>NC_048604.1:14879423-15212452 GCF_003668045.3 Cricetulus griseus
AAAAAAAAGAAAGAAAAAGAAAAAAGAAACTGTGTAGATGCCCCGGTTAAGACAGCTCTTTCCAGTGGGTTCTAGCCCAGTGCCTGTCCTGCTATGCCCAGAGAGCCTCACAATTTAGCATGCCTTTTCATACTGTCCTGGTACACGTGCAACATCATCAACTTCCAGTTCCAAACCAGTTTGGAGTTCGAAGCTGATTCTCCACTTCCTGGAGGCAGCCAGAAAAGGGAGAACCTGTCAATTAATAATTAATAGGAAATGTACCACCCTGCCGCTCATGAAAGCTAATACCACTTCCAGAAGAAATGGACTTTCAGTCACAGAGGGATTTTCTCAATTGTACCTGTGAAGAGAGACGAGGTTTTAGGAGCTTATATAACATGTCACATGCCTCCCTCACTCCCACTTAGCTACAGATTAATTTCCCCTCAAATGTGTTTGCAAAAGCTGACTTTTTCAGCCAGGCAGAAAAGAATGCAACATTCAAAGTCGTCATCTGTACAGAACTCCTGATAAAGAGTTTTAAAGAACTGCAATGTCACAGCTACCCTGGCATTGTTAATCCTTGAAAAGGAGGGAGGGGGCGCATTGCTGTGGAAAGCTTTGTAAATGCTACAACTGTCACACATTTGGGGTGATGGGGGTGGGGGGAGAGTAACAGCAGGAGGATTGAAGTCCTGTGCAGGTTTTATAGAAAAGAAGGCTCCAGAAGAGCTTCTATAGAAAACAATGCTGACAGATACCATAGCAACCTGAACTGCTTGTGGCCTGGTAAAAATCAAAAATGTTCCAATGGTCAGGCATGTGCTACGTGTCAGGAAATGAGTTTATGAATAAAAAGCTTCTCTCAATAAAAATCAATTTCAGGGATAATACTGATCAGGAAAGGGGACTTGTTCCTGAACAAGATACAGGAAAAGTATCTTGTTCAGTCTACTTCTGGAGAGAAGGCATCCATTTCAGCTCCCACTGAAAACACAGAGCTGCGTATTTATGCGGGAATGCAAAGCGGAAAGGCCCCTGCACAGGCGCCCACCCCACCACTCCACTGCTCTCCATCAACAGGGCTGCTCTCCTGGATAGCTCTTTGGAAATGATTTGCTTTCTGCAGCATGAGCCTCTTTCTGTTTTTTTTTTTTTTTTTTTTTTTCCCTTTACCAGATGCTCACAGTTCTTTCTGGTGAGCCTTCTATTCTCCTTCCTTTTTGGCTCATTGTATTTTAGATTTGATAGTTTGCCCCAATCCAGGATAAATCCTCTGTTCTCTAATCCAGCCTTGCCCATTGGTTTATAGATTGAAATATTTTCATTCAATCACGATGCTAGGCATTAGTCCCCTTAAACACGAATGAACCTCTGCCTTTCCTCATAGTCATTGCACGTCATTATCCCTGTGCGGAAGGCCTTCTAATGGACAGCCTTCCTTTTCCTCCATGCCCCAGCCCCATAGAGAACTCACTATGCACAATTTCAGTAGAGCAGAGAAAACAATGGCACAGATTAGCTCTGTGAGCTTTGACTTTGATCAGCCTCTGATCCTCACTCAAACTCCAGGTTGTTGTTCTCCATGCCCATACAAGGGAACTAAGGCTCACAGTGAGAGGGCAACACTGAGAGAACAAAGATCCCACGTTTGAACTCCTAGATACCCCAAAGACCTCAGCAGGCCCAGGCTTTCCCAGATCCTCACTATTTTTCCTGCAGTTCAAGGACCTGGATCCAAGTGATGGCTGTCACCTTCAAAACTGCTAGTGACACTGTCGCTCTTTCTGTGAATCCACTCTGAAATCCACCTATCAAGCTGATTTTCATAAAAGGCTGACAATAAACACAAAACAGACGGATCAAGTGGCTATGGCTCTCTAGCCTTTCTTTACCCAGGCATCCTATCTACATCCCCCAAAGTATACAAGCTTGTCAATAGTCTTCCTGGTAATCTTCTTGCAAGAACTTTGCACAGTTACCCATGGAACATTCAGAGACTGGTAGAAGAAAACCAGTTTGAATCTTGACCTTCATACATACACAACAATAGAATTTAAAATGTGGAGGAAAAATGAGGGAAGCAATGAGAGAGAGAAAACACATTTTAAAAATCCTCCCACCAAGGACCAAAGAGATGGCTCAGTAGTCAAGAGCTCAGAGTCCCCAGAGTTTGGTTTCCAGCACCCACTTTAGGCAACTCACAACCACCTGTAACTCCAGCCTCTGGGGGAATCTAACTCCCTCTTCTGGATTCTATAAGCATCTGCATGTACACACGTAGAGAAACACAAACATATGCACACATAATTAAAAATAAATAAATCTTTTTAAAAAATGAAAATCTCCCTATCATAAAAGTGATTCTAAAAGCTTTGGGGGTTTTGAAGGTGGCATTCAGTTGTTGTTTGCAATTGTATTTCCCTTAGCATTTTTCCTTCCAATCTCTTATAGATCTGACTTTCAATAAACAAACAAAACCCCCACCACATTTAGTGATGAGTGCTGAATCAGGATGTTCAACTTGTTGGGTTTATACAAAGGGGATACTCTCTGGTTGAGTTTATAGAAAAGGAGAGGGGAGGGGAACTCATATAAGAGAAGATAAAGCTGTTATTGAGATGGTAATAAATCTCACTGTTGAAGTTAAAAACATTCTAACATTTCAAGGTATGAATACACCTCCTCACAGCCTCTGCTATTCAATACCACAATTCATTAGGAGGCGACAGGGCCATTAAGAACAGGGAGCAAGGGAAAATGAGGGCTGGTGTTACAAGCCCCAGGGCCAAACTCAGAAATGAATGACAATTAGATTGCCATTCAAACCACATCGGCGATCCAGACACCCATTTTGAATCCCATCCACATTTGCAGAAGAGAGAGGTAGACAACGCCTGGAATGTTGTCTTTCAGAAGTATTAATGATGCACTATAAATTTTGTCCACGTTTTAATGATAATTCAGTCCTCGTTAAGCGCCGGTGCTGATAGCAAGCCACATTTCGGCACAGCAGGTCCTTGCAAATTTATTTTCCCTTTGTTAAATCCAGTTTACTTTAATAGTTTGCCGAGCAGTAGACAGAAGCTGAGCGGGGGTGGAAATCGATGTCTGTGTCTGATCAGATACCAGCTTTTGCTAAAGCAGCAGCACCGGAAATTCCAGTGGCAGCAAAACATCTTTGGAAGAGATGGGGCTGTGCTTGGGGCTCCAGGGTCATTTGCTTATAGGTAGTTTGCCCCTTCCTCTTTGGAATGTTTCCCCCAATGGAAAAAAACAAAACAAAAAACAAAACACGGTGGCAAGGGCAGCCAATGACGACCTCAAAGGCCCTAAGAGACAAGGGGCTGGGAGGGAGGCTCTATAGCCCTCCCTCCGCGCAGCCCTGACTGCCAAACCTTGGCTGAACTGTGAGCAACTGCTACTGTGAGAAGGAGCCCCTGGGGGCACAGGGACAGCAAAATGAATAGCCTGGGTTTAGGTGCAGCCTTGCTAAAGAAATAAAGGAGAAAAGTGATCCTAAATAACATCCTATAAACCTGAGGAGGTGTATATTGCAACCATGCCAGTAGTTTCAGTGAATCTCCCTTGGAGGGTCGGGGCTGACTGCGACCACCAGAACCCACGCAGTGACGGCTATAGAGCACCAGAGGGCGCCTTGAGCTTGGGTGAAGGCTGGGAGTTAGGGGCTTGCAGAGGGTGGGGACAGACAGAAATCTAGACTAACCCACCGGAACCTCAGCTTGTTGCCCACACCGCCCCCAGGCCTCTCTGACAGGCACACGGTGAACATCTGACCAGCCATTAGACTGACAAGGCAGCAAACACAACAAAGGAGAGGAAGCATCTGCAGCTTGTACAGAAGCGGACTCAAATGTCGCTTTTAAATTGCTTAGGATGAGCATTTGCCACCATCAGACCCTGCCTCTCCTTTGGCACATTCCAGTCCCCCAGAGATGGCTGTGTCCTAAAGTACATGCCATCTCACCCATCCAGGAGGGTTTGGAATGGATCCTTTCATAACCAGGACGCGCTACCCAGGGCTCTGAGCACTTGCACATTGTCATTTAATTCCTAAGAACCTCGGGAGACATTCTTAGTTACCAGTTACAGACAGAGAAACTGAGGCTCAAATGGGTCACCACTTCTGCCCAAGTTCACAGAAACCTCCTGTTCTTTTCCTTATGGGCACTGCTTCCCTGATGAGAAATGCAGCTGTCCAAATGGCTGCCTGCACCCTTCTTCAAACTGTCAGGAAATGCTGGAGCTAAAAGGACGCCTATGGCTCATAAAGTATCATCTATAATTCTAATCTGTTTCCATTGGAAATGGACATACACTATCCTCAGATGCACTTTGGCTGCTGTATCTCAAGCTACTTGAAGGGAGCCTCCTGCCCTCAGAGGTGTGCACACATGTGTGATACTTTATGAGGAGCCTGGAAGCACTAAAGGGAATGGGAAAGTGTCCCTTTGCCCCACAAGCCTCCCCAAGCACACTAACATAAACAGCCAAGGGCTCCCATCTTCACACAAGTCTTTAGCCCACAGTAGCTTTTCTGCCTCTAACTTCCTCCCACCACTCAACGTCTGAAGCCTCGAGCAGCACCTTGCTTGTTTCCATCTCTTCTCTGATTGCCTCTTGTGCCTCTAGCTCACCAGTGAGCTGATGGGAACTGCAGGAGCAGAGGCCATGTCATCACTGGGCTGGCAGCAGCTCTCAGAGCTGTGAAATTGAATTATGACTGCATCCCTGTGTACAACACCTACCGCTTTCCATCAGTTAAACAAGATGGACTTGTTTGCTTTTTCTTCTGGCTTTTGGTTTACTTCTTTAAAACAGTGAGGTCTGGGGACAGGTATAGTTAAGTTTTAAAAGCAACAAAAGACCAACAGAAACTCCAGAAATTATCAAAATATGAACTGTTTCCTTTGTACAAACAGTGTATAGCTCCTCTTTTCACTTGGGTTCCTATTCCATCTCTCTTTTGCAACTTTGATTTTGATTAGAGGTGTCCATTTATATTACAGATACAGGTTGACATTAAGCAGAAATACTTCCAGACAGCAGATCTCCGCCAAGCATTGCTAGATATATAGACTGTGATCAAACCCATTGAACTGGGCACCTTCAATTCCTCTATAAGACGGTACCCAGGCTGGCTGCTGGCAGGGAGAAATGGAAGATGGCAGTGAGGGAGAATAATTGAGGACTGATAGAGATACATGCTGAAAAAGGGCAGAATGGACTGGGGAAGAGACTTGAAAAGTGGGGAGAAAGGGCAGTTTGAATGTCATAGAAGCTAATACTGGGTCTCCAGAAACTAAAGGTGTGGGATGCATCTAGCTAGACCATGAAAAGTACCCAAGTGATCCCATCCAAAGTGCACATAATTTGCAGAGGCTGCAGAGTTTCCAGATTGACCACTTCATGCTGAGCTGCTAGCACAGCTTAAATGTGAGGTCCTCAGGCTAGTTAGCTGCTTTGGGTTGAATGGCACAGCAAGAGTCTCATTCAGGCTGCATTCAGAAAAAGAGTCCACCTCGAAAATGAATGAATCTAGTCAATGAACCCCAGTGGGTGCTGACATCACAGAAAGAGAGACAATCAGACATCGTCAGCCTCCTGATGGAAGCACCATAATGCCATCTATGAAGAAGCCTTGCCGGAAGGCAAGTGTGAATCTCATCAAGCTCCAATCAATGCACCAATTTCGGGGAAATACAAAGAAAGGACAGAGGAACATAATCAAAAATACATTGCAGGAATGCAATCAACAATGTCTAAATTTTAGAAAACTCTTCCAGAACAAATGAGCTCAGTAGTCCAACAAACAGATTGGGAGGGACTCTAAGAAAATGGTTTAAAGCACATAGCAACCAACCATAATATGTAGGATCTCATTAAAATCCCAACTCCAAAAATTGCAAAATGAAAAACTCAATGACATTTAAAAGACAATTCAACATTTGTTTGAGAGTTTGTGATATTTTCTATTATTTTAAATGTGATGATGCTGTGCTTTTTAAAAAAAAAAAAAAAAGACTCCTGTGACCTGCCTGACAATGTGTACCCATTGGGGTAATAGTGACAAGAAGATGGTAGGGCAACCAACTACTTTCTGATTGGATTGGATACCTACTAACAGGAATTCATATGCAATAGTAAAAACCTGGTCAAAAGCCCAGAGCTCAGGAGGTCATAGACCCAAGAAAGAAACCTACTACTGTTGTTTTGCTAAATGGACATGTCAAACTGCTGCTATCTGTTTGTGCTTATACCCATAGACATGGAATGATCTAACCTTGTCCAGGGAAGCTTCTTTCTGCAATGGGAAGCAGTTGATACAGCAACACATAACTAGTCAAAGTGCTGCGAATAAGTGACTGTTGAGTATTTATCCCTAAGAGGCACATATGTATTAGTGCCCTCCATTCATGCTTCAAGAATATCACAGAAGAGGGGGCAGAAAGAATATAAGTGCTGAAGTCTAAGGAAGGGTGCTATGGAATGCAGGTTTCTGGATATGACATGGCCGTCGCACTTATGAACTCATGGTGATGGTTACCTGCACAAAACCTGAACACAATCAAGAGCTGGCACTACTAAATGGACTCTGTGGGTTACACAAATGGGAAAGGCCATAAAGGAAGTTAAATATATTGTGTGTATGAACTTCAAAAGAATAAATAGAAAGAAAAGGTGGAAAAAATAAGCTGAGCACTAACATACATGAACTCTTTGACTTCTGATTATGGGTCAGATATAATCAATTCCCTGAAGCACCTGCTGCTATGCTTTCATGTTATGCTGGACTGTAACCAGGAACTGTGAGCCAAAATAAACCCTTCCTCCCCCCAAAATAAACTACTCCTTTGTTTAATTCACACACACACACACACACACACACACACACACACACACACTGAAATGCATGTATAGATGATGATGTATCTGGAGTTTGCTTCAGAATATTCTAAAAGTTAATATTTTCAACAACACTACTCATAATAGTCCAAAGTAGAAACAAATGTTCACCTACTAGTGAATAGAAAAAGAAAATATGGTATATTGATACAATGGAATATTACTTAGCTATAAAATGTATGCACTACCAATTGAGGAAACAGACATTGCTATGCCAGCTTTAAAATCATTGCACCATGTAGAGAAACCTAGATGCAAAAGACTGTACTACATCTTTTGCATCTAGGTTTAGATAATAGCATATTTCCTTTATTCATCAGTAGATGAACATTTGGGCCATTTCTGCTTTTGACTATTGTAACTATTGTAAGTAGTGCTGTTGTTAAATCTGTAGGAACAAGGTAAAGATAAGTAGTTGCCAGTTAAGAGTGGAAAGGAAAGCTAAGGATGGTAGGCCCAAATAATTTTCTTGGACAAGTCATTTTCTAAGACTGGATTGTGGGGGGATCTTAAAATTATTACAGCATTTTTATTTTGTGGGGGAGGAGGCATTGCCATGTGTTCCACAGGACGCATGTGGATGTCAGAGGACAACTAGCAGAAGTCACTTCTCTCATTCTAGCATGTGGGTCGCAGGGATGGACCTCAGGTCCTTAGGCTTGGCAAAAAGCAACTTTATCTGCTAAGCCATCTTGCTGGCCTGGTTGTGGTGATATTTTTGCAACTTTGTAAATTTACATAAAGCCACTGTATTTTATTCTCACAATGAGTGAATTTTATAGCATGTAAATGATGTCTCAATAAAGCTGTTATGCTTTTAATGCTATAGATGATAGGAGGAATGAATGGGTAGGAATTAAATGAAACAAGATTGGCTGTGAATTGGTAATTGCTTAGTCTGGGTGATGGATATATGGGATTTATTAAGAAACCATCTTTAGCTTTATGCTGGAAATTTCCCACAATTAAAAAAAAAACTTTAAAAGTGAAGGAATTGGAGTTAAACGTCATCAAGGACCAGAGGCTTTCCCAAGGACCCACTCTTCTTCACAACCTGTTGCTTCAGTTCTATGTTGTCATTGACAGAATCTCTGCATATTTTGTCTTTTTCCTCTTCACGTATCTCTGTCTCTTGCCTGCTCACCTCTCAAAAACAGTTGACCCAGCCTCTTGATACTCTGTAGCACAAATCCTATGGAGTATAGAGTGTATGGTATGGTCGAGGCTACTTTTAGGCAAAAGCCCTTGGTACCAGCCTGGGCAGTGATTATCAGTCTTGGGCCAGTTACCCATTTCTTGCCCAAAGAGTACACATCAGTATCAAAACAAAATCAAACACACAAAATGATAAGACCCTTGTTATCTGGGTAAAGAGTTGTAGAACAAACCATTTGAGCTTGAAATGCACACACAGGATCTAGTTGCTTTTTGCCAAACATGTTCCACACAGGCCCCATATTTAACATCCACAGAGCTTGAAACAAACTGATTCCACTTCTGGAATGGTTTCTGTTGGATATGGCTCTAGCAGTAAAAGTGGAAGCATGGTGCACTCAATGAGAACAAGGGAAAGTGGTGGCAAAGTGACCCAGTCTAGCCCCTGGAGAGCCTAGGGCAAGTCAAACTCTTCAGAAGGGTTAGTGTACCAAAGTGTGAACTAAAGAGATTCAAAGAGCTATCACTAAGCTGGAGAATTCACTATTTAACCAGGCTTGCCAACACTCCTTTGTACTTTCACCATGGTCACCAAATCCTGGCCAAAACGATACTGAGAAAAGGAAGAGGGGGGAAAGGGGGAGGGAAGAAGAGTCTGGAGGACCAGGCCTGTCTTTTCCTTCTTGAGGTGAGGCAAGTAAGTTATGGTAAGAGGCTCATTAGTAGCAGTTCATGCCTGCTGCCTCTGAAATGCTTGATTATAAACGCTTCCTGGGTTATTACCATATGAGTACATGTACAACCACCTACGGATATGGCATGTTGCCTTAGGCACAAAAAGTGCTCCATTTGAGCAAAGAAAGCTATTCAACCTCCAAGCCCCATTGGCTTGATCTACTTGGATACACCAAAGGGAAAGTAGGACTTTCCTCCAGTTATACTTACTCTCTAGCCACTCCAGCTTTTGGGAGGGTTCAACACTGAAATAAGTTCACAATTCCATGCAGATGCCCTAAGTGATGCAACCAACTCCAATTAGCAGGTGCCTTTTTCCTCTAATCATTGACTCCAAAAGAGATTGTCTCTGCTAGTACCAAACTAGCTATACCCTTGTTACGATTTATAATTATTCCACCATTGGTGGGCTACAGCACAAATAGTCAACCCAGCATGGTGTTTGGAAAAGATATTCTGCCTCATAGCTGGACAAAATCCATTTATAGCAAAGATAGACCTGCCTAGTCTACACAGTCCCTCCTTCAGTGGCCTTTGCTCAACTTCTTCAAATGTGAGCTGGACTAACACACCTTTTGATCATGAACTGTCATCTACTCTCCAGATCCTAACATTTCCCATAAATTTCTCACAGTTCCATGCCACAGATGAGGAAAAAAGCTCTCTCAGGGAGCATCATGACATCTCCATTGAGAAACAAGAAATCATAGTGAGAGAAACTCTTGAGAACATTCCATTGCCACTACTACATACTTTTTCTTAGGCTTTTTTTTTTTTAAGGTTTCTTGCTTTCAAGGTCTATTCATTTTGCACACTCATTTACCTTACTCTTTAGTGGGCTGACTTTTTAAAGAAGATTTGTGATTTGTGGGCAGATATTTCTGTCCAGTCTGCCTACAGGGAGACTTCTTATTTATTATGAATGCTTGGCCAATAGTTTAGGTTTATTTCCAAGTAGTTCTTATAACTTAAATTAACCCATGTATTTTAATGTACATTCTTTTACATGGCTCAATTAAATTTACTTTGTAATGCCCATGCTGCTTGCACTGTACACCTGGTGTCTCCTCATGACTCCATCCTTCTTCCCAGCATTCTCTGTGCCTGGAAATCCTACCTAATTATTGGCCGTTTGGGTTCTTATTAAACCAAAATGAGTGAGACATCTTCACAACAGTGATTGTGTAATAGTTTGTTTTTCTCAGAAAAGCATTTCTTGGCCATTCCACATACATAATCAACCTTTTCACCATTTTCATCAAGGAAAGCTCCTTGACCCTAAGGTGTTATGAGAATCTGCCCACACAACACTCATTTGGTCTCCTTCCAGTGTTGGAATGGATTAATACAATTTCTTAGCTATGGAATTTCTAAGAGTGAGTGGCTCCTTCTACAATCAGGAAAGGCTCTGCAGCACTTCTGCAGCACAGGGGTTTGTTGAACATCCACATTTGTCCTAGTCTATAAGAATATAACCAAGCTGCAAGGGAGAACACTAAGCTCAGAGCATTCCAGCAGCTATCTTTCACAGAAAGACTTACTAACCATAGGTCCCTGCCTATGACTTCATACTCCGATGATTATCCTTGAAAATGTGTTGAAATGACTCTGCGTGTATGCAAGTACATGCATGTTCATGTACGAAAGTGTGTACACTTTTGCATAGACCAGAGCTCTTAGCTTTTCTCAATTTCTTAAAGGAGTCATTAATCCAAAAGGGAGCTAGAGTTTTCAGGTATGCTCTTAAGTTGCTAGCATGAGATCTCTCCAAATTCTTTATGTGGGCACTTAGTGCTATGAACGTTCCTCCTAGCATCACTTTCATTGTGTCCCATAAGTCTGGGTATGTTGTACATTCATTTTCATTGAATTCTAGGAAGCCTTAATTTCTTTCTTTATTTCTTCCTTGACCCAGTTGTGGTTCAGTTGAGAGTTGTTCAGTTTCCATGAGTTTGTAGGCTTTCTGTAGTTTGTGTTGTTGTTGAAATCCAGCTTTAGTCCAGGGGATTATCTCATTTTTAAATATCTGTTGAGGTTTGCTTTGCAGCTGAGTATATAGTCAATTTTGTAGAAGGTTCCACGAGGTATTGAGAAGGTATATTCTTTTGTGTTTGTGTGAAATGTTCTATAGCTATCTGTCAAGTCCATTTGAGTCATGTCTGTCAGTTCCATTATTCCTCTGTTTAGTTGCTGAATGGATGACCTGTCCATTGGTGAGAGTGGGGTGTTAAAAATCTCCCATTATTATTATGTGGGGTTCTATTGTGATTTTAGGCTTTAGTAATGTTTCTTTTACGTATGTGGGTGACCTTACATTTGGGGCATAGATGTTCAGAACTGAGACATCATCTTGGAGAATTTTTCCTTTGATAAATATGAAATGCCTTCTCCAAAAGGAAGCCATAAAGATAAGATTCATTTTTCTCAAAAATAGTAAATTTGGTCAGTAAAGATTATTGTGTAGCCATTTCCTCTGAAATCAAAACATTCTATCCAGCAAAGCAGCTCATAAAGAAAGTAAATAATTCAAAATAGCTTCAGGAAGTCCCTGAAACTGACAAGGTTCACTTAGACCCCTCCTTCCTCAAAAGTATATAAACAGAAGACTACAGAAAGTTACTTTTAAACAAGAGAGTCACCTGGAAGAAGCAGAGAGCAGCTGAACGATAGAAGAAACAAAGACTAGCCAAATTGGCTGGAACCAGCTCAGACGAACTGAAGCACCTGGAAATGGCACTTTCCATCTTGTTGAGATGTCTGCAGGTTGTGTGGTGTGTTTCAGGTTCCCAGCTTTGTGAGCTGTCACCCACGCTGGGGTGGACTTTGGTGATGCAGCTGTCTTTGAGTCAATTCTGCTCCTGTAAGTGACCCCTTACCTGTATTCCTGTAAGTAAACCCAATAAAACTCATTCGTAAAACAAATTGGACTTTGGTGGTATCTGTACTTTGGTCTGCTTCCAGTTATCTATTTTTGGTGAATAGGCATGTGCTGCCTCTCCCCAAGAAAAGTGTCACACAAACGTGTGTCACAGCCCACTTCAGGAAAATTATAGTAGGCAGAGTGCAGAGCTGGCTTGATAGAATTGAGAATGTTATTTTAAGACCTTTTCTCCAGAACCAGACAACTCAGTCTCAGTGGCCACCGGTAATTGAATCCAGAACTTAGCATAGAGATACTAAAGGGATCCACATAGTTTGTCTAGGGCTGTGTCATTCTTTTAATTTCTTACTTATAGATACTAATGCACACTTGAAAGTTATGTGAATGGACACATTGGGACAAATATGTACACATCTCCCATGGGCTAGTTACCTCGTTCAAATGAGGAAATTGTACATAGAAGGGAAATGGTCTGTCTACCATCAAAGAGACTAAATGTTGATGTTCCTTTAAAAGTTAAGCATTGACACTTTCTATCCTCCCCCAAATGTGACTTTATTAGGAAGCAGGGACTTTGGGAGCTACAATGGTCAGGAGAGCTCCACTCTCATGAAATGGATTGGGGACCTTATAAAAGTAACTTTAGAGAGCATGTAAGAACACAGTAAGAAGACAATGGTCTACAACCCATCACAGCTAAACCATGCTGACACCCTGGTCTCAGATTTTCAGCTTCTAGATTAGGATAAATAAACATCTGTTGTTTGTAGCCTACCAGTATATAATATTTTGCTATGGTACCCTGAGCTAGTATAGTAATTGAGACAGGCTAGAACTCAAATTCTCTAACCTTTCAGATAAGCACATAATACCCCATGGCTTTTTTCATCTACTTCCTCAACCCTGGACACATCAGTAACAGATACACACATCAAGCAAATTGTGGGTGAAAGCTGGCAAAACCAAAGTCCATTGGGGAGGTAGAAAGCCAAAGAAAACCCCTACATACTTACTCCATTGTAGCAGAAGGAACCCTGAACAAGGTGTGAACAATAGTTTTAGACAAAGAGTTAAGTCAATAACCACAAGCAGTTTTTGATAGTTCCTTTTTTAAAATACATATTGAAAATCCATAGTGTGCCAACAACTTTGAAATGCCAGAAACTGGAAAAGAAACAAACAACTAAGTATTTAAGTTAAAAAGATGAGTGGTGAAAAACAAATTCTCCATATGGAATGATGCATCAAGCAAAGGAAGCAGACACTCCCCATAAGCTGGAGGACAGAAACTAACTAAAATCACAGGAGACAAAACAGAGTGGAGAGAAACCAGACAAAGGAATTGAAAGTCAAATTAAAAGGCTATTATGGTACTGAATATGGGAAATGCCAGCAAGACAAATCAGTAAGAATAGCTCTCAGTTGAGAAAATGGCCACACTTCGAAGCCAGAAAGTGAACATATACCAAACTGAATATCACATAGATGTCTAATCTGTTTCAGTGGTCACTGGGAGTATTCAAGTCATTGGCCTAGATATTGACAAATGTCACTGTTGAAGGCTTAAACTAACATTTTCACAATGGAACAAACATTTTCACAAGAGGAAATCAGGCACCATCAACAAGTTTCAAGCAGGATAATCACACATAGATTTTAAAAAGAGAGCAAATGTAAGAAGAGAAGCGTTTGACAGAGAGTTCAATCACTCTGAGATTGGGGGTACAGTGGTGTGGCCATATATGTGTACAGTCTTTACAACAGCCAACTTTACAAAGTTTTCATCATCTCAAAAAGAAAGAGAAACCCTCTAAACTTTATTCATCTAAGTTTTCTAGCTGCCTATACCTCTAAGTCCCTGGAAACCGCTTATCTAATTTCTGCTCTAGATTGACTTCTGGGCATTTCATAGAAATGAAACAAACAACAGACACAGGGACAAGAAACAGGCACAAGCATGACTCTCTTTATGGAGATTCTGTGACCTCCTCTCATATAGTAGCAGATTGGTCTGTCTTATTTGGCATACTCAAAATCTATGTGGAAACAGAGTCAGCCTAGTAAAAATTTCAGGTTTCTAGGCAACACCCAACCTTCTGGGTAGTAATATGTTAAGCTTTTTCGATTAAGCTGCAGGAAGATGCTGAGAGGCTGGGTGAGTGGGCTGAAAGGAGCAGGTGAGCATCAGTGTAGGCAAGTACAGTACAATGCGCTGAGAAGAAGAATCCCACTAACCATTCAAAATAACACACCAGCAATCAAGCCTCCTTTGTACAACTCCTTGAGTGTCTTGCACCGAAAGTGAAAGGGCCAAATCTGCTATTAAACCAACGGAGTAACACAAAGGTCATCTCACTTAAAGTCTTCCTTTGAGAGATAAGGCTGTAAAGGTCCAGGGACAGGCGGAGGAGTAGAACCCAGACCAGAGCACTTTATCCAGAACGTCAGCTACTGGCTGAGTAAATTAGTCTTTAAGTATCAACTGAAAGATCAAGGGTCTTGTAAGCTGTGTAGTATATTGGATAGAGCATAACTACCCAAGCTAGATACATTCCACTCTAGTTCAATTTCTAGTTTTATACAAGTTGAACAAGTGCCCTAATTCCTTGTGTATAAGTTGCCGTTATTATGAGAGTTAGAAACATTTTAAAGTATTCAACAAGGATCTTAATAGGCATTTCTCCAAGAAATGTGTACAAATGGCAATGAGCATGTGAAAAGATGTTTGACATCATGAGTTAGTAGGGGAATGCCAATCAATCCTCAATAGGCTATCACTTCACATACCCTGGAATGGCTATAATTTTTTAAAAAGAAACTAATACATTTTGAAGAGGTTGTAACACCCTCACACATTGCAGGTGAGCAAAGAAATTGGCACCCTTGTTATGGTAAACAATTTGGCATATCTTTGATAAGTAATACATGGCCCAGGAACTCCATTCTTGGGTCTATACCCAAGAGAAGTAGAAGTGGATATTGGAAAACACTTTTATAGGAATGTTCTCAGTAGTCTTTATAATATCCAAAATTTTAAAAGAACCTGAGTACACATCAATTAATTAAATAGTAAACCAAAGAGATACAGATTTAAAATAAAATACTCTTTAGCCATAGAAGGAAATGAAGGCCTGAGATGTGTCAACATTGGAAGAATCTTAAAAATACTACACTGTTTGAAAGTAACCATCAGAAACAAACTACATATGGCATGATTTCATTTATGTCTTAGGGTTTCTTTGCAGCAATGAAATACCATGAACAAAAGCAAGTTGGGGAGGAAAGGGTTACTTGGCTTATATTTCAGCATTGCTGTTCAATACTGAAGGAAGACAGGACATCAGGACAGGAACTCAAACAGGGCAGGATCCAGGAGGCAGGAGCTGCTGCAGAGGCCATAGAAGGGAGCTGCTTACTGGCTTGCTTCCCATGGCTTCCTCAGCCTGCTTTCTTATAGAACCCAGGACCACCTACCCAGTGACAGCACCACCCATAATGGGCTGGGCCCTCCCCAGTTGATCACTAATTGAGAAAATGCCTTACAGCTGGATCTCATGGAAGCATTTCCTCAACTGAGGCTCTTTGCTCTCTGACGACTCTACTTTGTGTCAAGTTGACACACAAACACATCACTGTTAAGGCACAACCCTGCCTTTCTTATTCATCCTTAAGATCTTAAATAACTTTAAAAATCCCCCAGTGTGCCAGGCGTTGGTGGCACATGCCTTTAATCCCAGCACTCCGGAGGCAGAGGCAGGCGGATCTTTGTGAGTTCGAGGCCAGCCTGGTCTCCAGAGAGAGATAGGCTCCAAAGCTACACAAAGAAACCCTGTCTTGAAAAACAACCAAAAAAAAAAAAATCCCCCAGTGTTTACAAATTCAAATGCATTAAAATTTTAGTAACCAGTGTTTTAAAATACAAGGTCTTTCAGAATTCAAAGTCTTTCAACTGTGGGCTCCAGTAAAATACTTTCTTACTTCAAGAGGAAAAAAATCAGGGCATAGTCACAATCAAAGCAAAACAAAATTCCAACCGTCCAATACCTGGGATCCACTCATGATCTTCTGGACTCCTCCAAAGGGCTTGGGTCACTTCTCCGACTCTGCTCTCTACAGTGCACACAATTTGTCTGCTGTTCTCTGGCTGGCTCCACATCATTGCTGCTGTTCTTGGTGGTCTTCCCATGGTATGGGCATCTCCAGAATGCTAGGGTCTCCACTGCAACTGGGCTGCAGTTTCACCAATAGCCTCTTCATGGTGCCATGCCTCAATTTCTTTGCATGACTTCTTCAGTCCTGAGCCTTCAACTGCCACTGAGGCTGCACCTTCATCAATGGCCTATCATAGCCTCTCACAGTGCCAAGCCTCATCTGCTCTCCATGACCCCTTCGTGCCTTCAAAACCAGTATCACCTGGGTGACTCTTAGACATTACCAAGTCCAGCTGCCAAGAGGAGATACAACCTTGGCAGCCTCTAGTACACAGCTTCTCTGTGCTCTCAGAAAACACTTCCCAGAAAATTTCACCAGTGCTGCTGGTCTCTTCCAAATCACCACTAATTTCTTAGCTTCAGTCGACCAGTATCAAGTATCTCAGTAAAGCAAAATTTTGCTTTAGTAGTTCTGGTATCTTGTTAATCACAGCTGATTCTTCAGCCCGAGATAACTAGACCCACAGGATCTTAATTCAAAGCAACAAATGGCCCTGATAGAGTCTTTAAATTTCCCTCTGAAACTTGGCAAGTCAGGCCTCCATAGTATGCACTGTTCTCAATATTCTTATCTTCCAAGTTCGCACGGAGCAACTCACTGATGTCTCAACACTCAGTGGCTTTTCTAGCTCGAAGTTCCAAAGTCCTTCCACAATCCTCCCCAAAACATGGTCAGGTCTGTCCCAATAATACCCCACTACACTGCCTTAGTTAGGGATTTTTAATGTGTTGAGGAGGCACCATGACCATGACAGCAACTCTCAGAAATAAAAACATTGCATTGAGGTGGCTCGCTCACAGCTCAGTCCGTTACCATCAGGATGGGGAGTATGGCGGTGTGCAGGCAGACGTGGTGCTGGGGCTGCGCGTCCTCCATCTTGACTCAGGCAGCAGGAAGTCGACTGACTGTCACACTGAGTGAAGCTTGAGAAGAGACTTCAGAGCCTGCCCCTACTGTGACATACTTCCTCCAACAAGGACACACCTCCTAATAGTGCCATTCCCTTTGAGGGCCATTTTCTTTCAAACCACCACAATTTATATGCAACCTCCAGAATAAGCTATGCATAGAAAGTAGTACTGGGAGGTATGGACAGACAGAAAACTATTAGCTAAGTGTTATAGTGTTTCTAAAGTTGACTGTGGTAATGATTGTACATGCATGTAAATAAGTTAAATTGGTATGTGCACTACATACCAATAAGTTAAAGAAAATAAAAGTGAAGTATCATATAGGCAGAATTGTATTTGTCAGTAAACGTTTTATTTCTGGTTCTCAGAGGGGAAAAATGTCTTGGCTTAGAATGTCCAGTGTTTCCATGAGGGACAATATCCCCCTGGTTGTTTTCAAGCAGCCTGTTCTCTATTGGTGAATGTGGGAGTGGGAAGAAACATAGAGCTGCTTGCTGTCACAGTATTTCAACCGTCCACACACAATAAACCAAAGTAGCAAATATGCCCAGGAGAATAATGTTAGATGATAGAATAATTAGAAAATTGCATGCTGACTATTTCCATTGTTTTAAATATAACACACTTAACTGTAATTTCACCGTTTGATTTTTAACTGTTATTTGTAAAAGTCATGAAAATTGAACACTAATTGCCCATAAACAAGTTCAGACTGACTCTGGACACCATACTGTGATTCAAAAACACTCCTTTTGAAGGACTTTGTGTCAAGATCTAGGACAGTGCCACCATTTCTATTCCTCTGATCAGAATTCAAATGCTTGTGTGGTCTAAGTACGTTCCTATTTCTTCCTCTAGTACTGATAATGGAGCCTAACAGAAATATTTTCCTTGTTGTAGCAGCATAATCCTGTTCTCTACAGACAGTTTTGAGGCATTTCGGCACTATTTCTCAACCCAACAAGGCACACCAACAGCTCAAAAAAATATAACCCTGAGCACACAGGATGAATGGCCTTTCTGCAGTTAGGCCATGGGCTCTTTAGATTCCTAATTGTCATCAATCTCAGTGCTTGTACTGTCTCATGAAGTCAAACTTCAAAATGACTTCATGAAATGACAAACAAAATGTCAGCTAGTTTTTTAAAATCTTCACAAGTCTTGCTATTTAATGCAGTTGTAAGTTTGATGTAGTTGGTACTTTGAATATTTGGTGTTAATTAACGCTCTGCGGTTTCTAATCACAAAAGACTTCCTCTGGAGGAATACAGGTTTTGGAATGGGGTATGCTCATCATGGCACCTGATACTTACTGTACTTACGTCTTGAACACTGCTACCTGTGGGCAAATGGATTAACAAGATTAGGTCTGATTCCTAGATTAGTAGAGATAACCTTGCCTGTCCTAAGCATGATGGTAAGCCAAGCTGCTGTAGTCAGTAGGCTCTACTGTTATCCTCCTGTTTTTGGAATAGCTAAAGGCAAATTATATACTTTCTCCGTGGTCTGTATTTGTATCTGTAGAATAGGAGTATTAACAAATTTCACAGTTGTTAAAGAATAGATGAGACATTCCTTACACACCAGTGAGACATTGAAAACCCCTTAGGATATAGAAGCAAAATAACATAGCATGTGAGTGTCTGGTCTTTAAAGTCAATCAGTCCTAAATTTAGCTACCAGCCCTACATATTCCTTAGTAACTACCTTTAAGTCCGTCCTGCTTTCTTTCTTAGCCTTTGGTTTCCCATCCATAATTATAGCGCCTACCCCACAGCAGTCATGAAATTAAGCCGACAGAGGTCAAGTGCAAGCCCTCAATAACTAGGGGCTGTTAAGCAGTTCCAAGAGAGTAGGTACTATTCTGCAAGCATTTGGACACAACTCACATAGGAAAGACAGAGGAAAACTGCTGATTTCGAGAACACAGGGGCAGACAGATGAGACCCAAGATGGGGGTGCTAGAAGGCTTGATTGCTTCCATTTGGGAAAGCCAGTCAGTGTTCTCAACACTAGAGGTTAAAAACATTGGCAGGCAAACCATTGGCTTTGGGTTTTATTTTTCCTAATCTTTTTAAAATGTTATTTCAGGGTAATATATGTAAATTAGACTGTACATATCTAATGAGTACAATTTGATGAATGCTAATAGGAGTATATTCTTATAAAACTATCATCACAATCAAGATCATGAACATTTGTGTCACCACCAAAAGATTCTCCATGAACCTTTTTAATTGAGTCTCCTTCCTTTCTCCCCTCTCTCCTCCTAAGGCAATCATTGGTCTACTTTTTGCCATTTTAGCTGGAATTTTACATAAATGGAATCATACAATATATAATCTTTTGGGTCTGGTCTCTTTCATTCAGCATCATTATTTTGATAATCGTCCACTGTTCCATATATTAAAATTCATTCTCTTTATTGACTGAGTAGTATTTTCAAGTATGTATGTATCATCAACCTGTTGGCATATATTAACAATCCTCCCAGGGGTTAGTTTATACAAATGAAGTTATTGTAAGCTTTTATCTGTATGTTTGTGGAAGACAAGTAGTTTTGTTTCTTCTTAACATTGCTTAAACTAACCAGATTACTTTCCAACATCCTTGTACTATTTTCCATTCCAAAAGCAGTGTGGAGGTGTAGAGTTTCTCTGAATCCTCACTAACTACATGGGGAGTACTTAAAGAGAAATTAAGCATTACGATTTGCCTTAGCTCAGTTTTCTCCATATTATTTACACTTGAGTTTTGTTGGGGTTCTTGGAGTTTAGAACTTTGATTAAATTTAGGAAAGCTTCAGTCATTACTTCTTAAAATAATGTTTTTCTCTACCCATGTCTGGCGCTCCAATTACACATGCATTAAAGCCACATATTGATGTTGTTCTGCTTGATTTTTTCTATCTTATTTCTCTCTGTGTTTGATTTTGAACACTTTCTATTGCTAAGCCTAGTGTTTTCATCTACAATATATAGTACAATAATATTATTCAGTGTGTTTTATATCTGGCATTTTATTTTTATCTGTGGACATAAGAATTGAAGCTGTGTATTCTTAGAATAGGACACATGCTTGGTAAGAAACTTGTAATTGCTTACCAATTCTCTTATCTATGTTACTTACCACTAAAAAGATCTTCTTTGCACCATGGGACATTTTTCTATTTTGTACACTTTATGATACTTTCCTAGATTCCAGATTTGAGGAACTATATAGTTGAGTGATGGATATTCCTTTAAGTATGGATGAGCCTTGCTCTAAGTTATAGCAAAGTCTTTTGAGCCTTTCAAGGCTTAATTTCAGCTTTCTTATATTGGACCAGACAAACTACACTAAGGCTCATTGGCCTCTCTATCACCGAGGTAGTCTCCTTCAGGGAACTCAACCCGATGCCTTGGATATTATGAGGCAGGTTTTTTTTGTTTTTCTGTTGGGTTTTTTGTTTTGTTTTGTTTTTTTGCCTCAGTATTGAGAAGCTAAGCAACTCAGAACCTTGTGAGAGCCCTAGAAATTACTTCCCTACTTCTTCTAAATTGTTCTTCTCCCAACCTTGTACAGATTCTTCATGGGATTGTGATCAATATACAGTCAAAGGCTTGTGGGGAACATATTACAGATACATCTACAGAGCTTTCTTTTGGGGCCACCCTTACATGCTGGGTTCTTAAAACCCGTCTCTTCAATTCAGGGATGTGTAGCTTCATCCTGGGCTTCGTGGAAACTCTCTCTAGGTTACACAGGAGAACAACTATACAGCTACCACCCCCCAAGGATCAAAATCCTGTACAGCATGTTTTCCAAATGTCCAACAACCATTATTCTATGTGTTTTGCACATTTTTAAAGTAGCTTGAGGTAAAAGGGCTAAATCCAGTTCCTGTTACTCTTCCACAGCTAGAAGCAGAGTGTAGCTCTCCATTTTTTCAAATATTTGGCTTAGACTGGGTTTTGGATTCCTAGTAATACCAGATTAAAAAGTAAGAATTCTGAGTCATAAACTGATAGGATTCTTAAAGATAGCCTTGGATCCTCCTCTCCAACTCATCTCCCCTCGGGTTTCATTTTATGGGTTATAGAACAGAGATCAAGAAACGCAGACTCTTTCCAAAGTCACATTGCAAGCTGAACACAAAAATCAAGCCTTCTACTCTTGATTTTTAATTCATACAGTGATTTTTCTACTCATTTTCTCTTACAACCCAGTTTATTTAGATAGATTATGGCTTTGAAACTTCATTCTTCCCCAGGCCACAGAATGGGCAATTATTAGCTCCCACCTAGATGCTATTTCATTTTGATTGAGTTTTGCAGACACAGCTACTAGGGGTTGGCTGAAAGTAAATACTACCAGAATAACTCAAAGCATTGAAACATTAAAACACATCCATGGCAGTCACTCCAGGACAAAACTATATATGTATTGTGAACTTCCTAAGTAGGAAGGCATGAGACTTAGAACTTAGATTGGTTCCCTACATAAGATATCAACTTTTTCGTAATTGTGTGTGTGTGCTCCCACAAGTCCAGTAATTCCTAGTGCCCCTTCACCTGAACTAAAAAAAAAAATGGCTTGACTAAGTCTCCAGAAACCCTGCTGTCTTACCCCTCCTTAAAGCAGTCTAGGAAACGCTGGTTTCAAAGTCAACTAGAACATGTTTTAACAATTAACTTCAAAACTTACTGTGTCACTTGGATAAGTGACTTAACCTCTCTGTAAGGGTCATGCTGGCATTGTAGTACATCATTATAGTTAACTATTCATCTTCCATTTTAGCACCTTTCAAAGAATACACAACTTTGCAGTTTTTTCTTTCTCTTTTGAGATTTATTTTATCTTTGTTTTGCCTGCATGTGTGTCTGTGCATCGTGTGCCTGCAGCACCCACAGAGAACAGAAGAAGACATCAGATCCCCTTGGAACTGGAGTTACAGACAGTTAGATGCTGTCATGTGGGTGCTGGGAATCGAACCCATGTCCCCTGGAAGAGCAGTCAGTGATCTTATTCATTGAACAATCCCTCCAGCCTCCTTTTTCCCCTTTAATGGTAGATAAGATATCGTGGGATCTAAAACTACAGTAATCCCTAACAGCGGAATTTCTTCAATGATTAAATACAACAAAGTAAGCCTGTGCCTGGTACATGGTAGGCATTCAGAGACCTCTTGATAATTATTACTGTTGTTGTTGTTGTTGTCGTCATCATCATCATCATCATCACCGCCACCACCAATGATAAGAAGCAAGACCTGGTCAGGTCTTAAGCCTTCCAACTTGCTTCTTCTGGTTGTCGGCACACAGTTGGAGCTGCTTGTCTGACAAGTTGGAGGCTGTCATGCTGCTCACCAGGGTCACAACTTGTCACTGTAGTTCAGCCCTACGGCTTTCTTGTTAGTAGGATTTTGCCCTCTACTTTAAGCCTATAAATACCATTCTGTCAATATCATCTTTGCTACTATCGAAAATGGGTTCTGTGACTTGTTGAGACATCTTCCCAAACTCTCTCGACTTCCTTTCAAATACCCTCCCCATAATATGAGGAAGCTTTCTAGTTGTAGTGACCTTTATTTCATCAAAATCAGAACTGTCAGAGCTGAAAGTCAAATCTACTTGCCTCAGTACGATTTCGGTGCCCCGTGTTAGGGAATTGGTACTTACATGCCCTTGAAATTCAAGTATACCAAGTGTGCTCAGGTGGTGTGAAGTGGAAGGCGTCACCTGAGGGTGAAGTGCCATCCGACGTCTCCCCATACAGACAAATGGCCTGCATTTCTCTCCAGCTTTTTCCTGATGCAGACAAGGCAGTCTGCTTGTGTTGCAAGGCCTTACCCCTCCCAGACTTCTCCCACCTCTCTCTCTCTCTCTCTCTCTCTCTCTCTCTCTCTCTCTCTCCATCCCAATCAACCCTCACTGTGCCCAGGAATATAGCTGTAGATTCCATGAGCTTGTCCTGCAACACCAACCTTTGACATGTAAGCAGAGGTTAGCTCTCTGTTTATTTCAGGTTCTCAGAAATCTGGGGCACTCTGGAGAACCCCAGTAAAAAGCAAGAAAGGTCAGGAAAGAATGGGCTTTCTCTCTGGCCATTTGGAGCAAGCAGCTTGACTGCTTCCCAAGCAATTGTCAAATAATCGAATCTGAACCAACTGATGCTTGACAGTGCATGCCACCCAGGGTTCTGCACCATGGCCAGTGTGAGGCTGGGAATTAATAACAGTGAGTGATTATCATAGAAACTGTCTCCAGGAAAAACGACCAGGTTTTTCACCATTCAACCTTGGGGAGATAAAATCAGGCTTAGCAGAAAAAGACAAATGATCTAAGAGCAAAAGCAGAACTTGAAATCCAAAAAGCATCCTGGGATATGACTGTGCATTAGCCTCATCTCTCTGTCCCAGAGACAGGTTATAGGAAGAAAAGAGAATACCTAATACCTGCTGGCCCTTGTTTTTCCTGGTGCTAATTTCTTCCTTCTTGAAGAATCTGCTAGGCCCTTCTGTGTGGCCTGTTGAACTCTTCTTGTGCCTCCTATGGCAGCATCCTTTCTGCCCTTTCTCCATCCAGTGTCCCATCTGCCCCTACACAAGCAGTGCTTCTGTGAAAGCATAGAAAAGCAGAAATCTCATTACATTGTCCTACTTTTAAAAAATCAATGAACAAGAATGGTTTAACATGTCAGTTTTCATGTTGAGTGATAAGAACATAATGGCTTATTTAATTATTCTCGATATATTTGTGTATACTCTCTCTACTCATAATAAAACAGATCTTCAACAGCTCTTCAGGGATGTCAAGTTAAAGCCCAAAGTCCTCAGTGTTGCCTTCAAGATCTCTCAGGCTGTCTTTAAGATACCATAGCACACAGCCTTCTGTGTTTGCCAACTGTGGTATGCGGCCCTATCTTGGACCATGCACTTCTATATAACAGAGCATCTGCCTCCCCTCCTGCCTCCAAAGTGTTTCTTCCTCTCTTGGAAGCAGTCAAATGAAAAATGATACACGATCCGTCAAAGACACCTTCCCAAATTCTCCCCCATCCTAAGGAGGAAGGGATGGGGGAGGGTGCTTCCTCTGGACTGATATGCATATATGCTGAACACATTTTCAAGAGAGCAGATTGTTTTGTTAATCAAATAGGTGCGATATTTACTTGAACTCGGGCAAAAGTAATCTATTTTGGCTTCGGCTCCGTCTCTAGGAAATGAAAGTAATAGCAGTACTTATCTTACAAGGCTGGGGTAACCTCCAGTTCTGCTTTGTCCTCTGTGAAAACAAAGGAAGATGGTATAGAGGAGATGGGAGAGGAAAAAAAGAGTGAGGAGGGGGGAGAGACGGTGGAGAGAGCAAAGGGGAGAGAGAGGAAGGAAAGGAGAAGGCTGAGAGATGGAGAGAGAAAGAGATGGAGAGAGGGGGGGAGAGAAAGAGACTGGCAAGCAGACTTCAAGCAAATAGTGTGGATAAATAATTACCCAACTTGTCTAAGATGAAAGGATCCTGAAACCTACAGGTTAGACGCTGCTGTTTATGGGAACAAGGGAAAAATTATTGACATCATAGCTGCGATTCCTCTGTGGGAACTGAGGACTGTTCGTATTTGGAAGGAGGTCTCCAGAAGTCAAGGTCAGACTCTCCCACTCTCTCTTTATAAAGACCCTGAAAGTAAGTCAGTGGCAGTGATCCTGCCTAAAATCCAGTGGCTAAGGACTAGGAGCTAGGGTTTGCTTGAAAATTCGCCCTGGTGACAGCTCCAGTCTGTGAGCCTCAGAGTGCTTGTGACTGGATGCAGGGTGACAAAATCTGTGTGGGTCCATTGCGAGTCATCCCCCCTCCTTCCTTCCCTCCCCACTGCCTCTGCCACCAGCCCAGCTCCTCTGGGTTCGGTGGCCTCGTGCGTCACCAGCGCGGGCGGGGACAGAGAGGAGGGGGGGACGCCGCAAGGTGAGGGCACCGCGCTGCTTTAAGAAGCCTCGCGCCCCCGCCACAGCTCAGAGCTTGCGGCGCTGGCCGGAGTGTGCGGGCACAAGCTCGGTGCCCCGCTCCCGCTGCACCCGCTGCTCCTTCCACTCGGTCGAGCTCGCAGCTGCCTGTGCCCCGAAAGGTGGCCAGACAAGCGGCGAGCCCCGAGGGATCGGTCCTCAGCTCCTGCTGCGCAATGCTTCCAACAGCAACAGGTAAGCTGCGGAGCTCTGCTCTGGTCGCCGCGGGTCCCCCAGCCCAACTGGTCCCCTAGCCCAAGTGCTGGGACACCCCTTTGCCAAGGCTAGAAGGTTCCTAAGGTCGCACACGAGGTCAGCCAAGGCTCTCCAGGAGCCCTGTCATATCCCAAGCACTTTCTCTCCTGCGTCCTCTCCGCCTCCCTAATTTTCTTGTTTCCTTCCTGCGTTCTCTGCTGCTCAATCTCTCTCTCTTTTTTTTAATTCTGCCTAACTTTTTCTTTCTCCATGCCGCTATCTCCGACTGTCCTCCCTTCTCTCTTCTTCATTATTCACCTTTTTCTCTCTCTCTCTCTCTCTCACTCTTAGGCCCCCATTTGTTCTTTCTTGGTTCTCCTTCCAAAGCGCTCTCTCACTTTCTCTGTCTCTCGTTTCCCTTCTGCCTCTCTGTACCTTTCCAAGTATCTTGTTGTGTCCCCCTCAGACCCCCACCCCCTTCCTGCGCACCCCGTGAGTCTCTCCCTATTCTTCACTCTTCTCAGCTCAGCCCCCTCACCCCCACCCTTCCGCCATACAGACTCCTAGCCGGCTGGAGAATATGGGGAGGATGGCGAAATTGGGACATGAGGCAGTGTAGTGGGTAGCCACCTCGCATGCTCCAGTCACCACTGCGCTATTGAGAAACTACGCATTTTATCCGATAAAGCCCTGGCGGCCAAGGGGGCAACTGGTTTCCATGGTAAGACAAAGTCGGCAGAGAGAGGTACAAAGAGACAAAAATCCAGCTACAGGAAAACTAAGGTGTGTGTGTGGGGGGGGGTGCTCTCAGAGAAGGATGCTGAGCAATAATGATGTATGCGCAATCAAAGAGGCAGCGAGTGATTGGCAATAGCATTAGGGTGGTGAGCAAGAGAAGCAGGGATGAGCTAGAGTACACACCTAGAGACATCACTTGAGAAACAGAGACACCAGAGTGTTAGGGACCAAGGAGAAAGAGGGACAGGTGAGGCAAGACATACAACGTAGGTTCTCAGGAAAACAGTAAAGGAAGACAGGAAGGGATACAGAGAATTGAGAGAACAAGCAGGCACACAGGTGCTTGGTGAGAATTAACACACAAATCTGAGAGAGACACAGACAAGAGAGCCAGAGACAACACACAGGCGTGTTAGGAGCCCAAAGAGACAGGTAGGGGAACCCACTGAGAGATGAAGAAAGACCCAAGGAGAAGAGGAACATACACAGCTACAGAGTACGTTCACTAGTGGAAAAAAAAACACGCAGAGACTGAGAGACAGAGAACTGAGAGTGGGAGGGAGAGACAGCATTATCAGACAGAGGACAGTGACAGCCAGACATAGATAGACTATGTACATGCTAGTGGGAAACTGAAAAAAAGGTTACAGAGTGAAGGATGAGACAGTATCTGTGGAAATAGAGGAAAAGTACCCCCAGTAAAACATTGGAGACAGAAATCTAGCCTCCTAAGCAGGCAAGTACAGAGTCTAAGTGCATGCGTCATCAAGCTAGAACAAATCTCCATGGAGGAGACAGGCTGAGGGAGTGCCCACTGCATTGATAAGATGGACAAGCAAGAGGAAGAGAATGCGAGACAGACTGGCAGCGAGACCCCAAAGAGTTGGAAAAGGAGCCAGAGAAACTGCTCTGACTGGGGTAGAGACTGAGCAGGGGTCTAAGGGAGGGGGTCCTGCTTCTGGACTCAGAGGCTTGTCTCTGCAAGGCACTAACCCTCCCCCACATGTTTCTCTCTCGCCCTCAGTATAGATAGCGTGCAGGCTGCACACCTCCTTGCCCACTGGTGCAGATACTGAGCTGTACCTTGTCTCCCGCCTGCCTGCCATCACCATGACATCCACCTGCACCAACAACACTCAAGAGAACACCACCAGCCAAGCGTGCATGCCCCTCTCCAGGATGCCTATTAGTCTAGCTCATGGCATCATCCGAGCCACTGTGCTGTTTGCCTTCTTCAGTGTATCCTTTGTGGGCAATGTAGTGCTGGGTTATGTATTGCACCGTAAGCCACAGTTGCTGCAGGTGACCAACCGGTTCATCTTCAACCTCCTCGTCACTGACCTGCTGCAGATTTCTCTCGTGGCTCCCTGGGTGATGGCCACCTCCATTCCTGTCTTTTGGCCTCTCAATATCCACTTCTGCACAGCCCTCGTTAGCCTCACCCACCTATTTGCCTTTGCTAGTGTCAATACCATTGTGGTAGTGTCAATAGATCGCTATCTGTCCATCATCCACCCTCTTTCCTACCCATCCAAGATGACCAACCGACGAGGTTATGCACTCCTCTATGGCACCTGGATCATGGCAATCTTTCAAAGTACACCTCCTCTCTATGGCTGGGGCCAGGCTACTTTTGATGAGCGCAACGCTCTCTGTTCCATGATCTGGGGAGCCAGCCCCAGCTATACCATTGTCAGTGTGGTGTCCTTCATTGTTGTTCCGCTGGTTGTTATGGCTGCCTGTTATTCGGCAGTGTTTGGTGCAGCCCGGCGGCAGCATGCTCTGCTGTACAACGTCAAGAGCCGCAGCTTAGGGGTGATAGCCAAGGACACTGTGAAGACTGAGAATGAGCAGAGAATGAAGAGGGATGAGTGCCAGGAAGAGAATGAGTTGCAGTACCAAGATGAAGGTCAGGCCAAGACCAAGGAAAGCGGCATCCAGGTGGAAGAGGACGTCATGGGAGGCAGGGACATTGTCATGATGGCCAGAGAAAGAAGCCTAGATTTCAGTGCAGGTATCTCTGAGTCTAAAGGCAGTGAAGAGGTCAGTATTGGCAGCATGGAGGGTCTGGATGTCAGCAGCGAAGGGCAGGTGAGCAGCACAAAGGCAGACTTTGGCAGCACAGACGCCAATCAGTGCAGCATCGACTTGGGTGAAGATGACATAGAGTTTGGCATGGATGAGATCCATTTCAGTGAGGATGATGTTGAGGCCGTGAACATCCCCATGAGCTACCCATCGAGTCGTCGGAACAGCAGCAGCCACCCACCTTTGCCCCGGTGCTATGAGTGCAAAGCTGCCAGAGTGATCTTCCTCATCATTTTCTCCTATGTGCTGTCTGTGGGGCCCTACTGCTTTCTAGCCGTGCTGGCTGTGTGGGTGGATGTCGAAACCCAAGTACCCCAGTGGGTGATCACCATAATAATCTGGCTTTTCTTCCTGCAGTGCTGCATCCATCCTTATATCTATGGTTACATGCACAAGACCATCAAGAAGGAAATCCGGGCTGTCCTGAGGAAGCTATTCTGCATGAAAAGCCCCACTGTAGCAGACAGCCACCCCAACCTGCATGACACCGAAGCTGGCACAGAGGGAGGCACCGAAGGCAAGGCTGTCCCCTCCCATGATTCTGCCACTTCACCTTAAAGTGAGTTCTAAGGCAAACTTCTGTCCATAACACAGAAAACAAGAGCAGCTTTCTTTCAGCGCACCACCCACAATCTCATTAGTGCCAATCCTTACCATTTCAGGCAAAGGGGTTGCCCATGCACCCTTTGCCACCCACCGCAAGGCAGATAAAGCTAAGGAAGAAGTAGAGACTTGGATGTTTTCTGAAAGGTACAGCCCATGAAAGAATGGACTTGAGGATTCCTCCCAAATATATATACACATATTAGGCTCCAAATTTCCTAAAACAAGGGCTATCTGGTTTGGAACTGTTCTTGGTATTTTGCCTGGCTCCCCAGAGCTCCAACATGGCAGCTTTAGCTCTGAGTAAAAGGGAAAGTGATAGCTGTGGACATAAGAACTATTTGGCCTTCAGGTCAGGAACTCATGGACTGGGGCTATAGACTGTGTTCAACTGAAAGAAAAGCAACTCATCAAGTAACTTTTGGAGCCCCCAAAGCAGAGCTGGGTGGACTGATCATCGCATGAGCCGATTTCTGTACTGAAGAGCCCCACAAGATGGTGCAAAGATTATAATGCAACTTCGACAAGGGAGAACAACACAATTAGACTATAGAGAAAGCTTCTAGGTTCACTAAAGGGATTTAGAAAATGGTATCCATGAAATGGGGAGCTAGTTCAAAAGAAGAAATGGAGAAATAAGGCGTATCCACGGAGCTAAACAATCGTGTGTTTCTTTCTCTTTCTCTCTCTCCTCTCTTTCTCCATCCTCCCCTACCCTGGGTGGTTTCTACATGGGCTGGGACTGACCTCTGTGCAAATGGAAAATTGTCAATTGACACAAATATTTTCTCTCTCCTAACATCAGGAAAGAAATCGGGCCACTATTTCACTATTTCTCTTTCCGTGACCAAGTTGGAATGCTCAGAAGAATTCTCCAGATCTCTGCCAAACACTTGTGTATTACTTTGTCTCATTTCAAATTGACTTTTTGGTTAAACAGTATTTTCAGGTTTTTTTTTTTAAAGAAATTCAAGTATGAATGGCCAAAGTTCTAGAATATTCACACTGCCAATCAATTTTATGTCCATAAGAAATCTTTAAATATGTCCTATACTCTCTGAAATAAATTAGTTATATCCTTGCCCAAAGTGATAAACAGTAAGTAGTTTCTCCATATGAGGATAAACATGTTCCTTCCTCCAGGCAGACACTTTCAACCTGTGGCTCTCTGAAAAAAAAAAACTTGTAAATTCTCTACACAAATGCAGTGGAGTGTCAGAAATGACAGAAAGGATAGTTTCACAATAGCTACAAGGACATTGTATAAGATGGTAACCATAGTCAGAGGTTAAGATTCTTGTGTTACCTTGTCATTATTAGAGTTCAATCTTTCACTTATAAATGCCCAGTTCATTTATATTTTATCTCTTCCTCCTCACAGATTCCAGCATGAGCTTCTCAAGGGGGGAGAGGTAATCGACTGTGATAATCTCAGACAAGGCATGGAATCTAAAGTTAACCCTCACACCACTGTTTAGTTTTCCATCAACATGGATATAGCAAATTAATCATCAAAAATTGATTATACTGAATTATCACTAAAGTTATGTTGGCCCATCCTTAAGAGATGCCTGGGTGAAGTGGCTTATTTGATTACTTTTCTTGTGGGGGAAGGGGTCTTGCCTTACAGGTTTGAAACAGAGGAGTTCGAAGGTGGCGATGCCTATCCTATCGGTAGAAATGCTTATATACTTACATAGAAAACAGCATTTCAAATGTGTTTCCAACATTTTGTTGAAACTGAACTTCTTATTTTATTTTTAAAGCTCAACCCCTTCAAAGTGTAACAAAGAAAATTGTTTTCCAAAATCCAAAATCCAAATGGAATCAGAACCTGTCCAAGTGTGGTAAGTTCATTCTTCAACACATATACCTTCCATGGTGTGGAGACTCACCCGCTCCTAGCACAGTCCAACTTTCCCTCTTTTATTCACTGTCCATTGTTTGGCAAATTGGATTTTTCAAAGGTGAAGACCTTTTCAAAACTGGGTGGAAAGGGCAGCCCTTGAATTAAAGGCATTCTGTCTTGATGACATTTTCTTTTAATGAACCATAGGGCTTCTAGTTAGCATGGGTTGGCAACTGCTTCAAGTTTTGTGCTGTCTAAATAAAGAGTTTTTACTACACACACTGGTTTGCCATTTAAAATATTAAATCACACAAAAAGTCACCATTAGCCTCACAGATCATCATGTATAATCACTTTCCCAAAATGTTTTAAAGGATGTATTCTTTTATCAAATCATATATGTGTAGTAAAAAGAAGATTCCATTAAATTATAGGGTCCAGGCAAGCCAGACTTTGAAATGATGTGTTTTAAATTTAATAATTTTCTTATTTGAGAATAATAGAGGAGTCACAGGTGCTTTAACATACCAATTTCAACAAGTTTTACAAGGCGGTAATAATGAGAAAGCATTGGGTTTCTGTGACATCTATGATGAGAGAAATCTTCTCTAAGATATTATAAACATCAGCTATTACAAACTCTCAGACCCCTGCCTACCTCTTGCTACCACGCCGCCTGCCCTCCCCTGCCATGTGGGCCCTTCTAGAAGTGCCCATGCTTGAAGCTACACAGCTACTCATTCACTCTTCATCCATCCTTTCTAAACCTAGATTCATAGGGACCTTGGGTCCATGATGAAGCAAGGAAAGAAAACCATAGGTATGATCAGAAATTAAAGGTATTTTTCTGTCAACTGCCCAACTCCAATCTGATTTAGCAATGGTGAGATATCTACTTCAGATTCAGCAGGTGAGGGACGATGTCATTTTAAGGTTTACAAGAAAGTAGGTACCTCATTTCTTAACAATAAAACCACCCAGAATATTTTGAAAGCACATTCAGTGTTGTAGATACTGTCCAATTATTTCAGCAAAGCTAAGGCTGCAAGCTAAGGGCCAAGCTAAGAATTCTGGTCAGTCAGGGCTTGAAACACTTTCCCTGCTTAACTGTGTCTCCATTTTTTATTCCTCTGGGCCCCCGAAGGCCCCAAACCACTCCCAAACTTAAGCACGAGGAGGCAGAAGCATGATCTGGAAACAACAGGCTAGAGCCTAAATCTCTGGAATAACAGACATCTTTCCAATTAAATAAGATATCTTCCTCTATGTAAAATGTTTAACATGAGCGTTAACACACTTCGGCTATAAGCAACAAAACTGGTTAGAGGAAGAAATAGGAGAACTCAAATATGCTGAACTTGGCCACTGCCAGGTCACTGGCAAGTTCACTGCTTTTTGGTAAGTAAGGTAAGAATCCTCAAGGAGCATGAAGTTTGACAATAGCAGTTAGGTTTCCATCATTGCCTCCCAAAGCGTCCATATCTTAATAGTATACACACTAAGGGGAAACCACAGCAACTTGTACATGTAAAGAGATTTGCTGTGTGAAGATTAATTGCTATGTTTCTTTTGCTCTAAAAGAGACAAAAAACAAGATTGATTTTTAGTTTGGTGCTTCAAACTTGAGTGGATTTCCCCCTCTTCATCTGTTACAACTTTGTTGAAAATTGGTACTTTTCTCTTGTGTCAGTGCTGTGTTCTCTCTTGGCATTTCTTCTAAATGTAAGCTCTAACTGTATATAAAATGTGTTCTTGCAGATAAGGTGCTAGATAGTAGATTGTATGTGTCCATAGCTAGTGTCATCAGTAAACAGCGAGTGACGTGTACATGTAAAATTAGTTAGCAAAATGCATGCACTAATCTATATGTGACCCACAATTTTTGAAGTAGAGCATAGTATATACATATATATTTACCTTTAAAGTGTATACTACAGGATATGTAAGACGACTCCAAGATGGTATGGCAGGAAGAGATGCCTTTCATTCCTGAAATCCCTGGTAGGTGACAAGCAAGAACTTATTCTGGTACAACTGGTAGTCAATGTGAACTAAAGTATCATCTTGGCTGAAGTCCTTGCTGGCAGTTCTCCACAATACACCTGGCACTGGTATGCCTGTTGTCTTCGATGTGTAGAGTGCAAAATCAAAGAAGACAGTCCTTTCCTATACAAGAGCAAGATCCCCAGGACAGGCCATTGGAGTCCTGATAGCAGGATGAAAAGAACACTGCAGTTTCAAGACCTAAACAGGAGCCAGTACCTGATTGGGACGTTATTGGACTTGCATCTAGCTGATCCATATTGTGGCCATCCCTGCCCTCCTAGAGAAGTGCCAAAACCTAGAAAAAGGCTGCTCTGTTTTTCTTTCCCTTTGGCTGTCTCACACAAGATGCAGTATTGATAAAGAGACAGTGAGAATTCTCGGGGTTGGGGGGAGGGCAGGGGTTGCAGCTCAGGTGTTTGAAGAGTTACAGTTGTAGATCAAATATATTTGCAAAAGAAATCAGATTATTTTATTATATTTTGAGAACAAAAATATTACAAGAGGATATATATAAATATATATACTCATTAAATCATTTCTAAAACTGCCTTTACTAGCAAATTTCATGTGCTATTTTGAGACTGAGAACAATAGGAAAATGGCACTCAGTCAATAAAACAGTTCTCTTTAATACTTTCCATTTTAAATTTAAACGTTTCCTTTAAAAAAGGTTTGTAATTTAAAAGTGCCTTTTCAAAGGATTTGCAAAACTACAGTCCTGGGGCCAAGTTCCCATTGGCACAACTTACCTTAGGTGCACAAATGGGGTGGAATTTATTGTCCACCTTTCAGCAAGAAGAGAAATCCCCTCACATTCCAATCACATTTAGGAATTGATACTGTTACATGGGTCAGTAGTCCAAGGGACGCTGCCCAAAGCCAAAATTTCATACATTGGATGCTTTAATTGAACGCTTTCTAAACTGGTTATGATGCATTTATTACTGGACAGGAATAACAGACTCCTGCTTGGGGAATACAGAAAGATTAACATTTGTGATTTAACTATTATTAACTAATGTTTGTGTTTCTTAAATAGGTGCTGTTAATCTGTCCTTGGTATCTTCTTCTGAAATATCCTAAATAAAGTCTGCTTTTATGCGTGTATCTGGTCCCTATATTGTGCTCTTTGGGAACACAGGGAGACACATGGCATTCCATCCCCCTTCTTTGTGGAAATAGAATAAGAAACTCACAGTATTACATGCCCTCCATGGACAACTACTGTACACATATGTGAGTGCACACACATATACCGTTTTCAAGATAAAAACAAAATGGAAGGAGTATGCAGTGGTGTGGAGTCGTGCTTATCAGAAAGGATTTGTTAGGAGAGGCACATTAGCTTGGTCCTTTATGAATAAAGAAAATTTCAAAGTGAAACAGGGTGAGCAGAGAGAAAACATGGATGGAGCTAGATGCCTAAGGTTCTCGAGTGTCAAGTTCATTCCAAGAGGCAATGAAGTTTGAACACATGGTGGCTTTTTAATCTAAAATCATATGTGTTTGAGTGTTCTGCCTGCATGTTTGTGTGCTATGTGTGTGTGTGGTGCCCTGAGAGGTCAGAAGAGTACATCAGACCCACTGGAACTGGAGTTATGGACAGGTATAAGCAGACATATGGGAGTATAGGACCTTGCACTCAGGTCTTCTGCAAGAGCAGCAAGTTCTCTTAACCACAGAGCCATCTCTCCAAGTGGGATTTCTTCAAGAAAACAAAATCCAACTATACCTTGTCAGGGCAGCATAACACAACAGAGCTAACCCTGTTAGTGCAGGTGTGAGTGAGCCAGCTCGGAAATTGTGAGCATAGGACAACTGTCCCCATTACCCATCTGTCTTGTGGTGGGCTGGCATGTGCAGGGGAGAGCTGCCCCCCACTTCGTCGCTCACCAACGTCTGAGGCAGGTGGGAAAGCTGGCCCTGTGGTCATAGGAGTAGGAGAGCTGTCCCAGAACCCCGCCAGCTGTAACACTTGGGAGACCGGGCCCTGCACCTCACCAGGACACCACAATAGAACCATGCCTGTTAGCTCAAGTGTGGGTGAGCCAGCCCCAAAATTGTGAGCACATGGGAGAACTGTCCCCATTACCCATCTGTCTTGTGGTGGCATGGCCTGTGCGAGGTGGGAGATCTGGCTCTGTGGACATAATAGTGGGAAAGCTATCCTGACCCCAACCAGCTGCAACACTCAGGAGATCAGGCCCTGCACCTCTCCAGGACAGCACACTAGAGCCAGTCCTGCTAGTTCAGGGGCGAGTGAGCCAGCCCTGAAGTTGTAAGCATGGAAGGGCTATCCCCATTTCATATCTGGTGGACCAACCCTCCAGCTGCCCAGGCCCAGAACCAGGGTTATGACTGTGCCTGCCCCATCATCCACCCCATCTATGACCTGCTGGAACACATGAAGGGACCTGACCTGCAGACCCAAAGCTGCAGGATCTCCACAACAAGGAAACAAGATACCCAGGAGTCCTAGTAAGGACCCAGCATCAATAGTATAGCAGAAACCAGAGACCTAGAACCAGACCAATGACTCTTTTTTTTTTTTCTTGATGCAAATAGCATCAGTTGTTTAACGAGCTAACCCCACATTAGCTCGGGCTTTTCATCGGGCGGGTGGATGGCTGGGGAAAAGACCCTGAGAAGCCACGGGACCGAGATCTTATAGGACAGAGTAAGGGGAGTGTCTAGGAGTACGCAAGGCTCAGGATTGGTGTGCCTCCAGGCTTGGAGGGCTTGCCCTGTGTTGATTGGTCAACTGGTTGTTATGGCCCATAGGCCCTCCCAGGGTGGTTGCTATGCTTTGCACGGCATTGCTGTGCACTTGTCGGTAAAGCACACCCAGAGCCGTAAAGCATAGACCAATGACTCATTGCAGTGAACACATGTAAGTAAACATAAATGGACAAAGGGGTTTACAGTGTGACTCCCTGTGCCACACTTCAGTTTCCTTGACTAGATTTTTTTAAATTTTTATTTTATTTTATTAGTTCAAATTAGGAACAAGCTTGCTTCAGATGTCTATCCCCTCTCCCTCTCCCTCCCCTCCCCCAACATCCCACCTGCCCCTTGCCATCCCCCCTCCACTCCCCAGGCAGGGTAAGGCCCTCAAAAGGGGCTCCCCAACCTTGACTAGATTTTTGTTTTCCTTTGTCTCTTAAATTTTGTTTTCTTTAGGGATGTGTAGGGGTGGAGGGCAGATGTGAAGGGATGGAGAATGGGATCAAGATTCATGATGGAAAAGGCACATTAAATAAATAAATGCTATACATAAATAAAATATATTATTAATAAATAAACCAAATTACCCAGTATCTCTACTAGGCTCAAGTCCTTGCTTTCTTATTTCAGCTCAGAGGACTTCCTTCAGCACCTCTCAGTCTAACCTGGTCTAACTACCCACACTCATATCATTCAGCTCAGCCCCAATTTACCAGGGTCTATTATAGGACAGGAGAGCTCCTCCAATCTGCAGCCTCAAAAAGCAGTAATAACTCTGTTGCAGCCATCACATATGAAAAGAGTATGCAGATAAGGTGGATTAAGATTTTTTTGTTTGTTTTTCGAGACAGGGTTTCTCTGTGTAGCTTTGGAGCCTATCCTGGCACTCGCTCTGGAGACCAGGCTGGGCTCGAACTCACAGAGATCCTCCTGCCTCTGCCTCCCGAGTGCTGGGATTAAAGGTGTGCGCCAGTAATATTTCTAATATTTAAGAATCCTCCTTTCTCTTGAGACAAAGTATTAGAGCTACAATTAGCTTCTCTCCTGGTACTCTCATTAGTAGTGGTATAAGGAACTTCAGAGCTCCTACTGCTGAAGTTATAGTCATGAACCCCCACAAGGAGGTTCGGGATACTATTCAACCCCATTTCAATCAAATTAAAGAGCTCTTCTCCACTCAACTACAAAACCAAGCTAATACTAACTTACACATTTTCAAGATGCTCAAAGATGGTTGTCATGAGACCTGCCTTTATCTTAATCTATGAACACCACTCAGTCAACAACACTATTTTGCTTAAGGAATAAATTTTCCTTTCTACAAAACTATCATCAATGCAAAAATGGAAAGCTATGTAAAACTATCAGGCAGCTAACCTGGTGATAAAAGTGCTCCCTGAAGCTCAATATAGCACCGTTTAGTTTAGACTATTTGGGTAATGGAATAAGATCTGATGAGCTTCATAAAAAGCAGTTTCTTCTTAGGCAGACCTAGGGGCCTAGCCCTAGATTATGAGGAATCTGAATACTCTAGTCAGGAGACTTTTTTGTGGCTTTCTGTGCCCACTCCTCCAACAATTCTACAATAGACCCAGGCTCATTTGCCATCAGCTATGATGTAGACCTTCTAATTTAGATAAAGGCAGGATATGCTACTCGGCTAGTGACTTATTTTCTTCCAAGGGTCAACCAATCAACTCCTAATTGCCCTCTCATTCTCTCAGAATGAAACACTTGTGTATTCCTTCCCCATTCCAGTCTAGCCCTACTTCCCCTGAAAAGGTAATATGACCTCTTTGAGCCCTTGAGCCAGGCACACAAGAACAACTGTTCAACTTTAGAAGAGCTTGGGAATGTTCATAAATTGAAGGGTATGTGTGAATATTTTTCAAATATTTTCCTAATTTAGACATTTATCAAAAAATATTTACCACATGAAATATATGATTTTCATGACTGCTCCCCCTAAACTGCGAACAAGATTGAGACACATTTGAAATCCAAGTGTCCAATATTTAGAGCTAATAATCTATTGCTTAGTCAAAAGCAAGGAATGCCTGAGGACTCAGTGGATAAAGGCCTTGCCACCAAGCCTGAGGACCTGGGGTTGATCCCTAGAATCCACATAGTGGAAGAAGAGAACTCAATCTCACAAGTTGTTCTCTGTCTTCCCCTTGTACGCCATGGCATACACATACATACACATGCTCAAAAATAAGTAAGATATAATAATAGTAGTACTAATAATAAGCCTGGACAACAGAGGCTGATGAGATGAGATGGCTTAGTGGATAAGGGCACCTGACAAAATCCCTGATGATCTAAGTTCAATCCCTGGAGCCCACGTATTAGAAGAAGTTCATTGGCTCCTGTGGTTGTGCTCTGTGCTCCACACCTGCTCCCTGACACTCACACCCATCTCCCACATGAGCAGAAAATTAGAAATAAAGGCAAATTTTACAACCTGGACTCCAATGTTTGTAATCTATATAAAACTAAGTCAAAATTGGCTCCCAAAGGACAGTAAATAGAGTAACAAAATATGTTGTTTTTAAGTTAAAGGAGACAGACTACAAATAACTGGAAATGTATAAGATTGAGCAGTAAGACAGTAATATCTAATGTTTTTATAAACTCTGTAGCTTACCTACTGTAATGGCTAGTTTTATGTCAACTTGACACAAGCTAGAGTAATCAGAGGAGGAAGCTTCAAATGAGAGAATGCCTCCCTAAGATCGGGTATAGAAAAGCCTGTAGGGCATTTTCTTAATTAGTGATTGATGGAGGAGGGACTAGCCTATTGTGAGTGGTGCCATCCCCGGGCTTGTGGTCCTGGGAACAAAGCAGGCTGAGCAAGCCATGAGGAGCAAGCCAGTCGCTTGCTCCATGGTCTCTGCATCAGCTCCTGCCTCCAGGTTCCTGCCCTGTTTGAGTTCCTGTCCTGACTTCTTTTGATAAGGAACTGTGATGCAGAAGTGGGAGCTAAATAAACCCTTTCCTCCACAACTTGCTTTGGGTTATGGTGTTCATCATAGCAACAGTAACCCAAACAAAGACACATATATGTTTAAACAACCATGTAGCTATAAAAGTATAATATAGCTTGAATCATCAACTTCAGTTACAAAAACATCATTTTACCTAAAAGTTGTTAGATAGTGCCAGTGCAACTATTGTTCTGACAGAGAGACTAGGCACTCTAAACAGCATCAGGAAGCAGAATTAGGGAAAACAAACACACTTCGTGTGGAAAAAGTCAATGTATATGAATTTTTAAAAATGTGCCTCCTTTACTCTTGATTGTTTTAAATGAAATCTTTTTTTATCTTTTCAAGAAGCTATGACTGCGAATCAATCTTTTTACCAATCGATTTTCTTTCACTAATGAGTATTGTGTATCAAAGAAACTGAGGCCAGACAGTGAGATTTTGCATTCATGAACATTTTAACTGGATGTAACTTAGAGCATGCATAGATATGTATCTCAACAGATGTTTGCATAGATACAAGGATTACATGCTTTGAAACAGAGGGGGAAACTCATTAACGCACTTTCATCACACCGTACACAGCAGTAATGAAGGAGAAGCATGAAAAAAATCCGATAGTTCCTGAAACAAAATGTAAAAAGATCTTTGTTAGGCAGGTATCATAGTAAGTCAACAAGCTTTCTTAAAAACACAAACATGGCTGATTCATGGCATACTACTGAATCTTTAAATCTCAAGATTCATACATGATCAAATAAAAGTCATCAGGTTTAGCTGTCAAAGTGGCACACACCAGTATTCCCAAAATCTGGAATGCTGAAGCAAGAAAATCAAATTAATTCAAGGCCACTGTAGACTAACATAGTGAAACCCTGTATCAAAACAGCATGATAAATCACCAGGCTCTCTTGCTAAGCAATCAGGATGAGCAGCACGGCCAGAAGCAGTCACCTATAAAAAGGTGAGAGAACTCTTCTGATTGAATTCTGTAAGTCTGTAACCAGAGCCAAAAATAAAACAGAAACGATTATCTTATATTCTCCATTTCAACGAGGCTCAAGGCTACTTTCTGACAGAAACTCTTGTAATTTGCTTCAGGGTTTAGAAAAGGTAAGTAACCAGGCAATGAAGATGGCTCAGTCAGGCAAGTGTATGCCACACAAAAATGAGGAACTGAGTTCAGATCCCCAACACCCCCATAAATTCTGAGTGCTATGGTGCATGCCTACAATCCCACCATTGGAGAGGCAGAAACATGTGGACCCTGGGAGTTCATCCATCAACCAACTGGTATGGCCAATTGGTTAGCCCCAAGTTCAGAGGGAGGAAGACTGAGAATTCAAGGCCACCTCGGGCTAAATAGCAAGTTCTATGCCAAGCTGGTTACATAGTTAGACCCTGCCTCTGAAAACAAAACAAACATAAATATGGATTATGAAATATGGTAGAAATTTCCCAGTGTTATCACAAATGCATATTTTACAAAGGAGTTCTGAGAAGCTAGCTAAATAACAGTTGGAAAGTCTACCATTCAATATTCAATATAAAGAAACCTTTAAGGAATCTTTCTCCAGTCAACAAGGAGATTAATATCCAAGACATTTTCATTACAGAACTTGAAACATGGAATTAATACATGAAGGTAAAAAAATAGAAACTGTAGCGATTTCACAATGAGGTAAAGGAAAATCCTGTTTAGAAAAGAGGATTTGGGGAGCCCTACTTTCCTGCTACCACATTTGAGTCCGTGTTTATGAAGCACTTTCTCTAGTCATGAAAGTGCTCAGATAGGTAAAGCAACTCGCCTTAGAATACACAGTCAATAAACAGCAGAGATGGAATTCAAGACTAGTTCTTTCCTTGACTACTCTTAAGATAGAAGTTTGATATCAACCACTTTGTAAAGAAAGACAGCAAAGAATTAACAGCAGGTAGACAGGAAAAACTGGACGTGGTAGTGGGCATAAGCCATCACTGGTGTGAGTTTCAGAGTGTGAACAACATAACAGTCTAAGAATGCCAGCACATATAGTCACTTTGGGAATAGCAGAATGTGTCCTTAAGTTCAGTCTTTTCAATATCATAGAATATCATCGAATACTGGCCAGTACGAGTTCCAGAATTAGAGTAGGGATGTAACTACTTACATTGATAAAAATAACATGATCTAAATATTTTCCAAACTCTTGAGAATACAGACATCTGTGTCTTGGCCTATAAAACCTAACACTTTCTTTGGTTTATAAATATAAACAGAAATCAAACTAGTCTGGTATTTAAGATTTTATGCAATTATTCCAGGTTTATCCTAGTCTCGATGGCCCCTATCCTAGAATAATGTAGAAAATGGAAACAGTCTACCTTCATTTCTAATTTTATGTGTATAAGTGTTTTTCCTGCATGTATACCTGCATACAATATGCATGAATTGCCCATAAAGGCAAGAAGAGGGCATCAAATCCCCTGAAACTGGAATTAGACACAGTTGTAAATCACCATATGGATACTGGGAATCAAATCCAGCTCCTCTGAAAGAATAGTCAATACTCTTAACCATGGAGTCATGTCTCCTACCTACATTTTTTTGTTTTGTTGTTGTTGTTGTTTTGTTTTTTGAGACAAGGTACCTCTGTGTAGCCCTGGCTGTCCTCACTCTGTAGACCAGGCTGGTCTCAAACTCACAGAGATCTTCCTGCCTCTGCATCCCAAGTGCTGGGATTAAAGGTGTGCACCACCACTGCCCAGATTCCTACCTCCATTTTATATGATGTTTTGAGTTGAATAGCATGGGAAAACTTGAGATATATCATCGATCCAAAAATATTGAGTAGAAACTTTCAAGAATAAATTCAATCAATAGGGAATTGTGTGTCATTCTGAATAGCATGAGGAAATTTTACATCCTTTTCTCAATTCTATATAGGCTAATCTAACCCTTTGTCCACAGTAGTGTATATACTAACTACCTTATTAACCACTTAGCAGCTGTCTAAGTTTTCAGGACAGCTATCAAAACACTGTGTTCAAGTAACCCTTGCACATAAGGCCATATCAAAATGGCTACATAATTTCCTTCACTTCATCAGGTAGGCATTGCATCATCTTACATCATCACAAAAAAGAAAGAGTATAGCACAAAAATATTTAGGGAGAAAGTGAGACACCATAGCAACATAACTTATTACTGTGAATGCTTTAAGTTTTCTATTTTATTATCAAGTACTGTTGATCTCTTATTGTGCCAAATTTGTAAATTATTACAGAGCTGTAGGTATAAGAAAATACTGTGTATACAATATGTATATATGATTCAGTATTATATATGATTTCAGGCATTCAACTGGGGTCTTAGACTGGTATCACCTGAATATGGGGAGACTACTATGTATCTAACTGAACATTATATAAATATATAATGCAGTAACTCATGAGGAGGGATGAGGTGATCCAAAGCAAAGATATGAGGAACTCAGACTCCATCTACAGACATTGATAATCACCAGTCTCACAAGCAATATTGAGAGAAAGAAAGCAGCTGCTAAAGAACCCAGACATAAAAGAGTTTGTTCTGTGTGCATGTCCATACTTCTGCAATCAAAGTTAAGACAAATTGATATCTGCTATTGGAAGTCAGGCTGGTCAAGCACTGAGCTGAACTCCTGGAGTCAAGTTTCAGAGGAGGAGGAGTGATGAACAAAGGGGTCAAGACCATGCTGGGGAAACCCACAGGAAAAGCTGATCTGAGCAAGTGGGAGCTCATGGATCCCAGACTGATAGCTGGGACACCTGCATGGGACCAAACCAGGCCCCCTGAACGTGGGTGTCAGTTAGGGGGCCTGAGGAGTCTATGGGGCTGCTGGCAGTGGAACCAGTGTTTATCCTTAGTGCGTGAACTGACTTTTTTGGAGCCCATTCCCTATGAAGGGATACTCTCTTAGCCTAGATACATGGGGGAGGACCTTTGTAACACATCAAACTGTATACTTATGATTCGTATGCATAATGCTTTTTTCTTGCATTGCTGGGAACTGAAACCAGGGTTGGTCTTGAACATGCTACTCAAGTGCTCTGCCACTAAGTTACACTCATTGGCCCTATTTGCATACTTCAGGGGGGAAAAGGTGAAAGGAAATAACACACATAATTGAATTAGAATACAATGATGAAAGTGCTGTGGTCTTCTGTCATAAATAGAACTGCTGGTAGGCAAGTTATGGTAGATGACCTAAAGAGTCTTTCCTGAGGAGATGATTCTAGCAGTATAACAAAAATAATCCAATTTTTAGGTGTATTTTAAAAAGACCTATAAAGATGCCTAGTTTATCAACTAATGTTTACCTTTTTCTGAAGGATTGTTCATATTTGTGTGTGTGTACCTATGTGTGCAGTATACACAACCATGTGTGTTATGATAGAGTGAACAAGAATGGTCCCATAGGTTCATGTATTTGAATGCTTATTCAGCAGGAAGTGAAATTCTTTGAAAGAACTAGAAGGATTAGGAGGTGTGTCCTTGTTGGAGGAAGAATGGCCTCCCTCCAGTAAGTGTGCCACTAGGGGGTGGGCTTTGAGGTTTCAGCCAGACCCTGTCTCTCTCTCTCTCTCTCTCTCTCTCTCTCTCTCTCTCTCTCTCTCTCTCTCTCTCTCTCCTCCCCTGTCTCTCTCCCTGCTACCTGTGGATCAGAATGTAAAGACTTCAGCTACTTCCCCCACATGACACATGTCACCATGTTCCCTGCAGTGATGATAATGGACTAACCCTGTACTCAAGTCCTTCTGCTTGTACAGTAAACACTTTAGACACTGACCTGCTTCCCCAGCTCCCAGTTTTCATTTGATGTGTTTGTTGAACCTGAATGCTAACTCTGAGAAAATACTTAACTTTTCTAATCTGTCTTATACAAATGATATGATCCAAGGTACTAAAACGCAAACTTAGTGAGGCAAGCTAAAACATGCTTTTGTGTTCAGAAGGTCTAATGCTGCTACAACTTCACTATATCTTCAACTAAGCCATTTTATAAAACATTTCATTTTTTTACCTGATTCAAGCACTAAGCATGAAAAATATCTCCACCATATTTGAACCAAAATAATAATCATCAACTTACTAACCATTTACATGTATATGCATCTTGTCCTTGACATAAAATTGCTAATATGACCAATTAGTTAATCTAACTTTAATAATCCAAAAGGTATTTAAATCTGTTAAGTTTTATACTTGAAATCTATTCAAAGTTGATTACATTGAACTCACTCTGTGGTTTAGAACACATCCCTGCTGATTAAAAATATCCACAAGGAAAAATCTTACAATGAAGTATGTAAGGTACATCCAGCTCCCTAGACTTCACAGTCTTTGATGCCAAAAACATATGAATGAAATGGTGACTTTGTTCCCTATTCCTTCCTCTAATCATTAATTGATGTCTGCTAGATTACAAATGTCTTACTCTTCAGAGAATCTAAAATATCTTACCTAATTCTGTTTCCACTTACCGGTGAAAAGGAAGAAAACCAGCACTAGGATCAATGTGTATCCAAAGTACACAAAGATACTTCCGATGTCAATGACATGAAGTTTGGTAAAGAAGTAATGAATTGCATACATCAGAATGTAAGTAGACGTAAAACTGCTTGTCAGAAAAGCTCTCCACCACCAACCATAATCCTGACAAAACAGAAAAAATAATATTATGTAGGTGAAATCTTAACTATAAATGGACTAGCATTTTTTTGAGACAGGGTTTCTCTGTGTAGCTTTGTAGACCAGGCTGGCCTCAAACTCACAGAGAGCCACCTGCCTCTGCCTCCAGGGTGCTGGGATTACAGACATGTGCCACCACTGCATGGCTGCAATTATTTTTATAACACACATGGATTCTATAACTCTATTATTAATTGAAAGTAGTAAAAGGTAGTGGCTAGAGAAATGATTCAGTGGTGAAGAGCACTGGCAGAACTTCCAGAGGATCCAGGTTTGATTCCCAGCACCCACATGGTGGCTCACAACTCTATCTCATTCCAGTTCCAGAGAATCTGATGCCCTCTTCTCGCCTCTGCAGAAACTGCACACACATGGTACACAGGCATACATGCAGGCAAAAAACCCATACATATAATGAAATAAAAAATAGTAAGAATATAAATCAAAGTTGAAGCTTCATAAGCAATTTAAACAAAACACATAATTATGTCATGTTTGAGATGCTCTAGCTACTGTAAACTCTGTTTTCAGGGATAGCATATATGCCCTCTTAAACATCAAGTTACAATTCATGGATGCTATTTTAAGACTGCCTCAGCCTTGGAAGGCATTCATCTCAGCTTCCTTTACTAACATGAGTTATGTTTTGTCCAGTTTGGAGTCTCTGTGTTAGCCACCATCTACTGCAAAAACTAAGTCTCTCTGACCAAAGCTGGCAGTAGGACCAATCAATTGTAATAAAAATATTCCAAAGGAAATATGTCAGGAACATCTTGCCCACTAAGGAAAACAATGGTAATGCTTTCCCCACTAGGGCCGAGAATCTGACCAAACTGGATGTTGACTAAGTTTACTATACTAGGCAGGAATTTCCTCCTGTCTAGAATATCTCAAATCCAATCAAAATCCAGTAACAGACTTGCCACTATTGCACCAATGGCATATGCCCTGCCTGGCTATTTGATATTATAACATGATAAGACTGCTGATGACAAATCTCCTTTGACAATCTCTTTATCCTCTTTCACTACTATAAGAACCAGACAACAGGGAGGGAGGTTCCAGGTCAGTTTCAGTTTGATTTGTCTATGTCCTATGACCAAAAGACTATCTAATATTAGTTGGCAACCAATAGTAGTGGCAAGAATATATATTGTTTAGTCCTAATGTGATGCCTGGATGAGCACCTCTGAGTCTCAGGGGACTTGGGAATAGGGAGCAGAACAAAAAATAACAGTCAGAGGAAGGAGCAGAGTATTGTAGAATGCGTTCTACTATGCACAGCATGGTCACTGCACTCTTGAACTCTCAGAAAGTGTGATTCTCAGCACCAGCCATGTACAAGACTGGGGCGACTAACATTCTATCACAGAAGGGAAGGGATCACAAGGCCCCACCCTCACCAACTATATAAATGAATTTAATTATTGTTAGAAAAGGGAGAGGTACGTTCTTCTGTGGTATAGCCACTGGTATATCACCCATGTTCCTATAAATAACCCCTCAACCAAGCTCCTCTCAGAAACCCTAACTATACTCCATAGGTTAGCAGAAAGAAAAGATACGACAGTGAAAGTGGGAAGAAGGGTATCAATAGGATTGGGGGGCACAGAAGAGTCACGCCATAAATATGACCAAATACATCATATAGACATAGGAAAAGTTCATGATTGGGCAGTTGTGTTGCTGAGGCTTTATGTGTGTAGCTTCTGACATTCCTAGGAGACACAATCTGACAGCAAACACCCTGTTCCTTTGGCTCTTACAATCTTTCTGTCCCCCTCTTCCCCAGTGTTTGCTGAGCCTTAGGTACAAAAGTGTTTTATAGATGTATCTATTAGGACTGGGCTCCACAACGCTGCATTTTTATTGGTGTGATTTGCTGCAGTGCTCTCCATCTGTTGCAAAAAGAAGTTTCATAGACATACCAAAGTGGATGGGGGAGGGGAGCCCATCAGGCCTCAACCCTACACAAAGACAACTAAGGAACACTAAGAACTCCTCAGGAAGAGTGTGCCAACTGGTTATTTCATACTAAATGGTTAGCTCTGAAAACATATATCCAAGTAACGTTATACAAACTGAGAATATTACATTTAAGGATTTATATGTATATATCTATATGCATGCAAAAACAATTTTAGAAAGAGACTACAAATTTAAAAGAAACAAGGAAGGGTATATGGGAGTGTATTCACAAAGGAAAGGGAAAGAAGAAATGTTGTAAATAGATTATAATCTAAAAAATTAAAGATATAGGAAAAGTTCATAAAAAAACTTATTATTGAAAAAATGCTATCCTATGCCTAGTGATTCTTTAGGTCAGGTACAAGAAAAAATACTATATAAATTTAAGATGGACCTTATAGCTAATGGGATTTCCTTTCACTGGCTAAATCCAGGATCTATGGTAGACATGACTGAGGTCAACATGCAGCCTAGTCTTGCCATGCCCCATGGACTGTGCTGTTTTCCTTTGCTCACTGTGATGTGTGTCTTTACTCTGTGATAAACTCTAGTCACATGCATATTGATGCTTGGTACCATAAGATCTTCTGGTTAATATCTGATGTTTAAGAAGTCCCAAATATTTTCTAAGCAAAAAAAATATACCCATGATATGCTTGCTTCTTTGGACTCATTAATGATTGTTACACATTCTCTTTATGATAAAATCCACCAGAGAATTTATCAGTAGCTAAGTATAATGCATATTTAATTATATATTTATACCTATAGCTCCAGAACAAAATGTTGCAAAGCAACAAATATTATAATCATTCTGTTAACTCTTCATTGCCACCATCAGATAATGACATTTAATTACAATATGATGACTTATGAGATTTAACCTATCTTTCCCTAGTGCTAACCCTGAAACAATGTGAGATTTAAGAGATAGCTTAGCAATTAAAAGGTGGTGCACACATGTTTGTGCGCACATGTGTGTGCGCGCGCATACACACACACACATACACACACACACACACACACACACACGAATGAATAAATAAATAAATAAATAAATAAATAGGATAAATCATTTTTAAAAGAGAGACAGAAAACAAACAACTATTTACTACATTACCAGTCATTCAAGTGATATCAAGGAGAAAAAAATGAGGATGAAATAAAAAGTACTATTTGTGATAATATGTTAGAAGAAAAGGACCTGCAGCAGGGACCTCAATCCCACAAAATACAATCCTGGAGGATACTGCAAAGAAACCTTTAATTATATTTTTAAATCACTAGGTCTTTTACATGTCTAAGCTCAAATTAGTCACCTACCATCATATTTATAAACTCAAACCGGCCCCCCACTGACATATTTTTCAATATTGACTGAATAACAAGCAGAAATTATAGTAACCACTCAAAGAGAAATTGCTTCCTTTTTAAATCTTGCATCAAAAGTAACACTCGGTAGCTACATCAAAGTCAAAATATATCACTAGGAAAGCATAATATAAAACTTATTCCAAGCAGTAAAAATCATGAAGTTACTATTTACTTCAATACCCTTTTGAGCACATACTCTGATTCCAATAATGTAAGTTTAGAATAATTAAGTAGCATTAATATCTATGTCTTTACCTCAACAGACAGTCGAAAATAGCACAGCAGAACCGTAACCTCAGAACAGGAAATCATAAGAATTAAGAAAATCAGGAAAAGAAAGGCAAACAGGTAATACATATGAGGAGACCTAAAAAAAGCACAAGTTTTAAAATTACATTACATTTTTACATTACATAGAAAAAGATTAGTCCAAATATATACAAAAGACTATCACACAATTCTCTGATTTTTTCTTCTCTCTCTCCTCCTATCCCCCTCCCCTTCTTCCCCCTCTTTGAAATATGGTCTATCTACATAACTCTGGCTGTCCTGGAACTTACTATGTGGACTTGATCACAGAAATCCACCTGCTTCTGCCTCCCAAGCGCTAGGATTAAAGGTCTGCACTGCCATGGCTGCCCAGTCTTTAAATCTTTATTCCAATCTTCCATCCATCCATATAGTGTGAAAGAAATCTCTTGCTAACATAGTTTTATATTTGAGCCTCATCTTCTCTAGATACAAGTACAGCCACTTATTACCCATGTTTATCTGTTTACATAACTAAGTTCTCACTTGGGACTCATCATTATCTCTATACACATTTTATTAAACTGTCATTTTAGAAATGAAAGATTTGTAAATGCCATAAATACCACTAAATACATTATATTCCAGAAAACGACACTCAAATATGCCTTTGCTCTTGAAGCTCTAAAGATGCCTCTCCAACTATATCTTCAGTGTGGCAGAGAAAATTCTATTAACTAATCTTTCAAACATGCATCTTTTTATTAAAATTTTAAATTATTTTACATACCAAACAGTTTCCTCTCTCTCATCTCCTTCCATTTCCCCCCACCTCCTTTCTATTCCCCCTCATCCACTCCTCAGGAAGGGTAAGGCTTCCCATGGGAGTCAACAAAGCTCCTCCTACATAGTGGAGAGGGTGCCTAAACTTGCTTTCCCTTGTAATCAGATTGGCGACTACCTTAATTGTCATCATAGAATCATCACCTGGTAACTATTGGAAACAGATGCAGAGATCCACAGCCAAGCACTGGGCCGAGCTATGTGAGTTCAGTGGAAGAGAAGGAGGAGGGATTATATGATCAGGGGTGGGGTGTCAAGATCATGCTGGGGAGACCCCCAGTGAAAACATGCATCTTTTAAAAATATGTATGTGGGTTGTATTTAGAGCAAACTAAAAGAAATAAATGACCCCCTTCGTTATTATAAAGCTGAGCTGATTACATTTTTAAAAGCCCCCCTGCAGCCAAGCATCATGGAACATGCCTGGAATCTCAATGTCTCAGGAAGCTAAGACAGGAGGATGGCAAATTCAAGAGCAGTTTATATAACTTGGTGAGGCTGACTCAAAAGTAAAAAGGAAACAAAAGAGGGCTATGGATAAAAATCAGGGATGGAGCTCCTGCTTTGAGCACATAAAGCCCGAGTTCCAGTCCCCAGTATAATGAAATTCATTCACTAGGATTAATTTCTAAAGCTGAAAATACTGAAAAAAACATTAAATTAATAAATACTTCATTTGAAGTATAATATGAACTATATATTTGGGTGTGAGGATAAGGAGCAGGGTTAGGGAGAAATGTTCTATAACAAACTTGTACGAGTTGCACACACTACTTTTTCAATATACAAAATACTGATTTTTATTTTGACACCTTCTTTGATGGATTTTTTCTCTGAAGTTGACCCTAGGGCCTTGGACATGTTAAGCAGGCAGCGAACCATATATGCAATCTGCCTGCCTCAGATTTTACTGTTTCCCTTTCAAACCCATTCGTCACAATACTAACTCAAAAGTAAGTCCTTAGAATCACTTGACTAAATCCAAGTTTTGAGGACTTAAAAGATTTGTTTGAGCCGGGTATTGGTGGCGCACACCTTTAATCCCAGCACTCAGGAGGCAGAGGCAGGCAGATCCCTGTGAGTTCGAGGCCAGCCTGGTCTACAGAGCTACTTCCAGGACAACCTCCAAAGCTACACAGAGAAAGCCTGTCTCGAAAAACCAAAAAAAAAAATTGTTTGAGCCAGGCATGGTGGCATACACCTTTGATCCCAGCTCTTGGGAGGCAGAGATAGGAGGACCTCTGAGTTCCGGGCCAGCATGGTCTACAGCTGGTATACAGATTCAGTTCCAGGACAGATTTGTTTGAAAGACAACTTCGGTTAAAAAAGTTATTATAAAAAACAGCACAGCTACTTTATTTTACTTCTTTTTTAAAGCTAATTTTTTTAAAAAAAATTGTGTGTGTGTGTGTGTGTGTGTGTGTGTGTGTGTGTGTGTGTGTGTGTGTGTGTGTGCGCGCACAAGCGTGGAGCTGGAACTAAAAGCTGTCTGATGTGGGTGCTGGAAACAAAATCCAGGACCTCTGGAAGAGTAAGCAACCTCAACCATTGTCACTCCAGCACTGGCTTTTTACTTCTTATTGCCTTTGTCCATCTCCAAACTTCTCCATAGTAATACGACAGCTAAGAACCAGAAAGTAAGAAAGGGGCTAAGCCCTTGTGGTGGCACACGCCTTTAATCCCAGCACTCAGGAGGCAGAGGCAGGCGGATCTCTGTGAGTTCCTACAGAACTAGTTGCTATATGTAGCCCAGGCTGGACTGGTCCCAAGCTCTTCCTGCCTCAGCCTCACCAATCGCTGGAATGGCAGGGGTTGCAGGCATTTGTCATCACACAAGGATGACTTTCCTTCTTTGCAGTGTTGAGTATAGAATCCAGGGCCTTGTGCATCCTAAGCAAGCACTCTACTACTAAGCTACACCCCAGCTCCAGCTATCACACTTTTAAACAGAAAGCACAATTACTTAGTTTGCAAATAATACAACAACCACATTATTATAATTCTTACATCACAACAGATCAAAAGTAGCAAATAAAACTGTATAAAGAAGCAGGCATTCTGACACAAGAACTAATAACTGACAGGAAGAAAACAGAAAAGGACTATGTACTATGTCAGTACACATGAAAACCCAGAAGCCAATAAAACCCATAGTCTTCATATCAATTTTAGCAGAGGAACTCTAAATAAATACTCCTTTGGAAAGCAAAGATGAAGACATACAAATCACATTTCTCCTTTCTTTATTTATGTACCTCCCACCCTAGGGTTTCCATACCCCTGACCTCCCACAAGGTTCAGTTACAGACATGCTTCTCTGAGTCATGTACAACAGCTTACCAAGAGGTTAATTTTTAAATTTTAACCTATTTTGTGTGTGTCTATGTGTGTGGGTGTATGCATGGCACTGCACATGTGTGGAGGTCATAGGATTATTTGTAGGAGTCCATAGATCAAACTCAGGTGGTCAATCATGGCAGCAATACCCACACACATACTGAACAATCTCAGTGGCCTCTATTATATTTTATTTATGTGGATATCTGTTTAAGTATATGCTCTCTCTCTCTCTCTCTCTCTCTCTCTCTCTCTCTCTCTCTGTGTGTGTGTGTGTGTGTGTGTGTGTGTGTGTGTGTGTGTGTGTGTGTGCCCACAAAGGTTATAAATGTGTGTGTCAGATCTACAGAACGTGGAGTTACAGGAAGTTGTGAGTCACCTGATGTAGGGGAAGCTGTAGCCACGCCTACAGGTCGCTACAGGCTGGCTAGGTCGCTCTGTAAGTAAGGCTTTTCCCTATTAAATACCCTTATATTTTTACCTGACTCCGTATTGGTAATTGCCCACTATAACCTGACATAGGTACTGGGAACTGAATTAGATCCTCTTGAAGAGCAGCAAGTACTCTTAGCTGCCGAGCCACCATTACAGCCCCCACCCCTGGTTATTAATTTTTTAAATAAGTCTTTATAAAGAATTCTATTAGAGTCATGGTTTGTTTGTTTGTTTGTTTGTTTGTTTGTTTTGGGGGGGTTGAGTCAGGGTTTCTCTCTGTAGCTTTGGAGCTTGTCCTGGAACTAACTAGCTCTTGTAGACCAGGCTGGTCTTAAACTTACAGAAATCTGCCTGCCTCTGTCTCCCAAGTGCCGGGATCAAAGGCGTGTGACACCACCCGGCTAGTGTCAACAATCTTACTTGGCATGAATAAAGTCCTATGTTCAATCCTACCAACATAAACTTTCTCGTTTTTATAAAATATGTATATTGCTATAAACTAAAGCCATTTTACTGTGCTGTAGAACATTAGAACTTACTTTTAATTTAATTTAATTTTGGTACCCATTATCCATAGTCTTTGATTTTATCTTTGAACATTACATACAAGTACTGAACTATTATACTATTACTGAACTGTCACTGTATAAATATGCACTATTATTGTGTATTAAACTACACTTGAGTTTATTGAGATGTGATACTCACCAAATACGGTTTAGAATGTAAGAAAGTTGTAAAAACATACAGCCAAATGGTAAAAGACTGCCAAGTATAATGGTAATGGTTGGTTTTGTAAAGAATCTCCTTTGAGTCCTCACACGACGAGTCTGGTATGCACGAACCGGAAACTGAAACTAAAATAAAAATAAAAATGCATGAAGCAACAACAGGATTGAATGAAACAAATCCACAGTCATAATGACAATTCAATACAGAATCCTGAATCTGAATAACACATAAATGTCATGTGGGCTAGGACTAGATCACAACCATGCAATAAAGGTATGATGTAAACAGGAATATTTTATACACACACACATACACACACACACACACACACACACACACACACACACACACACACACACCAACATATATAATTTGTAGTAGTTAGAGTAAATTTTTAGTAGTTTTTTAATAAAAGTATAAAAAGTAACAGGTAAAATAACTTTAAGAGTCTATTTTATTTAATATAAGAATATTATCAATCGAGGTCAAGTGTGGTGATTTACACACAGGAATGGTGCCATCAAACCCCATTTTCTCGAGGAATTGAACCCAGGACTTCCTGCATGGTAGCCAAGCACTCTATCAACTGATCTGCAGACCTGGGCATTTACCTTCCCAAATACATTCCAAAGGAGATCTATAACAAGATTTGTTTGTGACTATTCTAATATGAATAGATGTGTTTAAAAGCTCCCTCCAAATTTACCAAAAATTTGATCTTTTAAATAAATTCATCAATGAATTTGTCAATATTGCTCATTTTTTCTTTTTCCTCCTTTCTATAGAACTCCATTTCCCATTCCATTGGGTTTTCTGTTGTTTGTTTGTTTTATTTTCCCCCTGCCATCTCAAACTAGTTTTGTACAGTCCTCTTGCAGAATAGTCACATCTAGTCTTTTGGGGGCATCTGTTTCTTTTCTCCTATACATAGAATTAGGCTAACTTCAAATCTGTAACTGAACATCCCATTTGCCAATTGTATCTTTGCTCTCTTCTCCCACTATAGAAACATTTAATTTCCAAGAAAGTTGACATAGGCTTTTTATATACTATGCCCATTTTATTTTGTCCATCAGCGATAAAAAGAAATGCAAATACCCTATGGTGTGAGAAGTATATTAAATAGTATCTTTTAAAATGTCACTGTCTTTTACTTACTTATTTTTATAACTTCAATTCAAAAATGATTATAATGTTTCAGTGGCATTTTGCATTTTATATATAGTATATACACAGTAAGATTTCCAGTATTCTGGAAGTTTACCTTGTCCCTTTTCCCAAAGAACACTCCCAAAAATGTTAATGGTGTTGAAACTCCAAAGCAAAGTGTAAAAATGGTTGCTAATGAATCAAAGGATATGGCAGCTGATGAACCTTCCATCCAAAGACTTAGATTCATAATAAAGATATCCGTGAAGACAATTCTGAGGAAGGGGATGGAGAATATCATTAGACAATATACTTCCAGGAAAATATCATAAATATATTTAATGCAAATGCCAGCATGTTCTTTTGGTGAGAATAATTCGTTACAATGTTAAACCCTAGAAACATATTATATCACAGTGCACAAATTGATCCTTGAGCTGAGACTTAAACATGATATCATGTAACAGCAATTTGTTATAGGATATAATTTACAAATCCTCTCATCTTTACATCTTCAAAATCTAGCAGAAATTAAGTAAGGTATGGATTAATATACCAATATACAATATAATGAGCCCAATGAAGAAACAATATATGGAAAAACAGATTTTTGGAACCTAGACTGAAATAGGCTATATGATGCACTCAAAATCAACAGAACAGCTAAATGAAGTAGCTACATTACTGGGCAATACTAATTGTATCCCTACTTGTTTCAGATAAATTTGTGTACTGATAAAAGTGTCAGTGTGGGAATGATATGATTGTTTTAGAATACCTAAAATACAAAGTTGGAAAAACATAGACAGAGACTAACTTATGGAAGTCCCTGAATGTTAAGGAAAACAGACTTTATTCCATCAAAATCAAGGATGAATTAGAGACATATTAATTCAGTGTAAACATCCTCCTATTTTCAAGAGTTGTTTCTTACTTCTCCTTAATCTATGTTGTCCCTGCTCAAAATAAAAAATAAAAATAAAAATGAGCTGAAGAGATTTAAACTCTAATTTGTTATAATTAAATGCAATTTCTCTGGGGGGTCAACCTATGGGGAAAAATGACAATAGAAAGGAGCCAAAACTAGAAAGAGTCTGTATTATGTGATAGTTAAAACATAAAAGGAATTGTCATAAAATATATAACAGGAGTCTGACTAAAGACAGCATATTGAACTCATGCATTTGGATCTGCTTCTGTTTCAAAACCCTGATAAAATTATAGTAAAGGTGATTATAAGAGGCCACAATTGCAAAAGTTTTGATGATATAGGGAAGAAAAACTTTGGAACAAATTTTAACTTTAGATAATGACTGGATAGATAGTAACTAAGTTAACACATCTGAGAAAGCTGCCTTCCGACCTCACAGCAAGGAAGCTGAGAGGCAACTGAATTTATATCGAGAGTTCCAAAAAGGTGAAGGAATGTTCAGAGGACAAGTCCATCTGTAAGCATGCATAAAAAGGAGACCTATGAAAGTTAGCCTAAGAAGCCCCAAATTCTCATTCCCACCAGTCACAGCCCCGTAACTTCCCTTCCGCTACCTCAGCAGAAGACTGTCTACTCTCAGAAAGAAGCCTTCAAACTCAGGAGACTGACTTTTAAAATCTATCATAAGGCATCCTTGGAGCAATTAGCAGAGATATTACAACCATAAAACAAGAAGAGAAACTTTTAAGGACTTTTGAGGTAATAAAAGCGCTCTTGGGAGTTAAAAATATGACAAGAGGAATTAAAACCTCAATAAAACGGTTGAGAGATAGATCTGATAAAATGTCTTAAAAGCAGCACAACAGAACAGCAAAGAACATAACAAGAGGACAATACCACATACAAAACATTAGATGAGTAAGCCAGAGTGCTGGTATTAAAAGCATGTGCCACCATGCCAGGCTCATTAATGGGCTCTTTCTATGGACCTTGTTTGAAATAAATGTCCACCTTTGACTAGCCTTTGAAAACATCTCTATCACAAGGTAACTATGCCTGAACTCTCCCAGCACTCACATCTATCACCAGAGAGAGGGAACGTATTAACAGCCACCCCATAATACATGGCTGGTTAAACGTTGCTTCTACTTTTCAGGAAATAACTCTTCCATTTTAAGTTCTCTCAAGGTCCATCCCAAAATTAGAATTCTAATGTTACCTTCCTATTTGTTATGTCTTTTCAATACCTTATTCGGGAACACTGCACTGGACACTTTCTCTTCTTCAATTGTAAGTCACTTGGTCATTTTAAAACCAATGTCCACTACTGGTTCTTTCATTTTACAATTTGTACTTCACCTCCCCACATACGTGTATTTAAGATACACTGTTTTCAGTAGGTATATCTATTCTACTCTTGAAATATTTTCACACTACTGGAAATACAGCTTCAATTTCTTCCAAACAATAACAAAACCTCTGCTTCATGGCTTTAAAATGTTTTGTAACTTATAAGGAAGCCTGGTTTTCCATGATTCAACCACACCCCTCAAAACACTTTTAATACCTTGCTGCTCTAATGGATTTGTTTAGCCATAATATCCCTTTGCCAAATTCTCTACTTTTGAGATTCATTTCAACTGTTATCATTCCTTAGCCAGAAAACTACTCCTCACGTGACAAATCACAACCTCCCTTCTTAGACAAACTCAAACCATCTCAACAATTTGCCTTTAGGAAGTATGCTCTAGAATGTTAGTATGAGGCTTAACAAATCGATAACTATTCTGCAGCATCATGTTTTTGCATACTGAAAATTTCCTCCTATGTCAACCTTATTATTTCTAGACTTTTAATAGCATAATATCTAGAGTTAAACAGTAACAATATTTGATAAATGGACTACATGAAATTAAAACTCTTTTGCATAGTAAAAGAAACAATCAACACAATGATGCAACTGTGGTGGTGTTTTGTTTGTGATGTATAAGTAGCATTGTGTGGTATATTGACTTTTCAGGGGTACTTCTTGGGCCTAAATTCTGCGCATGCTCCCATACATGACCCTACACTCAGACACATACACAGTCAACACTAACTGGAATCAATGGGTTATAAAGAAAAAGAGGAGGTATGACTTTGGGAGGGTGATAAGGGAAAGATGGAAGAAGTCGGAAGGAGGAATTCCATGCATGGGTACAATGGATATCATCGAAATCCACTGTATCCAAACATGGAATTCTTGATAGACACAAGATAGAAATTTTAAGTCATTCATTTGGGGAATGCACAGATGCTTAGCAGTTAATAGTGCTTCCTGCAAGCCCACCAGTTGGGAGGCAGAGACATGAAGGCATTTTCAAGCTTGAGGCCAACCTGGTTCACATAGCTAATTCTGTGCCAGCCAGGGCTACAAAGTGAGACTCTGCTTCACTAACGGTAAGGAGCTCCAAACAAACCTGTCTGTATAGAGTGAGCACTAGGAAAGTCAAGGTAAAAATAAAGGGCCAATAGCATAGCTCCTCCAAGAAAAGCGGCTGCTGCACAAACCTGATGCCCCAAGTTCATTCCCTGGATCCCACCCTGAAAAGAGAGAAGTAACTCCCAAAAGTTTTCTTCTCACCACACTCACGCTGTGCCACAAGCATACCCACACTTACACACACACACACACACACACACACACACACACACACACACTCATGCACACATCATTTACACAGGTGTGTGGTGTGTGCATGTACTCATATGCATATACATGCAACCACAAATCATTTTAAAATGAAAGAAATAAAAAATGTAAAAATAGAACAGAAAAAGGGAGTGGTTCTTGCTCTTCAAGAGGATCCAACTTTGGTTCCCATCTTCCGTATCCATCCGGCAGCTCACAACTACCTAGAACAGCAGTTTCTTTCAATCTGACACTCTCTTCCAGCTGGTGCAGACACCAGCATTCACATGTGCACGCCAACATACAGGCACACAGACATACATGTAGAATGAAATTTTAAAAATCTACACAGGTAAAAAGAACAGGAAAGCAGGTAATGGAAAAAAAAAAAGCTGCGAGAAGCCATGCAGGCAGTAGGAAATGTGAGAACAAACAGTTCACACTATGGAGCCCATGAAAGGGTCAGAAACCGATAACAGCGGGTTTTCTATGAGGAATGGGAAGAGGTGGGAAATGACTGAAGGAAGAGAATTTTGTAAAAGCTTTTGAGAAGTAGATATTTCTATCACCTCCTCCCTCACAGAAGATATCTGGAGGCTTCTTCTCTGGGCTAGAGAACACAAGGCATGGCAAAGGAACTGACTACTATACTCAGAAATATTTAAGCAGCCAAATGCACACTAAATTTTGCAGGTTTAAGCACCCTTTTTTCTCTCCCACATACCTCTTATAAGGCTAACATTCTCCCCAGACAGAGACTGGAAAATACATCTCTTGGCAAAATGAACAGACAAACATTTAAACCCTAAAGATAATATCCTAAGAGGTTTCCAGAAAAAAAAGAGAAAAGAGTAAAGTAGAGAGTGATAGAAGCAAGATACTCAATGACCTCTGGTCTCTACACATGCATATAACACACACACACACACACACACACACACACACACACACACACACACACACACGCACGCACGCATGCACGCACGCACGCACGCACACAGAGTAAAGACAAAACAAAAACTAGAGTGTCTAGTCAACCTACAGTGAGGCTCTGAGTCTCCATATGTCTCTGCATATTGATAGTGTTTATTGTTTTATTCCCACACACTTATCTGGGTCTCCTTATATAGCTCAGCCTGGACTAGTACTCCTTATAATAGATTATGCTGGTCTCAAATGTGGGGTGACCCTCCTGCCTCAGCTGCCCAAGTGCTGGGATTGTGGCATGCACCACTATGCCTAAATGTTCTCACACATACATATACATAAATATCAGCAGTTGTCAGGCCTTTGAAGAAGACATGAAAAATACAAGCTAAAAACAACTCTCAAAATGGGAAAGTAAACTTAAAAGAAATGACACTATCCATCAAAAACAGAATATGCAGTTAGCTCATTAATATCTTAACTCATGAGACACAGACAAAAGGTTTTGGTGTGTGTGAGAGAGAACTGTACCCTGTAGGATAAGGTGTTTCCACACTTGGTTCCCAGTTGTTGGTGATGTCTGGGGATGTTATAGCACTTTTAAGAGGTATGGCCTTGCTAGAATGCATGTCACTGAAGAGGGCTTTGAGAATTTATTGCCTTAGACCACTTCCACTTTGTTCTCTCTCTGCTTTTGTGCTTTGGGTTAAAGACGTGAACTCTCAGAGTCCTGTTACAGGCACTTATTTCCATCCTCCTTATCACTGTGGAGTCTCCCATGGGGACCATAAGCAAAAACAAAACAAACAAAGCCAAACAAAACCCTGTCCTTTCCATAAGTTGCCTTGTTCGTGCTGTTTTATGACAACAACATAAAAGTAACAAAATATACATGCTAAGCAATTTCTGTGTCAGTAATACACCTCTCTGTCCACAACAAGCCATATTTTAAAGGAATAGTCAGAAAAAAAGATGCCCAGTGTGGTGATGCACGCATGTAATTTCAGTACATGGAAAACTGAGACAGGAAGACTGACTCAACTTTGAGCCTGGCCAGGGTAGCATAGCAAGATCTTGTCTCAAAAACAAGCAAAAAACAAAAACATTTTTAAAAATCAATGATGATAATGCAAAAGAAGCGGTAAAATTTCAAACTCTAGAAAGAAGGAAAAATCTGGGTGTGGTGCTTCAAATCTCAGTGCACAGTGCAGGGGTTGCTACAAACATGAGGCCAATCTGACACACAGAGCAAGTTCCAGCCCAGCAAGGGCCACCTAGCCATGAGACTCTGTCTCCACAAAACAAAACAAAATTCATATCAGCCTGGGGAAAGTACCTGCTTTGCAAGTGCAAGGCTTTGGTTTTAATCCCCAGTGCTGCAACAAAATAAAAGTATTACAATTCATACAAAACAAAACAGGACACACCCTCTTTCACACCTTTTGCTATACAACAGACAAGCACTACAAGAAACAGTTGTAAATTCTATGTCAGAGGAAGTACTTGTATACATAAAACTTCTCAAATTTTGACAAGAAGGAAACACAGTAGGACTGGGCATGGATCTCAATTATTAGCAAGCATGAAAACCCTTATGATTGACAGCACTGCATAAAGCCCAGTGCAGTGGTGAGTACCTGTAATCCTAGCACTTGGGAAGTGGAGGCAGAAGGGTAAGAAATTCAAGGTTATCCTTGGATACATGACAAGTTCAAGGCTAGCCTGGGTGACAAGAGACCTTACCTCAAGAAAAAAAGTAAGTAACAGAAAAGAGAAAATAAAAGAAACTAGTATGGCATGATGGCACATACATTAGGGGACTGTCTTAGTTAGGGTTTCTATTGCCGTGAAGAGACAACACAGCAAGGCAACTCTTATAAAGGACAACACTTCATTGGAGTGGCTCACAGTTCAGAGTTTCAATCCATTACCATCATAGCAGGAAACATGGCCATGTGCAGGCAGACATAGTGCTAGAGAAGTTGCTAAAGTTCTGCATCTTGATCCACAGGCAACATAAGCACCTCTGTCTCACACTGGGTGTAGCTTGAGCATGAGACCTCAAAGCCGTCTTCCAAAGTAACACACTTCCTCCAACAAGGTCACACCTACTCCAACAAGGCCACACTACCTAATAGTGCCACTCCCTATGGTCCAAGCATTCAAACACATGAGTCTATAGGGGGCCATACCCACTTTAACTACCACAGGGACTGAAAATGGAAGATTGTAGGCAAGGAGTAAAGAAAAGGACCAATTAAAAATGAGTGAAGATTTGGGCCTGGGAGATGGCTCATGGATAAAGGCACTAGCTTTCAAGTCTGGTAGCCTGAGTTTGATCTCCAGAACTCACATGATGGAAGGACAGAACTAGTGCCTGCCTGTTGTCTTCTGGCTTCCATACTCTTGCCCTTGAACACACTCAATAAACAAACAAATAAAGATACACACACACACACACACACACACACACACACACACACACACACACGTTTGTAATGAAGTTTAAAAACTAAGTAAAGATTTGAATAGACACTTCACATGCCTAGCATATGTGTAGTGTTCTGGATAGCACTAGGAGTGAGAGGGGAAAGGGGAAAAAGACGGAAAAAGGAAGAAAAAAATGAAGGAGGGAGGGAAGGAAGGAAGGAAGGAAAATGGTTTTCTTAGGAATAGAAAGGAAGATCTGAAATGGATTCAGGAAGAGGTAAAAATAGATGTCCAATAGAAGAACAACCACTGATTGAGCCAGGCTGTAAAAGAAATAAGAAGGAACAGAAAGGATGACAATAGCGGGAAAGTATCCTTCAAATCATAGCTGAAGAGTTACTGCCTTTGTAAAGCCTTTCTGGGTGTGCCAAACTGGAGCAGCCTTTTCGTCCACTCTACCTCCACTACGTTTAATACATACTCCTGTAACTCCTGGTCTTTCTACCAAATAGAATTGTTACTAGTCACTATTTTACAGACCTTTTCATTCCCTTCTGCTATCTCAACAATTCATTAGTTTCTAAATTACCCAAAAGCAGCATTTCAAGATCATTTTCTATTTATTTCATACAAGGTGCTTACTAAATATGGTACAACAGTAACAACAACAAAAATCCTACAGGAGGAAAGATCAATAAATAACTATCTGGTACAGTGACTGATTCTTTTCCTAAAGTATTTATTTTTTATATGTGTTTGCATGGATGAATACATGACATGCATGTACATGCCACAGCACACACGTGGAGGTCAGAGAACAACTTGTAGGAGTTGGTTCTCTCTCATGTGGGTTCCTGGGCTCAAACTCAAGTTGTCAGGCTTGGTTGGCAGCAAGCGTCCCTACCTGCTGAGCCATTTCACCAGACCCCAGAAACTGGTGTGTGCATGTGTTATCACTAGGATTAAAATTACATATAAGGGCATTTGTACTGGCACTTTGTTACCAAAACTATTCAGTTTCAGATTAATCTGAGTCTTGAATGTAAAGCAAAATATACCTAGAAAATTGTCAAGGACATGTCTTTCCTACATAAAATGCATTCAACCCTTTACCCCAGAAAAGACCACCTATGCTTGCTCGAGCATACAGAAAACCAGATGGCTCTGTTCAAGGAGAATTGTGGAAGCAATTATTTATGCTAATCTAAGTCAGTCAAAGATTCTGAGGATTATAGATCTGATGTTCAATTTTATAACATTTAAAGTTGCAATGATGTTAATATTTTCTCTTGAGTTTACAGGAAACAAGATCCATATAGATGAAAATGAAATCTACTGAAGGCATCACTGAAGTTTATGGTACTATACTAAGTCATAGCATTATTACAGTATTTGCTGTCATTCTACCACTAGTGAGAAGATACTTCTCTCCTATCTGCTCTATACTAGTTTCAGTATAGGAGCTCTTCTTCTGTTGCAATATACCTGTAACTTTAAAGGCATGCTTTTAAAGTAAATAGGAATTATAGAATCATAATACAATTAAGACACAGTTCAATACTATTTTCGTTACAAATAAAAGATCGCCTTTGAAAAACACAACAAGGAATTTTTTCCATGGCATTAAAAACCATGGTGTGCACTGAATTGTGTTCTCTAAAATTGATATGTTAAGTAAGTCGTAACCACCAACCTTCTGTTTATAGATGGCTTTGAGACACAATTGGGTTTAGATGTGGTTGTGACTGTGGGGACCCAGGAGATTAGCACCATGATCTTAAAAAGAAGAGCTCTCAGAGAATAGCCCTCCTTCCCTCCCCTCCCCTAATCTTCCTTCCTAATCTCCCTGACTTGGGGGAAAACTGGTTACTTTAAAGCCAAGAAGACAGCACACAACTGTGCTAGAACTCTCAGACTCATTTGCCTGCAGAACTGGGTAAAAGTACATCTCTGTTTTTCAAGTTATCCTGCTTATGGTATTTTATTGTGGCAGCCCAAAATAAGCAAAATCTTCATGAAATATGGAGGTAAAATCCTAAGCAATCTCCAAGTTTATCAGTGAAGAACTGTGAGAAGAGAACTGGCTAAGACATAAAGAAACACTCAACTACACACACACACACACACACACACACACACACACAAAGTCATTAAGAGACTAACTGAACGATTCTCAAAGCCACTGCATAGCAGCAACCCCACCTCCATATTGACTACAAATGTACCTACATCTGTCACTAATGGTGCTGCAGTGGTGAGGAGAGACAGAAAAAAATAGTCACTGAAGGCAGCAACAAGGAGAATAACCAAATGACATGTATGAATTGTCACTGCACTGTGAAGTGTAATGCAAGATTCTTAACTATGATAAGCATTGACAGACTCTGCTTCAAAAACCAATATTAAAATGGGACATGAACAGTACAATTGCCATCTCTTTGTACTAGAGTTAAAAAGTAAAAGACAGAAAGAATGAAAACACAAAAGTAAGGGAATACTATAGCTATATAAAAGTGTAGCAGTCATTCAACCCCTTCCTACTAGTCATTATAGCATACATTTTTTTCCAAGATGAAACCTAAGAAAGAACCTAATTGTATACAGAGAAGAGAATATGAGATACCAACCCAGGAAACAGCAACGTTGTCAGCAAAAAATGAGTCTTCCACTTTCCACCCCTAAATGCTGAGGAAGTAAAAAAAAAAAAACAATATAGTTACTGAAATGCCTTGATTTAGACCATTTTACAAATACTGTAGTGTAGCCTGGTGGTGGTGGTGGTGGTGGTGGTGCACGTCTTTAATCCCAGCACTCAAGAGGCAGAGGCAGGTGGATCTCTGTGAGTTCGAGGCCAGCCTTGTTTGTCTACATAGTGAGTTCCAGGACAACCAGGGATACTCAGAGAAACCCTGTCTCGAAAAATTAAAATTAAATATAAAAGTACTGTAGTATAATCAGTACATTACAATTGTACTATAGTGTAATCAGTACAGAATTACAATTGTGTATGGTGGCTAAAATTCTTTGTAACATTTTCTAATCTTTTTAAGTTCTTTTAATTTCTACATTTAACCCACTAACTTCCCAGAGTAATAATAGTAGTGATGCTTACTCTTGTACATTTTGGCAGACACATATCCAGCGGGAATTTCCAGTAAGAACCATAGCACAATACCATAGTTCACTAAAGCCCTTCGATCAGCAGGGGTAAGAAAACCAAGGCCAGCCAAAACTGAAGGCAGAAAAACAAAGTGGGAGCTGCATGAGAATAGCCTCTAGATTGTTTAGGAATTTAAACATACCCATTAATACAAGGAAAGTACTTAAGTCATATTGCAAACAAGTAGCATTCACTTATCTACTTCGATGACAATTTCTTAAGTGGAAAGATTTGATTTTTCAGTTAAAGGTATTTGGATGTTTTATATTTGAATTAGTCTTTAATTTCATTACATCAAAATCATGCACTGTTTCCCCTTCCCATATTCCAACAGTCATCCCAAGAATAGCAAATTCTTTTCCTTCAAAAATGTCTTTTCTCAGCCAGAAGGTGGTGGCGCATGCCTTTAGTCCCTGAACTCTGGTGGCAGAGACAGGTGGATCTCTGTGAATGTAAGGCTAGCCTGGTGTACAGAACGATTTCTAGGACAGTCAGAACTGTCACACAGAGAAAACATGTCTCAAAAAAACAAACAAAAAATAATTTCTTTCCTCTGTATTTTGTCAAAGTGAGGAATTAAAAATTCAAGGTGAGGAAGTTTTAGGAGGAAAAAGTGCCTTCCAATTGGACTTTTAAAATTATCATTGACCTTTGAAACATCTAATAAGCCATTTTCTGTGCAGCTTTGCTTATTAAGTCATTGCTCTAGCTATCAAACAGTGACAAGCTCCATTTGGAGCTCATAAATTAAGACAACATGTGTTCATAGTTCATTGTTGGACAGACTACTAAAGATACAGTTCCAGAGCTGGGCATGGTAGCACACACCTGGAATCCCAGAATTTGGCAAGTGAAGGCAAGGGGATCAGAACAGAGCCTTGGCCACATAGAGACATCTAGACCAGTCAGTGCTACATAAGACTCTGTCTCAAAAACTAAAAACAGAAGCCTGCGGATTATAGCTCAGTAGCGCACTTGCCTAAAAGACACTAAGCCCTGGGCTTGATCCCTGGAGCTTCATAAACTGGTTCTGGTAACACATGCCTATTTAGAATATCATCATTTGGGTGGAAGAGGAAAAGAATTAGAAGTTCAATTCCATCCTCAGCTACATGAAACTCTAAGTAAATGCAAGATAAAATAAATAAGAATACCATTTGATTTAAATACTAATACCATTTCATTTATACACTTAAAGATCTGTACATGTAGGCTGAGATCATAGTTCAGTCTGCAAAGTGCTTACCTTGAAAATACAAAGACCCAAGTTCATTACCAAGAACATGTGCTAAAAATTTGGACACGAGCTGTTGAGATGGCTCATAGGTTAAGAGCACTGGCTGCTCTTCCAAAGGACCCAGGTTCAATTCCCAACACATACATGGAAGCTTGCACATGTCTGTAACTGCAATTTCAGTGCTTCTGAGACCCTCACACAGACATACATGCAGGCAGAACACCAATAAACATAAAATAATTTTAAAAAAGGACAGGCAGTGGTGGTGCATGTCTTTAATCCCAGCACTTGGGAGGCAATAGTGGGTAGATCTTTATGAGTTCAAGGCCAGTCTGGTCTACAGAGCAAGTTCTAGGACAGCCAAGGCTACGCAGAGAAACTCTGTCTCAAAAAATATTGGACATTGTATTGTGGTGCACTTTTATCCCAGCTCTAGTAAGGTAGACAGATGGTTCTCTGGGGCTTATTGGCTGGCCAGCCTACTTTAGTTAGAAAGTTCCAGGCCAGTGAGAAACCCTGTCTTAAAAAAAAAGATCAAAACTTCACACTTAAGCTTGCCATGGTATTTCAAAATGTTAGCCTTTGTTTCATGTGTTCCCTCAGTCCACTGAAAATATTCTACTTGTATCAATTTTCAATAATGCTTCTACCTTATTAAGGGAAGAAATATGTGCTGAGTTCTGGCTATGCTGGAACTCACTCTACAGACTAGGCTGGCCTGAAACTCATAGAGATCCGCCTGTCCGATCTGCCTCCTGAGTGCTGGGATTAAAGGCATGTGCCACTACTCCTGGCTGTGCTGAAGCTTTTAAACAAATTATTTAGAACTGATATAGAAACATTGTCAAACTCACATCCAGAATGCAAAAAGACAGAAATATGAATACTAAAAAGCATCAATTCTCTTAAAATTGAAGCTACATTTTTCAAAATCATTTTGTACTTATGAAACAAAACCTAACATATGTCAGCAGTTCATTACAAGTGGATAAGCTATACTTTAATGTACTCACATAAAGAAAAAAATGCCATAATGAAAACTTGTGTTCCTTGGCCAAGAAAGACTGACAGCAACATTCCATATTTCGGGAGTCTGAATATACTCCCATGAATCATTCTCCATCCAAACCGCCTCCAGTTATACATCTGCATGTGAGAAACTCTTTAATAAGTATGTAAGCAAATATGACTAAACATGTAAGTAAATATGACAAGTTACATGAAATGGAATTTTCCACTCAGGACAAACTAACTGGAAAGCAATTAATATGGAATCAGCATGTTTATAGATGCTATATAAGCATGCTACACTCTCTTAAACTATGTTTTGCACTAGAGGGGTGTGTTAATTATATAAGGCACACAGTTTTCTGTATTTTCACAAAGAAAGCAAAATTATTTAACCTAAGGTACTCAACAGATTCATAGAAATTTTAAATTCATCAGTATGTAATCATTTACAAGAACCAAAACAGTAAGTATAGTAGAACATAAATTATACTGCTTTGAAACATTTGGTATTTCTATCTCATGTTTAAAGGCAATTAAAAGTTTCTTGAAATAGTATTTTTAGTCATCAGAAACACATACAAAATATAACCAAAGCTGATGGTAAACAAATCTCTAAATAAAGTTACACTGTTAAACAAACCTATACAACTCTGTACTTTCTGACTATAAAATTCAGTGGTTCTCAGGCTGTGGGTTACAACCCCTTTAAAATCAAAGGACCCTTTCACAGGGATCATTGGAAAACACAGATATTTACATTACAATTCATAAAAGTAGCAAAATTACAGTTATGAAGTAGCTATGAAAATAATACTATGGTTAGGAGTCACCACAACAGGAGGAACTGTACTAAAGGATCCCGATATTAGAAAGGTTGAGAACCACTGGTATAATATACAAAATTGCTAGACAGCAGTAAAGGGTTATAGTCAAGGTACTATACTCTGAATACAAATTCAATAACTGACAACTAAGCAGGATGTATATCAAGTTGAATCAAAATATCCATTTTTACTTACAGGGGGTTTTATACGATTACATTTGATAATATCTCTACAGATACTCTTTAAAATGACGATAATCACCAGTCCACACAAGGTAAGTACCACAAAGAAAGAGTTTACAAGTCTAGAAAATTTCAGAAAGAAAAAAAAAAAACAGTTAGGGTTGGCAAGGTGACTCAGCAGGTAAATGTGCTGTCACCAAGACTGAGGCTGGTTTTCATCCCTGGGACCCATATAGTTGGAGAGAACTAACTCCTTCAAGATGTCCTCCGAATTCTCTCTCTCTCTCTCTCTCTCTCTCTCTCTCTCTCTCTCTCTCTCTCTCTCTCTCTCTCTCTCTCTCTGTGTGTGTGTGTGTGTGTTAATAAAGCATAAGAAACCCAAATCTTTTTTTTCAAGGAGACTTCTGGGTATGTGTGGCTTGATCAACATAGGGTGATTTCTAAACAAAAGACTCTTCTAGAAATTTACTGTTTGGTAGAAAAAGCTAAAGAATATGAATAAAGATAAAACCATATTCATTTTTTCTCTCCCTCAGTCCCTTTCTCCTATGGCAGGGAGTATCTTGCTTTGTAGCTCATGCTGATCTCAAAATCATGAGCCAACTGCCTCAGTGCTAGGATCTCAATGTGTGCAACCACACGTGGGTAAGAGGCTAGTCTCATTTTAAAGGCAATGGGGATATAAAAAGAGTCACCTCCTTGAAAATACCGTGTCATAGTATCACACCTTTCCGGACATTCAGTTTACTTTTACAGCTTGCTTCTGCCCTCAGTTGCTCTTTTATGGGGGTGGGGGGTAGGGGTTCGAGACAGTGTTTCTCTGTAGCTTTGGAGCCTGTCCTGGAACTCAGTCTGTAGACCAGTGTGGTGATACTTTGTTTATGATATAACAAATAAAGCTTACCCAAAGATCAGAGTGCAAAGCTTGCCACACTAGTTAGCCATAGAGGCCAGGCAGTGATGGCACACACTTTTAATCCAGCACTAGGAGACAGACATAGACTGTAATGTAAATTCAAGGCTACATGAGATTGAATCTGTCTAAAAGAGAAACAGCTCACACAAAGGTGATCCCAGAATATGGGATGACTCACTTTTAATCCCAGCACTAGGGAGGTAGAGACAGAAGTGATATAGCTGGACAGAAAAAGGACTATAAGGCAGGAGTTGTCAAGAGAGAGATGCAGTCTGAGGATTTGTAGAGATGGATGCAGTCTAGGCAGTCAGTCTGAGCATTCAGTCTGAGGATTGGTAGAGACAGGATGGCCCATTCAGTCTGAGGTAGAGACAAAAGCTAGTGGCTGCTTTGCTTCTCTGATCCTTCAGCTTCCCTCCCCACCCAAGGCTCAATCCTCAGTGTCCACCCCCGCCTAAAATCTGAGAAAAACAATCATTTATGTTTGCTCTCCTGGAGCTACTTTGTCTTTATTTTATGAAGTGCTTACCTAATCCAAAGAATGTTGACCTCAGTTGCAGACTCTATATCATGATCCCATTCGGAAGACCACTTAACAGTTTTGCTTTCCTAAAATGAAAACATAAAATCAAATGACTAAACTTTACCTGACCTTTACTCAGAAACATATACAAGCCTATTCTGCATAGCCTTTGCCCCTTTACTTCCAGCTTCGAGGAATCACTTAGTAATATTTGACCTCATTACAAAAAAAAAAAAAAGAACTAGGGAGGAGGCAAAAGCAGGTGGATCTCTGTGAGTTCAATGCCAGTGTGGTATGCCTAGGTTACTTCCAGGGCAGCCAGGGCCACATAGAAAGACTGTGCCTCAAAAACAAAAAGTAAAAGGTAAAAGAAAGAACTAGAAAAAATTGTTGCTATTCAACAAAAATAGCATCTTTCTGCTATTATTTTTATGTAGCCCCAAACCCATCAGACACTCTCATTTTCCCTTTTATCCTGACATATTTCCATTTACACTGTAACGTCTTATGACATAGCTGGCTAAAGTACATAAAATTCTACACAATGAGTCACTGTACTATTTGGAAAATCAAATACTCACAACCAAAAATGGTCTTCAGGATAAGAATAGATGGTAGTGATCTGCACTAGCATTAGCAAGAGTGAAATGTTCTACTGAAAAGTGATATGTCCGAGACAGAAATGACTTTAGAAAGGAGAGAAGCACATATGACAAAAATATATTCTCAAGACCAGTAGCTGCTTGCTGCATGAGCAGGCAAAATGAGTTTGATTCCGAGAGCCCAGGTACAGGGAAAGGAGAGAAGAGACTCCACAAAGTGATCCTCTTACCTAACCCCCCACACTAACCATATTTAGTTTTTAAAATCTCATTTCCCCCACCCCCAGAAAGTCATATGCCTATATTACGGATACAAACATTGTTCTGGAAGGATAAATTAGAAAAAGTAAATGTTATGCTTTCAGAAAGAGAAATCAAGGATAAGAGAATAAAGGAAGAGAATTTTCTCACACTTTCCCTATATACACCATCTGCAAATATACAGCCATATCAATATTATTTAAGTTAAAATAAAAGACAACTTGTTTTACTACAACCCAGCAGCTTTGCTTATTACAAATTCATGGTTATCCCCAAACGAGATCCCATCTCAAAAAGAAAGAAAGAGATAAAGAAAGGAAGGAAGGAAGGAAGGGAGGGAGGGAGGGAGGGAGGGAGAGAGAAAGGAAGAAGAAAGGAAGGGAAGGGAAGGGAAGGGAAGGGAAGGGAAGGGAAGGGAAGGGAAGGGAAGGGAAGGAAAGGAAAGGAAAGGAAAGGAAAGGAAAGGAAAGGAAAGGAAAGGAAAGGAAAGGAAAGGAAAGGAAAGGAAAGAGAAAAGAAAAAAACCCTGGGGAAAAAATTCAGCCAAGACATCAACAACAGTGTTTAAGCATCATTTTTGCACCAAACACTGCCATCTGCTGGAAATAATAGGTCATAACATTTGTTAGTCATCCCAAGGAAAAAAAAATATTTTAAAAATCTAAGGCAAATGATAACAAAATGACAAATACAAAAAGAATAACTAAGTAACAGAGAATCTATTTTTATCTGCTTAAAATTAATGAATTATTCTTGGTCTTTCCATCCCAAAGTATCAAAATCTTTTTGTAAGCTAGCAATTCTAGTAAAATAATACGTAGCCAATAAGTCTTTAATGTTAGCAACAGTGACACACAAACAAGGTGGAAATAAAGACTTCTTTATCCATAGTATAGTACCCCATGATGTGTCATAGTCAATAGAAATTACACAGAGACTCATAGTTTGTAGGGAATTTGATCAGTAGGCCAATGGTTAACAGGAAGAGCAGCACCCCCTACAGGGCATAATGAAAACATGTGGCTGCTACTGGCATTCAGAAAGCCAGGTGTCCTGCAGGGCAGGCACATGGAGAGCTACATAAAAGAGAACTGAGGAGAATTGTGCTGTGCCCCACACCTTGCAAATATCCCATCCAAAATTCATGTAGGTGAAAAACTGCTTGCGGTTGCCTACCCTTTGGTTTCAAATTTGCTTTATAACGTTTTTATAAGATTGAAAATATATATAATATTCCCACTCAAGAAGGCAGTTGTTTTATTAAATTAGGGGAAAAATGGTACTATACTTGTCTTGGCATGTTACCAAAATTGACTTATATTTCAAAAAGTCATAGCATCATTTGAAAAATAGCAGTATTTGGGCCAATAATTTGCAATATTCTTATCTGCCCACAATCACACTTACAATGACTATACACATAGATAAAATCATATAAAATGGATAGAATAAAGGGTATATTATTTTATCAGAAGTTACTACTATTTACCCTTTATGTTATCATTAGGATGTTACACTAGTATTTGTTAAAGTTACATGCATAGACAGGTTTTGTCTTCTATTAACTATTAGTCATAGGATAAAATATCAAAGAGAAAGTTACAAAACATTTGTTATTAGCTGGGCGTTGGCGGTGCACGCCTTTAATCCCAGCACTTGGGAGGCAGAGGCAGTGAGTTATTAAAGGAACATCAATCTGATAGAGTTGATTGGGTTTTTTTGTTGTTTTGGTTTTTTTGTTGTTGTTTTTCGAAACAGGGTTTCTCTGTGTAGTTTTGGAGCCTCTCCTGGCACTCACTCTGTAGACCAGGCTGGCCTTGAACTCACAGAGATCTGCCTGCCTCTGCCTCCCCAGTGCTGGGATTAAAGGCGTGCGCCACCACTGCCCGACCCTCAATCTGATAGAGTTGAAAGTCCCTGATCCATGCTCACTTTGGCAGCACATATACTAAAATTAGAATGATAGAGATTAGCATGGCCCCTGTTCAAGGATGACACAAAAATTTGTGAAGCATTCCATATTTTTGAATCCTCAATAGAAGAAACTCAAACAGCCAAAAGGCACTTAAGGAATTGTTCAACATCCTTAGTCGTCAGGGAAATGCAACTCAAAACAACTCTGAGATTATATCTTACACTGATCAGAATGGCTAAAACCAAAAACACTGATGACAGCTTATGCTAGAGAGGATGTGGAGTAAGAGGACCACTCCTCCACTGCTGGTGGGAGTACAAACTTGTACAGCCACTGTGGAAATATGTATGGCGGTTTCTCAGAAAATTGGGACTCAATCTACCTCAAGACCCAGCTATACCACTTTTGGGCAGATACCCAAAAGATGCACAATTATACTACAAGGACACTTGCTCAACTATGTTTATAGCAGCACTATTCATAATAGCTAGGACTTGGAAACAACCTAGATGCCCCTCACCTGAAAAATGGATAAAGAAAATGTGGTACATTTTCGCAATGGACTATTACTCAGCTGTAAAAAACAATGACATCTTGAAATTTGCACGCAAATGGATGGAACTAGGAAAAAAACATCCTGAGTGAGGTAGCCCAGACTCAGAAAGACAAATATGGTATGTATTCACTCATAAGTGGATATTAGATGTAAAGCAAAGGATAACATGACTACAATCCACACCCCCAGAGAAGCTAGGTAACATATGTCCCTAAGAAGGACATATATGGGGAGTGGAGGGGGGATGGCTAGAGGCAGGTGGGATGTTGGGGATGGGGAAGGGATTGACATGTGAAGCAAGCTTGTTCCTAATTTGAACTAATAAAATAAAATAAAGAAGGACATATATGGAGGGTCCCAGGAAGGGAAAATAGTTGAGATCTCCTTGGTAAAGTGGGACGGAGGGTAGAAGGGAGGGGATGGAAGAAGAGAACATTAGGGATCAAGAAGATCCAGCTGGGGCAGGGATGGAGGTGGAGACCAAAGAAAGGAAGCCATTATGGGGTTAGGGAGAAACCTGGGGCTAGAGAAATTTCCAGGAATCCACAAGGATGACCCCAGCTAAGACTCCTAACAATAGTGGAGAAGGTTCGTGAACTGGCCTTCCCCTGTAATCAAGTTAGTGACTACCCTAATTGTCATCATAGGACCCACATCCAGATGCAGTGACCACAGCCAAGCACTGGGCTGAGCTCCTGGAGTTCAGTTGAAGAGAGGGAGGAGTGATCATATGAACAAGGGAAGGTCAAGAGCATGATGGGAAAACCACAGAGACAGCTGACCTGAGCTAGAGGGAGCTCATGGACTATGGACTGACAGCTGGGGAACCTTCATGGAACTGAACTAGACCTTCTGAATGTGGGTGACAGTTATATGACCTGATCTGTTGGGAGGCACGGCAGGGCACCAGAACCTATCTCAGGGGCATGAACTAGCTTTTTGGAGCCCATTCCCTATGCTGGGAAAACTTGCTCAGCATTGATACAGGGAGGAGGGTCTTGGTGTGCCTCAGTTTGGTATACCAGACTTTGTTGACCCTCCAAGGAAGGCCTTACCCCCTCTGAGGAGTGGATTGGAGTGGGAAGGGAGTTAGCGGGGATGGGGACAGGTGAATGGGAGGGAGGTGGAACTGAGGTTGGTATGTAAAATGAAAAATAATTTTTTAATAAAAAAATAATTAAAAAAGAAAGTCCCCGATCCAGTTTAGCCCCCTGATTTTATGAGAAGGAAATTGGGGTCCCAGGGAAAGGAGAGAATGAATGTACTCAGACACAATATCAGTTGTGCAAGCCAGACGCCAAATCTTCTGATTCGGAATCAGCTGTTGGCTTATGCTGTGTGAAAATCAGAACTGCACTTTCCAATAAAACAAAGTCAAAATGCTAAAAGTACAGCTCGGTGTTACAAAATATGCCGAACACATGTAAAGCCCAGAGTTCCATACTCCACAATACAGAAACAAACAAAACATGCAGTGCATAGATATAGATAGAGTCTCAGGCTAGCCCACAAGCAAAGCCTATTTAACCAGAGTTTACAACAAAAACAATTATCATTATAATGAACCAAACATCTTAGTTTGATAGTATGAAAACAGCAGGGCTTGCATCTGCTCACAGAGACAGAAATGACAAGCACAAGGCCTGTACAGGTCTGCACCGGGTCCCCTGTGTATATGTTATGGCTGTTAGCTTGGTGTTCCTGTGGGACTCTTAACAGTGAGAGTGGGTTGTCTCTGACTTTTTTGTCTACTCTTGAGACTCTTCCTCCTGTTGGGTTGCCTTGTCCAGACTTGGTATGAGGGTCTTTGCCTCGTCTTATTGTATCTTGTTTTGTCCTATTTGGCTGTCGTCTCTTAGAGGCCTGCTCTTTTCTGAAAGGAAATGAAAGGGGAGTGGATCTGGGTGTGGGTGGACTGGAAGGAGTGGAAAGAGGGGAAACTGTGGCCAGGATATATTGGATGAGAGGAGATCTATTTTCAATAAAAATTTTAAAAAAGAAAACAGTAAGAGTTATTTTTATTTGGTTGGGTTTTGAATTGTTTTGGGAAGTTAATAATGCTTACAATATATTTTGAACAAATTCATCCCCTACTATCACCCCTCTAAATCTTGCCATATACCCTACCAACACTCCCTCCAAACTGAATTTACTTTCCCTCACTAAATGGACCCAGTGAGTTAAAAGGAGAGCACATGAAGTAAAGCATTTGCTTTTTTAAAAAAAATAGGGCCTGACTATGTAGCTCAGGCTAGACTCCAACTCATGATTTCCTGCCTCAGCTTTTTCAGTGCTATAAAACAGTTTCTAAAATAAAAATGTTATGAATGCAAGTATTTTAGACCAGCATTCAATAATTCATAATAAACATGCAATATCCATAATTCATAATAGTATGTAAGGAAGGCAATGACTTCATAATAAGAACTCAAATATTTGTCATAAAAATAAAGAAGTGTTCACTCAAATGGTAATATAATTGATTCTATCTTTCCTTTTGAATAAATGCATTATAAACTAGTTTTGTATTATTTGAGAACATGTATCATTCTCTGAAGACATTAAAGTACATTCACAAAGATTCTTATACACCAGAGGCACATTAAGACTTCCATGGTCCAAAGCAGGATAATACACCGTAGTTCACCCGCTTACAGGGTCTAGAATTAATCCATGTCACAGGGTGTGATGAAGTTTCCTATACTAGGAGAAGCAGAAAAAATATGTTGAAGCCAAAGAGACAGGAACTGCACATGTAAAGGTGCATACCGTCACCAAGGGAGCAGCCACTAGTCATATGTGGATCCTGAAGCTTGGCTCATGCTAAGAGAAATGAGCCTGAAGTATTAAATGCAAACTAGGTTTCACACAGGGAAAAATATATTTCTGTACCCAAAATATATCAAGCAAAAATAAATAAAACAATATAAAAACAAGCAGTTTACAAAAACTATTGGGAAAATGGGAGCATCAGACAGAATATTCACTAGGATGCTTCAAGTATATATATTTGAAGGGGGAAAGGGGAGGGAGAAGGGGGGAGAGGGAGAAGAGGGTTAGAAGGGGAGGAGAGGGGAAAGGGGAGTAATAGACAGACAGACTGACTGAAGAAGGAACCATGGACTTATGCATTCTCTAATTTTACCCTTACAACTTTAAAGTAATGGAAGTTTCAGTTTTAATATAAACTCATGATATTTATGTGTCTGATCTATAAAAAACCAAGGTGAGAGCATGGAATACTTGCCTCAAACTTCACAGAATATGTGTAGATCACACTGAAATAATCTTCATCTTCAGGAATTTCCAAAGGGGGTTCATTGCAAGTTAGGTGATTTTCATCTGTGTGTTTATAGCTAATAAAAGAGAAAAGGGGGAGATTCTGTATGTTTATAGCTAATAAAAGAGAAAAGGGGGGAGATCCCCATTATGTTCTTTATTTAGAACTCTTTTGAAACTCACTATCCTCCTGCCTCTTTCTTTTGACTTGGAATGTTGAAATTATATGAATGAAAATGATAATCACCTATAGTTCTTCATGATTTTAAATACTTTTGTTTTTTAAATGTTTCAACCATTGGGACTCTATATACTACCTAAAACTATAATTACGAACATTCCTTTCACCTGAATAGAAAGAAAATATATTCTACTACAGAATGACTTTTTTTCTTCTTTTGCCTCACCCCTCTTCAATACAATACCTTGTAATTTTAACTATAGGGCTAGAATATTAAGTACATGAAGAAGAAATCACATTTGTAAGCACACAGATATATGAGAGCCTACTATGTATAAAGCATCAAGCTTAAGCAATGAAAGTTATTAGAAATATACACTACTAGTTAAATTAGTATAGCCATTATGGAAAGGGAATAGAGGTTCCTATATGATTTACCCACCCAACTTCTGGGTATATCAGATGGAGATGAATGAACAATTCTTTGGGCATTTACTAGGGCTCAAGGTACAATGGTAGATCTCTAATTGTTCAGTCTCTTTAAAAGCGGGTCTTCAGGCTCTTCCTACATATGTGCAGGGATAGATGACTCAGTACTTTTAGAGGCTCCTGATTTGGCTGTTAAAAGAGCTCTAATCATTAGTAGATACTTCCCCTCACCTGATGCTTTTCTAATAGAAGCTACTGTTACCAAAGCTGTCCTCTAAGGAAAAATAAATCAAACTATATTTATATTAATCTTTTAATAATAAAGCAGCAGCTAGAATACTCTCAGTAAACCTATTCTCCTTTTTTGAATTCTTCTGCACATTGTGTAACACTCACATACTTAGCATATGGAACACAGAGTAAAAGAATAGTTAAGCTTCCAAAATACAGAATGCAATGTATGCAATGGTATCCTAAAAGTAAAAAAGTCAAGTTCAGAATCTCTACATTTAAAATCCATTTTTACATCATTAGAACCAATTAAAAAGTAACTCTATAATTACCTTTTGGGTTCAACTCTGGAACTAATCAATTTTGCAACATTCCCGGTTGTGTCACTCTCCATGTGATATGTAATAGTAATGTCAACATGGTTGAACAGGTACAAGCTATTGTTTTTGAATTCAGACTGTAAAAAGATAAAAGAACTTTGAACTTTTCCTAGAAACTAAAAAGTACAAAACCTTGAGCCAAGACACACAGGGGTGTGCCTAGGCCCTATCCCAAAGGATATGATAGACTCTGATGACACCCTATGGAAGGCCTTACCATCCAGGGGCAGCAGAAAAGATATGTGATAGACAGGGTTTTAGTTGGGGGGGTTGGAGGGGAGGGAGAAGGAACTGGGATTGACATGTAAAACAATCTTGTTTCTAATTCAAATAAAAATACAAAACCTGATAATGGAATAAAAATTAAACACACTAATTCATTTTTTTCAATGTACCACAGGGCTGGAGAGGTAACTCAGCAGTTAAGAGCACTTGGGCTTGCAGAAGACCAGGATTTACTCACCAGCATCTACATAGTGTTTTACCACCTGTGGTAACTCCAGTTCCAAGGGACCTGACGCCCTTTTCTGATCTTTACATAGTTATTCATGACTGTAAAACTCAACACATGAGAGGCTAAGGCAAGAGAACTGATTCCTGTTCCAGACTGGCCTGGGCTAGAATGAGAGCCTTTCTAAAACAAAAATGTCATCAATGTATAAAGTTTAGGTACATGATGAGTTTGGCTTTCCTCATCAGAGAAGCTTCCTCCTGCAGCAGATGGGAACAAATTGAGACCTATAACCAGATATTACATTACATACAGAGAGATGAGAGAGGGGGGGAGAGGAGGGAGGAAGGGAGAGAAGGGTGGGAGCGAGAGAAAGAGGGAGGGAGGGAGGGAGAGAGGGAGACATACAAAGACAGAGAGGCACCTCAAAATACACAGTTCTAATTGTGATGTCTCCATCAAACCCCTCCCCTTAGAGCTCAGTGAACCCCAAAGAGAAGACAAAAAAGGAGTGTGAGAACCAAAGGGGATAGAGGACAACAGGAGAAGAAGGCCATCTAAATGAGCATGAGTAAAGCTCATATGGACTCACAGAGACTGAAGCAGCAAGCACGGGCCCTACACAGGTCTGCACCAGGTCCTCTGCGTATGTATTATGGCTACAGGTTTAGTGTTTTTATAGGATTCTTTTTTCTTATTTTTTATTAGTTCAAATTAGGAACAAGCTTGCTTCACATATCAATCCCTTCTCCCTCTCCCTCTCCCTCTCCCTCCCCTCCCCAACCCTCCCCCAATCCCCCACCTGCTCCCCACCCCATCCACCCTCCACTCCCCAGGCAGGGTAGGGCCCTTGATGGTGGCTCCCCAAAGTCCACCACATCATCCTGGGCCGGGCCTAGGCCATCCCCCGTGTGTCCAGGCCAAGAGTGCATCCCTTCACGTAGGATGGACTCTCAAAGTCTTTTTATGGGATTCTTGAGTGTGTGAATGATTGCACCTCTGATTCTTGTGCCTTCTCTAGAGCCCATTGACTTTTGTTGGTTTGCCTTGTCCAACTCCTATGTGGTGGTTTTTGTTTTATTTATCTTACTATATTTCATTTTGTTATACTTTGTTGTTATCTCTTAGAAGCATGTTGATTTCTAATGAGAGACAGAAAGAAAGTAGATCTGGATGACAGGCGATATGGGGAAGAACCATAGGAGTAGAGAGAAGAGAAACTGTAATCAGGACATATTGTATAAGAAAAGACTATTTTCAACAAAAGTGAGGGGGGGAGAAGAGGAGGAGACAGGAATATCATGAGTCCAAAATAACCTCAGCTACATAGCAAGTTGGGGTTAGACCAAGCTACACAAAATCTTGTCCCAAAAGGAGACAGGGAGATGCTTAATCAGTAAACTGCATGCCAAAAAGCATGAGTTCTACCCCAGGAACCACATCTGAAGAAGAAGAAGAAGAAGAAGAAGAAGAAGAAGAAGAAGAAGAAGAAGAAGAAGAAGAAGAAGAAGAGGAGGAGGAGGAGGAGGAGGAGGAAGAGGGAGGGAGGAAGAGGAGGAGGAGGAGGAGAGGAGAGGAGGAGGAGGAGGAGGAGGAGGAGGAGGAGGAGGAGACGACAAAGGGTGCCTTGGATTTACTGGCCACTTAGTATAGCTAATCGGCAAGCTGCAGTTCAGTCATAGATCCTGTCTCAAACATTAGGTGGAGAGCAAATGAGGAAGACACCCCCATCTAATATCAGCCTCTGACCTCCTCTACACAATGCATCATCCATCCATGCACACACACACACACACACACACACACACACACACACACACACACACCACAGAGAGAGAGAGAGAGAGAGAGAGAGAGAGAGAGAGAGAGAGAGAGAGAGAGAAATTGCAAGAGAACATTATATTAACTAAATATGGTAAGAATGCTTTAGGAAGAACAAATAAACATTTTACACAATACATGTGTACACAATATGTACACATACACTCACAGGCCTGGAAGGAAATGGGCAATGTTTCATTGTATTAACTAAAAGTTTTATGGTAAGAATGCTTTAGGAAGAATGAATAAACATTTTTTCATGTAGGTTGGCAGACAGTTTTGCAATAACTTATTCAGGGTTGGATACATCTCTTAAAAATATGCCTCCTAAAAAGATATGCTCAAAGTCAAACTCCCAGTACCCATGAATCTGACCTTTATTTGGACATAGGGTCCCCACGGATATGTTTGTTCAAGTTAAAATTAGGTCACTATGGTAGGCTGTGAAAACATTAGGAGGTTAGGACAGAGCTGCTTATTGTTTTTTTAGACAAGATCTCACAGATCTCATTCTGTAGCCCAAGCCAGTCTGAAATTCACTATGTAGTTGTCCTGGCTAGTTTTATGTCAACTTGACAAAAGCCAGAGTCATCTGAAAGGAGGGAATCTCAATTGAGAAAACTCTTCCATAAGATCCAGATATAGGCCATTTTAATTAGTGACTGATGAGGTAGGGCCCAACACACTGTGGATGGTAGTCTTAGGTTCTATAAGAAAGTGATCTGAAGCCAGGCAATGGTGGCGCATGCCTTTAATCCCAGCACTAGGGAGGTAGAGGCAGGAGGATCTCTGTGAGTCTGAGACCAGCCTGGTCTACAGAGTGAGCTCCAGGACATCCAGGGCTACACAAAGAATCTGTCTTGAAAAACCAAAAAACAAAGTGCTGAGCAAACAATGGTGAGCAAGCCAGTAAACAGCAACCTTCCATGGCCTCTGTATCAGCTCCTGTCTCGAAGTTCCTGCCCTGTTTGAGTTCCTGTCTTGAGTTCCTTCAATGATGGTGGTGTAAGCCAAATAAACCCTTTCCTCCCCTTTCCTCCTCAACTTGCTTTTGGTCATAAAGAGTTTCATTGCAGCAATAGAAACCCTAACTCAGCCAATAGCCAAGGCTAACCTCAAACTCACAGTAATTCTCCTACCTCATTTTCCTGTTGAAACTACAGGCACCAGACATGATAAGGACAGGACTTATTAAATTTTTTCCACTATTTTAAAAATATATTTATCTTTGCAGATATGTACGATATGTCTGAGAGTGAGTAAGCAAGAGATGGTGCTCATGCCACAGTGGTTCTAGCCTTCCACCTGTGTTGTTTGTTTTTAACTTTTCTCTTCTTTCTTGTTTCCTTCCTTCCTCTCTTTATCCTTTGAATCTTCCCTTCATTTTCTAACTTGTTTCAAAGAAGAGTCTCTCTTATCATTACACCGTGTATAGTGATGTGTATGGCTTGTGAGTTACATGCTCACAAGTTTCTAGGATATTCCCTGTCTCTGCCTCCCATTTTACTATACAAATGCAAGGATTACAAACCTGTGCCACTGTGTCCAAATTTTACATGGGTTCCAGAGTTACCAACTTAGATCATCAGGCTTACACAGTAATTGGTTTTACCTGCTGACCATCTCCCTTGCCCCACTTTCTCCACCCATTTGACCCATTTTTTCATTCAAGAAATGTTTACATGGCCTTGAGTATATTATGTATATGAATTAAATATGCGAATTAAGCATTCCATATCTTTTGGTATCATATAATTTTACCATGCATTAAAGAAGAAAGCAATTTTTAGTACTAATGAAATAGATGTGCTTAACTATTTTTATATAGAGAATTAAAATCTTGGCTGAATATTGACATTGTAGAAATGTTGTGGAATAATCCTTCTGTATACTGTGTGAATATGTATCACTGTGACTGGTTTAACAAACAAGCTGACTGACCAATAGCAGAACAGGATACAGTTAGGCAGGAAAGCCAAACTGAGAATGATGGAATGAGGATGGGCAGAGTCAGAGGAGTCGCCAGCCAGAAGGAGAATATGTCAGACACACAAAATGGGATAGAAGTAAAAGCCAGGAACCTCAGGCAGCACAAAGATTAATAGAAATTGGTTAAGTTGTAGGAGATAGTAACAAGACAGAGCTATTTGTCAAGCATTTATAAGTAATCTTAAGTCTGCAAATCAGTTATTTGGGAAATAGCTGCCAGTTATTTGGGAACAGGCAGTCGAGACAGGAAAACTCTACCTACGTAGAAAATAACATCTTCAGTGTTTTTCAGTATTTTGATTTTATAATCAATACTAAGAATGTCACTTCACATAAATGTATAGTACAAAATATCATACATATGTTTAAGGCTGTTTCAGATTGTGGGTAATTCCAAGCCAAAATCCTCTTAATAGTCTTTTTTTAATGAAACTCAAGTCAACAACTCAAACCACACATGTTTTCAGGATCTCATGTAGCCCAAGCTCAGTTACCACTTGCTATGTAGTAAAGGAACACCTGATCCTTCTACCTCTACCCCTTGAGTGCTAGAATTACAGGCATATGCCACAATACTGAGTTTGTGCAGTGTAGGAACACAAACACAGGGATTTGTACATGATAAGCAAGTACTGTACATCTCCAGACCCTCAAACAGTAAATCATTTAATCAAGCATTCTAACACTGTATAATCCAAAGATATACTATTTTGATACTTACATGCTGAAGAATGATGATAGGAAATATTAAAATGCTTTGTTTCCTATAATTAAACCATTATGATTTTTAAAATTGTATTGTTTTTAGCTATTTTGTGTATGGGGGACAGGTTGGAGAGTGTGCGCATTCCATAGTAGTTTGTGTGAAAACAACAGGTCACGAGTGGTGGTTTAAAAAGTATTATCCTTGGGGGCTGGAGAGATGGCTCAGAGGTTAAGATCACCGACTGCTCTTCCAGGGGTCCTGAGTTCAATTCCCAGCAACCACATGGTGGCTCACAACCATCCCTTATGAGATTCGGTGCCCTCTTCTGGTGTGCAGATATACATGGAAGCAGAATGTTGTATACATAAGAAATAAATAAATTTTTTTAAAAAGTATTATCCTTGAGTTATGGGTTCAGTTGTAGAGTATTCGCCTAGCATGAACAAAGCACCCATTTGATCCAAAGCACTATACAAACCTGATATGGGAGCACACATCTGTAATCCCACCTTTTAGGGAGAGACAGAAGAAGTCAAAGTCATGGATGACTACAGAGTGAGTTGAAGGACAGTCAGGGATACATGAGACCCTGTCTCAAACAAACAACAAAGTCAAGTTCTAGTCACTTGAACATCATTTGAGTACAAGGATTTTTTGTGAGGTTTTTTGTTTGTTTGTTTGGTTGGTTGGTATGGTTTTGGTTTTGTTCTTTTTTTGTTTTTTCTAGACAGGGTTTCTCTGTTACAAACAGGTCTGGCTATCCTAGAACTCTCTGTAGACCAGGCTGGCCTTGAAACTCACAGAGATCTACCTACTTCAGTCTGCCAACTCCTGGGATTAAAGGCATGCACCAACAAGCCCAGTGAGTACAAGGATTTTGATGGAGACAACCTACAGAATTTCTCAAAGACTTTTTTGAACAAATACTATTTATCAAACTTTCTTTGTTGATCTGATATATTGCCTTTATGATAAATCTACATTCCCATGAGTACCTAGGTCTCCTTCTAGCTTGTTACACTGCTCTGCTGTTTTTAATACACATCTTAAAAATGAAAAAGAATCTTACTTTTAAATTGTTAGACTTGGGTATTTCGTTAAATTGTATTAGCACACTGCAGGCTACCAAAAGAGAAACATAAACACCAACCCAGACATAAAAACTTTGACCTACAACCTGTCCTGCCTGCAAGATATGTAAGGGCAATGGTAGCACAGAATTTATGGAAGTAGTCAACCAATGCCTGACTTGACTTAAGGGCCCACTCCAGGAGATGGAACCCATACCCAAGACTGCTTGGGTGACCAAGAACCTAAGACTAGATGGCCCAGAGACCTAGAGTAAAACCAAAGCTACTAGTCTAAAGGAAATCAATAAAATGACCCCTAATGGTATTCTGCTACACTCATAGATCAGTGTCTTGCTTAGTCATCATCAGAGAAGCTTCTTTCTGTGGCAGATGAGAACAAATGCAGAGACCCACAGGCAGACACTACTCAGAGAGAGACCTTGAAACACACAGCTCTAAATGGGATGCTTCCATCAAATCCCTCCCCTTCAGAGTTCAGGGAACCCCATGGAAGAGGAGGTAGAAAGAATGTAAGAACCAGAGGGGATGGAAGACATCAGGAGAACAGAGTACTCTGAATCAACTAAGCAAGGTTCATACGAACTCAGAGACTAAAGCAGTGAGCATTGGGCCTACTATGGGTTTGCACCAGGTCCTCTGACTATACCATAGCTTTCAGCTTAGTATTTTTATAAGACTCCTGAGTGTGTGAATGAATGTGTATCTGCTTCTTGTGCCTGTTCTTTGGGCTCTTTTCCCTCTGTTAGGTTGCCTTGTCTAGCCTCAATGTGATGGGGTTTCTTCTACTTTATTAATTTTATTTTGTCATGTCAAAAGAATAGCCAGGCAGTGGTGGCACTCACCTTTAATCCCAGCACTCAGGAGGCAGAGGCAGGCGGATCTCTGTGGGTCCGAGGTCAGCCTGGTCTCCAGAGTGAGTTCCAGGACAGCCAGGGATACACAGAGAAGCCCTGTCTCAAAAAAAATCAAAAATCAAAAATTAAAAGGTCTGAGTTCAGGTCTAACCGCTGCCACTTTGCAACTGTTATGATCCTAGTCAAGCCAAAGTCTTATCTGAAATTCAGCTGCCTCATCTGTAGAACTGCAGTTCTAGGCTCTAGCAGTGTAACTGTTCTGAGAATTAATCACCACATGGGACATAACCAGCAATACTGATGGCACAATAACTGGCATTCAGTTACATTTTCCTTAGCATATGGCTGGCTTCTGCTTAACTCATTTTTATTTATTTATGTAGCTGTTAGTCTTAAGCATATGCCACAGACTCATGTTCAGCTACTCATAGACTCCCAATTACAGTATTCTATTTCACACTTGCAAATTTTGATCACATTGATTTCTTGACTACAAATGCTTACCCTTCCTTTTGTCTGCCTCCACTGACCCCAATTCCCTATATATAACAAACTGTTGCATTGATTTCTTTACAAGTCTATTTCCTCTGCTTCAGAATATAAATTTAAAAAGACAGAAACAGAACATAGAAAAGAGACAAAGTAAATTTGTTCTTGTATCTCCAAACACAGCCTAGATAGTGTCCCATGAATGTTTTCTAAATGAGTAAAATATAAAACAAAACATAAATGAAGCAACATCCTTGTACTCCCATTGTAAGTTGGCAATACTTACATTATTCAGGCAAGGAATTTTCAGTTGGCTATTTGGGTCTTTGAAGCATCCTATTGGAAATCCTAATGTGCAATAGGGGCTTTTGTCTTCTTTGTCATAACACCATATCACTCTGGTGCTATCAATAACCCTACATAAAAACATGTTTCACATAAGGGGTTTAACAAGCACTTCATATTGAGCAACATAAATGTTATCTTACATATATTTAAGTTCAATTTTAATCAAACTCAAATCACAAAATAGAACATAATTTATATGTCTATTAAAATTACTTTTAGAAAGAGTAAAAAAGAAGATACCAAACCTACCAGCGATGATAGTAATTCTGTTTTATTCCTCCCTTCAGAAACGCCAACCTCCTCATTTGATCTTCATCTTCTGGAGCATAAGATTTTACACAAACTTTTCTACATGTTTCTTCTTTGTTAAAAGAAAACTACAAAAAGTGAAAACAGTAAGAAATTTGACTGAATTCGATAATGTCACCAAATAAGTAACTTAAATTACAAGTACATTTTTCCCTTCAAAGACAAAATTATCATTCTCAACTCTGTCTCCTCTCAGATTCAGTTTTTAATTTTACTACGGTAGTCATACACACAACATCCTTTTACAACACAAGAACTTATCTTCCCATACTATAGTGTTAAGGTTAAATACAATTTGTTCCCACAAACTACTACAGCATCATTCTTTATCATTAATTTTGACTCCTAAAGTCATATATTAGTGATTTTAAGAGGTCAATTGATTCAATTTTAAATAGTTTTGAGAATGTTCTTTCAAAACTGAGATATACTAAAAAAGATCAGCAGAATAACCTTGTAAGGACATGACATTGTTTGTTCTCCAGATATGATTTTTCCAAGATTTTCCGAGGGTGATTTCTTCAAAGCATCTTGGCAGAAGTCAAAGCTAAGAAAGAGGAAGTTCAAGTAAGATTTTTTAAAATTTGGCAAAAAATCAGTCTTCATGTATCCTCTCCATTGTTAACAAGACTGCTGTTAGGTTTCAAACCTTGGACAAATGGCTGAGGTGCCTATTTAACATAGCAAAGTGGACACTGGCTGTGAGGTTGTCACTGCATCCCTCAGTCCCTACCTGTTACAGGGCCCTATTGGCTGACATACTCCCAGCCCCACTGAACTCTCCAGCCCAGAGGCTGGGTGGCTCTTCCCTATATCACCCAGCCATTTTCATTGTCTGCTCTCTCTCTTTGGGCCTCCTGGCTGCTGCACCTGGTCCTCTTTGCTCCTCTCTCCTCTCCCACTTCTTCCTTGATGGGGGAGGTCCTTTGTGTATATGATTGTCTTATTGCTTGATAAATAAAGCACTTCCTCTTCCTTGCCCCCCTCTTCCCACATGGGACTGCTCAGTCAGCTTCTGTCCACTCTGAACTTCCTCAGATGGCCCTGTCTCTCCTTCTGCCCATGCTCTTCCACATAGCCATCGCCACCATACCTAGGAGCAGCCACATTCATGTTTCTTTTCCTTTATATTTCTTTGCTTCATTCAACTGTGAATAAAACTATGACCTAGAACTTATGAACTATGTACCTCACTATACATCTCTTAGTAGAGTATGTAATTGCTAAATGCGTTACTTAAAGGCTCTTTTTTGAAGCTCTTGCCTTTTCTTAACACAGGAAATGACAATTTTAAAAAAACAAATTTTTCTATTATATAGATAATTCCTTTTTCCAGATGTGAAGTCATACTGAAGCTGATCATGAAAAAACAAACCATACTAAACGAGACACCATTATTCACTAAAAAGTTCTACACAAACCTTTTCCTGTTTTAAAATCAAGCTACAACTCTGAAGGTGTTTTTAACTTATATGCTATACTTACCTATCATAGTCATAGGTTGCCATATTTTCCACTGAGTATAGTTTATCAGCATATACTTGTATCGACGGCTTAAAGAAAGAAAAAATTCATTAATAATACAATGAGCTAGTGTTTCCAAAACACATGATAAAACAACTAAGGAGCAATCTGTCCTATTGCTGCTAACATCAGTTTACAAATGTACAGTTATAAATTCCTCCTGAAGCTGTTCATGTCCATAGTATTTTATCACAGCAATAGGAGCCCAACTAAGACAATTGGTTTCTCTGAATGAATAAAGTTAGTATTTCTATCATTCTTTTTTAGGGGAGGGGGTGAGACAGGATCTCCCTAGCTCTGACTGTCCTGGAACTCACTTTGTAGACCAGGCTTGCCTAGAACTCACAGAGATCTGCTTGTCTCTGCCCCCAAGTACTGGAACTAAAGGTGTGAACCACCAAACCCAGCCTCTACTATGCTTAACATTTAAAAAAATGAAGAAAACTTTTTCAGAATATGATAAAAGCACTTGCTTCTCTCCTCAGAAAAACACACTCATCAAATTCTCTGACCATCTTTTTGAAACATTTAAAATTTTATTATTTTACATATATGTGTGTTTTGCACCACAGTATTCAGTGTCCAAGGAGGCCAGAAGAGGGAGTTGGATCTCTTAAAACTTGAGTTATCATTGAGAGAGTAAAAACAGAGAAATTGAAATAAAAAAGAAGTGGGGGATAATCAGGTAAAAAAAGGAGGGGGAGTGAAAGACCATGGTAAAGGAAGAAAGAGAATGAAAGACACGATAGAAAGGGAAAAGAAGAAAATAAAGAACAGAGGAAGAGAAGCAAGAGAGAAATGCAAAGAAAGAAGGAAAGGGTTAAAGAAACAAGGAGGAAGATTACCCATGAGTTAATTCTATGCCAGCCTGGTCTTCACAGTAAGTGCCAGGCCAGACTCAGCTACATAACAAGACAGGAAAAGGAAAGGAAAAAAAGAAAAAGAGGAAAGACATATAAGAGAAGGGTGGTGGTAGTGCACACCCAGCACTGGGGAAGCAGAGGCAGGCGGTCCTCTGTGAGTTTGTGGCCAGCCTGCTCTACAGATCGAGTTTTGGGACAGCCAGGGCTGTTACACACAGAAACTGTGGCTAGAAAAAAAGGGGGAGGGGGAAAGAGAGAAAGGGGATGAGAGACAACAGAGGGTGGAAGAAGTGATGAGGGGGGAGGTGAAAGAAACCTGGAAAGGGGAAGGGAAGAGGGAGGGGAAGAAAGGAGGCAGAGGGTAGGGAGAAAAGGAAGGGGAAAGGAAAGAAATGTGATAGTTAGGAGGGGAAGGAAGGAAACAAAAGACAGAAATAGAGAAGACAAAGTAATGGAAGAAAAAAGAAAGAGTGGGTGAATGGGAAAAGAAAAGAAACAGAAAAAATGAAAATACAGAAACAAGACAGAAATGGAGAGTGAGAGAGAAAAAAGAAAGGTGAAATACAAAATGAAAAGGAGAAGTAAGAAAGACAAAAGAAAAAAGCGGAAAAGAAGGAGGAATAAAGACAGGAACAGAATAACGTGAAAGTGGAAGAAAGGCAGAAGAGGCCAGAGTATACCTATACTCATCACTTAGGAGGTAGGGGCTGGAGGGTGAGAGTCCAACGTCATCCTGGGCTACACTGCAAGTTTGATGTCAGTCTGGGATACATGAGGCCCTGGCTCAGACAAACACAAAATAATAAAAGTTTCAAAGAAGAAAACACAAAGGAAAGAGTAAGAACGACAAAGAAACACAAAGACAATTCAAAAGAAAGGATGAAACAGAGAAGCAAGACAGCATGACAGAGAAAGAAGAAAACAGGAGTGAAAGGGGAGGAAAATGGATAGGAAGAAAAACAAAGAGAGAAAGGGGGAAGATAAAAGGAAAGGATTGAATGAGAAATAAATGCAGTGGAAAAGAAGGTGAAAAAGAGAAGGAAAGACAAAAGAATAGAACAGAAGAGAGAAAGGGAAAGGGAGCAGCTGAGAATGAGAGATGCAGAGAAAAACAATCTGAAACAGAAACTGAAAGAAAATGAGGCACTGAGTGAAACTACAAGAGGAAGACAACAAAAGGAAAAAAGGAGCCAGAAATAATAAAATAGGGTAGGACACAGAAATGCATAAAAAGAATAAGTGCGGGCACAAGAAAAAGAGAAACAGAAGAAGGGGGCATTGAAAATGAAACAACAGAGCAAAGAAAAATGAGAAGGGGAAGGCCAATGGCTCAGAGGTTAAGAGCACTGGCTGCTCTTCCAGAGGTCCTGAGTTCAATTCCCAGCAACCACATGGTGGTTCACAACCGTCAATAGTGAGTTCTGGTGTCTTCTTCTGGCATCCAAGCATACATGCATATATTGTATACATAATAAATATTTTTTTAAAAAAGAAAGAAGGGGAAAGGGAGAGAGGGAGGGATAAAAAACGAGAAGGAAGATAAAATGCAGGAGAAAGAAACTGGAGGGCTATACTCTACGCCACAACATAAAATAACCTTCAAGCTCTGTTGTTAAAATAAGAAAGGTGCACAAAGTTGAGTTAATCACAGTTGTTTACAAAATAAAAAGTGTTGGGCCGTGGTGGTGCACACCTTTTATCCCAGAACGTGGGAGGCAGAGGCAGGAGGATCTCTGTGAGTTTGAAGTCAATCTGGTCTACAGAGTGAGCAAACCCTGTCTTGAAAAACCAAAATAAATTATGATGATGATGATGATGATGATGATGATAAAATAATAAATTAAATAAATAAGTAAGTAAATAAATAAATAAATAAATGAAAAAGAAACATGAGTCTAGTGCTGTGGCACACCCTATAATCCCAGCATATGAGAGGCAGAGGCAAATAGATTTTGTGTTGGACACCAGACTCTGTTGAAAACAGACTTTCTCTTAAAAAATAAACAAACAAATGGGACATACAATTTCATACCCTGCAATCCCAACATTCTACAAGCTTGAAACACTAGGATGGTATGCTGTTGTTGGAAGTCAGCCTGAGCTACTCAGCAAAACCAAATCTCAAAAAAATAATTTCTTTTAAAGGTCATTCATCGCAGAGTGTGCCTTTCTGCCTGTCTTCCCAGCAATCAAGGCCTCAAGGCCAGTCTGCTCCTGAGAGACCTTAAATAAATAAATAAATAAACAAATAAATAAATGCAAAGAAACAAAAACCCACAGTGAAGCAAGATAACACTGGAAGATCACCCGAGAAGGCAAATACCAGCCTAGGCTACAGGAGACCAAGTCTCCCAAATTAAAAAAAAAAATAAAAAGCTGAGGCCAGAGACCTACATCTGTAAAGATGCCATTTCAAGGCTAGCCTGGACTACAAACTGAAAAAGCACTCGGTCCAGGAAGGAGGGGAGGGGAGGAAAAGACGACCAGGGCACAGATTTCCTGAAACTTGACTAAATGCCCCGTGTGGCAAATCCATACCACCAGCCAGGAGAAGTAGAAAACTCATGAGTGTTCTACATTTTGAAGGACCTGGGAGGCCAGAGGAAGCAACCAAGGATAAAAACAGGAAACATGTGAAAGCCCAGGAATTAGGGTGGCAGAAAGATGGCGGAAGCATGACAGGACCTTGAGGGGAGGGGTGAGTGGGAGGGGAAGAAGAAGGAGAAGCTGAGAGAAAAGTAGAAGCTTGGGGCTGGAAGGTGGAAAAGGGAGGGGATAAGTGGAGGAAATAGAAGTCCTAGGAAGAGAGAGAGGAGCAGGCCAGGCAGGAGGCAGAGAATGGAGGTGGAGTAAGCCAAGGAGCCTGAGGGAGGGCCCTCGGACAGGAAGGGTTGGGCACCACCATAGGAGAGTTAACGGGGGGGGCTGGGAGGCAGGTGGACAGGGACGGCTGGGCAATACCATTGGAGGGCTAAGGGGGGCTGGGCACCACCATAGGAGGGCTAAGTGGGGGGTGGTGGGAGGCAGTTGGACAGGGAGGGCTGGGTACCACCATAGGAGGGCTAAGTGGGGGTGGCTGGGAGGCAGTTGGGCTGGGTGCTACCATATGAGGGCTAAGTGTGGGGGGGAGGCAGGTGGACAGGGATGGCTGGGCAGTACCATTGGAGGGCTAAGGGAGGGCTGGGCACCACCATAGCAGGGTTAAATGGGGGTGGGGGCTGGGAGGCAGGTGGACAGGGAGGGCTGGGTACCACCATAGGAGGCTAACGGGGGGGGGTGCTGGAAACAGGTGGACAGGGAGGGCTGGGCACCACCATAGGAGGGCTAACGGCGGGGGGGGGGCTGGGAAACAGGTGGACAGGGAGGGCTGGGCACCACCATAGGAAGGCTAAGTGTGGGGGTGGGTGCTGGGAGGCAGATGGACAGGGACAGCTGGGCACCACCATAGGAAGGCTAAGTGTGGGGGGTGGGTGCTGGGAGGCAGGTGGACAGGGACGGCTGGGCATCACCATAGGAGGGCTAACGGGGGGGGTGCTGGGAGGCAGGTGGACAGGGACGGCTGGGCACCACCATAGGAAGACTAAGTGTGGGGGGTGTGTGCTGGGAGGCAGGTGGACAGGGACGGCTGGGCACCACCATAGGAGAGCTAGGGGGGGTTGCTGGGAGGCAGTTGGGCTGGGTGCTACCATATGAGGGCTAAGTGGGGGTGGGGGCTGGGAAGCAGGTGGACAGGGAGGGCTGGGCATCACCATAGGAAGACTAAGTGGGGGTGGGTGCTGGGAGGCAGCTGGACAGGGACAGCTGGGCACCACCATAGGAGGGCTAACGGGGGGGGCTGGGAGGCAGGTGGACAGGGACGGCTGGGCAATACCATTGGAGGGCTAAGGGGGGCTGGGCACCACCATAGGAGGGCTAAGTGGGGGGTGGTGGGAGGCAGTTGGACAGGGAGGGCTGGGTACCACCATAGGAGGGCTAAGTGGGGGTGGCGGCTGGGAGGCAGTTGGGCTGGGTGCTACCATATGAGGGCTAAGTGGGGGGGGTGGGAGGCAGGTGAACAGGGATGGCTGGGCAATACCATTGGAGGGCTAAGGGGGGGCTGGGCACAACCATAGGAGGGTTGAGTGGGGGTGGGGGCTGGGAGGCAGGTGGACAGGGACGACTGGGCACCACCATAGGAGGGCTAAGTGTGGGGGGCGGGGGCTGGGAGACAAGTGGACAGGGACGGCTGGGCAATACCATTGGAGTTCTAAAGGGGGGCTGGGTACCACCATAGGAGGGCTAAGTGGGGGTGAGGGCTGGGAGGCAGGTAGACAGGGACAGCTGGGTACCACCATAGGAAGGTTAAGTGTGGGAGGCGGGGGCTGGGAGGCAGGTGGACAGGGACGGCTGGGTACCACCATAGGAGGGCTAAGTGGGGGGGGGGGCAGGGACTGGGAGGCAGGTGGACAGGGAGGGCTGGGTACCACCATAGGAAGGCCAAGTGGGGGGGGCAGGGGCTGGGAGGCAGGTGGACAGGGACGGCTGGGCACCACCATAGGAGGGCTAAGGAGTGGACTGGGAGGCAGGTGGAGACTCAGCAAGGAGGGAACCCAGGAGGAAGTATGGCGCCATGCCAAGAGGGTGGACCTAGGACCGCCCCATGTCCACCCTGGGGCCTTTCCCCATGGGGTCTTTTCCTTCCCCAGCTTCTCACCAGACAGTGGGAGTTGGGATGGCCTTCCTCACAGTGGGTGATGGGATGCAGTCCGGGAAAGTAGAAAGCTTCACTGGTGGCGGCCAAGAGCCAGAACCATAGTAGCCACTTTAGCCCAGGGAGGGCAAGGCACCGCTTGGTTCCCAAAGGGAACCCAGCACCCATCTTAACGGCCCCCTCTGGGACACGCATCCACAGATGAGATGCCAACTACTGGCCGATTGTAGCGCAAACTATTGACCAGGAGCTCGGACGACGAGTGAGTAAGACGAGAACTGTCTAGAAGAGCCGTTAGCCCGTGGCTCAGAACCTTTCTAATAGAACACCAGGCAGTGACAGTTGGTGAGCAAACAAAGTGCGCATGCCCGTATATTACATATTCCTTGTAATTTGCCCAGAGACAGGGCCAACTTTCCCGCCATTTTAGCCATATGTCAAACTGCCTCACAGTCAGCAGAGCAGAGGGGGCGTGGCAACGAATTGGAGTGAGGTTAGGGAGGTTAGGGCATATTAGTGATTTCAACCTCAGAAGTCTGGCTTCTGACGTAGTTTCTAAGACTCAAACTATGCCCTGGGAAATGGCTCAGTGAGTGGGTACAGGTGTTTGCTGTCAAGGCTGAGGACTGGAATTTGATGCTCAGGAGTTCGATGTTCACAACAGACACAGTGAAAGAACAGCACTAACTCCCCCTACACGTTCTCCTCAGAGCCCTAAAAGTTGGCCCTACCATAGCACATGTCCCCTACCGAAACAAACAAATAAATGTAATTAAAATGTAAACAGAAAATAGTCTTAACAGTATTACCATGGCACCCCTATCTTTTCTGGCAGCAGAGCTTGGAGAGATGCACAGAGAGGGAGTGTGGGGCTGTGTATGAGGATTTCAGGGCCATGTGGTCCAAGCATAGATGCACACCTTTAATCCCAGCACTCTGATGACCGAGGCAGGTGGATCGCTGTGAGTCTGAAGCCACCCTGGACCAGCTAGCTAATTCCAAGCCCCCCAGGACTACACAATAAAAGCACATCTCAGAAGGAGGGGGGCTATCAAGCTTTGATTTTAAGTAGCTTTCTTTGTTATGAGGCAATAATCAAAACAATGGAAGGGTTTTTTTTTATTTTGTTTTGTTTAAAATGATTTTACCTATTATTTTTTAAAATGACTACCAGAATGGGGGTGTTTTATTTTATTTAAGACAGGGTCTCACTCTGTAGCCATGACTGGCCTGCAGCTTGCTACATAGACCACGATGGTCTAGAACTCAGAGAGACCGACCTTCCACTACCCCCCACTGAAATCACAGAAAGCTGCATTTCTCTGCCTGCTGAGAGCTAGTATTAAAGGCATGCACCACTGTACCCTGCCTCAAAAGTTTTTTCTTCCTTCCCTTTTTTCTTTTTTCTTAAGACAGTCTCATTATATATCCCTGGTTAGTCTGGAACTCACTGTGTAGACCAAGCGAGTGCCAAATTCACAGAAATCACCTGCCTCTGGTCCAACAGAAGCCCTAAATATGTTTTTTCTGGGTTTTGAGACAAGGGCTCACTAAGTTGCCCAGGCTGGCCTTGAACTTACCCTGTAGCTTCTGTAGGCATTGAAATTGGGGTCCCCTTGCCTCAGCCTCCTAAATTGGTTTACAGGTCTATGTAACCAGTCCCGGCTTATACTATAAAATAGGAGCTGTTTTCTTTTCCTTTTTTCTTTCTTTCTTTTTTGTTTGAGCCATGTTGTGACTATGTAGACCAGGCTGGCCTGGAACAGAGATCTGCCTAGAAATACAGTGCTAGGATTAAAGGCATGCACTTCTATACAGACCTTAATTTTCTTTTGAATCTGTATGTCTTTACATTTCTTTTTCTGGTATTGTTTACCTGGTTAGGATTTCCAATAGTATATCGAACAGAAATGCAGAGGTTGGATTTCTTGGCCTTCTTTCCCACATTTTGGGGGGGTGGGGTGGGATTTAGCCTTCCATCATGAAGTATTGATATTAATTGTATTTTTTATAGAGCTCTTTAATGGGTTAAGAAGTTTGCATCCCTTTGTAGTTCATTGAGATTCATCTTTCTTTTGCCATGAGAAACTACCTGAAATAAACAACTTAAAGGAGTAAAACTTTGATTGGGCTCATTCATTCAGAGGTTCAAGACCTACCTGCTCACTTGGTGTTTAGTTTCCATCTTTTAGGAGTATAGGTGTTTTGTCTGCATGTATGTGTGAGTACTGAGTGTGTACACTGCCTATGGAGGCTAGAAGAGGCATTGAATTTCTTGGAACTGGAGTCAGATAAGGTTGTGAGCAGCTGGTGCTGGGAACTGAATCCATGTCCTCTGGAAGAGTAGCCAGTGCCCTTAAACACCGAGCCATCTCTCAAGCTCCATATCCTATGTTTTAATTTCTTTTTCTTTTTCTTTTTTTTTTCCGTTTTTCCAGACAGGGTTTCTCTGAGGTTTTGGAGGCTGGAGGCTGTCCTGGAACTAGCTCTTGTAGACCAGGCTGGTCTCGAATTCACAGAGATTCTCCTGCCTCTGCCTCCTGAGTGCTGGGATTAAAGGCGTGCACCACCAACGCCCGGCTTTAATTTCTTGAGGTATTGTCTTAATTACTTTTGGGGGGGCAGTATTGAGACAGGGGTTTCTATGTAGCTTTGGAACCTGTCCTGAAACTCTGTGAATTTGACAGTGGATGGTTCATTATTGTATCTTGTACATGAAGTACCCCCTTCCCAAGGGCCTATATTCCCAGAACTCAGGAGGTTGAGGCAGGAGGATCAGGAGTTCAAGGATGGAAGAATTATGTAGGTCACAAACCATTCATTGTCTCATGTGAATTTTCCACTGTCCAATGCAAGGTAGTAATTGGTATCTCCATTTCATGTGACATAAATGATGCCAAAATTAGTTGGTGCTAGGCAACCCAGCTATTATAAGAAAAGGTGAGGTGAGGTAAGCCAGTCATGGACCATGTCAGTCATCCCAGGAGGAGTCAGGAGCATCAGAAATACAGGCTACCCTGGGATAGACAACAAGTTTGAGGCCAATCAGGGATACATGGGACTGTATCAAAAACAATCAAAGGGAAATTAACCTAATGCTAATATTGATACTGATAAATAAAAGAAAAAAGAGGAGACCAGAAAGAAGGTCTGGAACTTAATATGGTTATGAAATTTAATGGCAGAAAAAGGAAATGTGAAGTGTGTAGCAGTACAAAAATAACCTGATGTATCTGTTAAATTTCTTTTTTTTTTTAATCTACTTTTTAGGGTTTTTTTCCCATTTTTATTTAAATTAGAAACAAGATTGTTTTACAGGTCAATCCCAATTCCTTCTCCCTCCCCTCCTCCCCTGCCCCACACGAACACCCTACCTATCCCAAACCATTTCTGCTCCCCAGGGAGGGTGAGGCCTTTCATGGGGGGTCATCAGAGTCTGTCATATCCTTTGGAATAGGGCCTAGGCCCTCCCCCATGTGTCTAGGCTCAGGGAGTGTCCCTCTATGTGGGATGGGTTCCCAAAGTCTATCCCTATGCTAGGGATAAGTACTGATCTACTACAAAAGGCCCCATAGATTTCCAAAGTCTCCTCACTGACACCCGCGTTGATGAGGTCTGGATCAGTCCTATGCTGGTTTCCCAGCTATCAGTCTGGGGACCATGAGCTCCCCCTTGTTCAGGTCAGCTGTTTCTGTGGGGTTCACCAGCCTGGAATGGACCCCTTTGCTCATCACTCCTCCTTCTCTGCAACTGGATTCCAGGTCAGTTCAGTGTTTAGCTGTGGGTGTCTGCTTCTACTTCCATCAGCTGCTGGATGAAGGCTCTAGGATGGCATATAAGTTATTCGTCAATCTCATTATCAGGGGAGGGCATTTAAGGTAGCCTCTCCTCTGTTGCTTACATGGTTAGTTGGTGTCATCCATGTAGATCTCTGGACATTTCCCTAGTTACTGATTTCTCTTTAAACCTAAAATGGCTCCCTCTCTGATGGTATCTCTTATTTTGCTCTCCTCTATTCTTCCCCCTACACAAACTTGCTGCTCCCTTAGTCTTCCTCACCCCTCCTCTTCTCCCCTTTTCATTGTCCTAGCTCCTCCCCCCTCCGCCCATGCTCACAATTTGCTCAGGAGATCTTGTCCCTTTCCCCTTCTCTGAGAAACCATGTATGTCTCTCTTAGAGACCTCGTTTCCTAGCTTCTCTGGCAGTGTGGATCATAGGCTGGTAATCCTTTGCTCTATGTCTAAAATCCATATATGAGTGAGTGTATATCATGTTTGTCTTTTTGTGACTGGGTTACCTCGCTCAGAATGGTTTCTTCTAGTGCCAATTTTATGATTCCATTGTTTTTGTCCACTGAGTTGTAATCAATTGTATAACTGTACCACATTTTCTGTATCCATTTTTCAGTTGAGGACATCTAGGCTGCTTCCAGTTTCAGGCTATTACAAATAATGCTGCTATGAACATAGTTGAAAAGATGTCCTTGCTGTATGAATGTGCTTCCTTTGGGTGTATGCCTAAGAGTGGAATTGCTGCATCTTGTGGTAGACTCATTCCCATTTTCCTGAGGAATCGCCATACTGATTTCCATAGTGCATGTATGAGTTGGCACTCCCACCAGAGGTGGAGGAGTGTTCCCCTTTCTCCACATCCTCTCCAGAATAAGATATCATTGGTGTTTTTTATTTTAGCCATTCTGACAGGAGTAAGATGGTATCTTTTTTTTTCTTTTTCTTTTTCTTTTGTGGGGGGGGGTTTCAAGACAGGGTTTCTCTGTGGCTTTGGAGCCTGTCCTGAAACTAGCTCTTGTAGACCAGGCTGGTCTCGAACTCACAGAGATCCACCTGCCTCTGCCTCCCGAGTGCTGGGATTAAAGGCGTGCGCCACCAACACCCGGCATAAGATGGTATCTTAGAGTTGTTTTGATTTGCATTTTCCTGATGGCTAAGGATGTTGAACACATACTTATTTGTCTTTCAGCCATTTTAGATTCCTCTATTGAGAATTCTCTATTTAGTTCTGTACCCCCCTTTTTAATTGGATTGTTTGGTGTTTTGGTGACTAGCTTCTTGAGTTCTTTGTAAATTTTGGAAATCAGCCCTCTGTCAGATATGGAGTGGGTAAATATCTTTTCCCATTCTTTGGGTGGGTGTTTTGTCTTGCTGACTGTGTCCTTTGCCTTACAGAAGCTTCTCAGTTTCAGGAAGTCCCATTTATTAATTGTCAATCTCAGGGTCTGTGCTACAGGTGTAATGTGCAGGTAGCTCTCTCTTGTACCAATTGGTTCAAGGGTACTTCCTACTTTGTCTTCTAAGAGGTTCAGTGTGGCTGGATTTATGTTGAAGTATTTCATCCCTTTGGTCTTAAGTTTTGTGCATGGTTATAGGCATGGATCTATCTGCAGTCTTCTACATGCCAGCATCCAGTTATGCCAGCACCATTTGTTGAAGATGCTTTCTTTATTCCATTGTATATCTTTAGCTTCATTGTCAAATTCAGGAGTTTGTAGGTATGTGGGTTCATATCAGGGTTTTCAACTCGATTCCATTGGTCTACCTGTCTATTTTTGTGCCAATGCAAAGCTGTTTTCAGGATTTTAGCTTTATAATAGAGCTTGAAGTCAGGGATGGTGATGCCTCCGGATGTTCCTTTAATTTATAGGCTATCCTGGGTCTTTTGTTTCTCCTTATAAAGTTGAGTAATGTTCTTTCAAGGTTTGTGAAGAATTGTGCAGGTATTTTTATGGGGATTGCACTGAATATGTAGACTGCTTTTGGCAAGATTGCCATTTTTACTATGTTGATCCTACCTATCCAAGTGCATGGGAGACCTTTCCACATTTTTGGTATCTTCTTTATTTTCTTTTTTTAAAGACTCAAAGTTCTTACTATACAGGTCTTTCACTTATTTGGTTAGTGTTACCCCAAGATATTTTATGTTGTTTGTTGCTATTGTAAAGGGTGATGTTTCTATGATTTCTTTCTCAGCCCTCTTATCCTCTGTATAGAGTAGGGCTATTGATGTTTTTGTTTTTTTTAGTTAATCTTGTATCCTGCCACTTTGCTGAATGTGTTTATCAGTTGTAGAAGCTCCCTAGTAGAGCTTTTCGGGTCACTTACGTAAACTATCACATCATCTGCTAACAGTGAAAGTTTGACTTTCCAAGTTGTATCCCCTTGATCTCCTTTTGTTGTCTTATTACTCTAGCTAGAACTTCAAGTACAATATTGAAGAGGTATGGAGAGAGTGGACAGCATTGTCTAGTTCCTGATTTTAGAGGAATCGAGTTGATTTCCTCTGCATTTAGTTTGATGTTGGCAGTTGGTTTGCTGTATATTGTTTTTATTATGTTCAGGTATGTTTCTGTTAGCCTTGGTTTCTCCAAGACCTTTATCATGAAGGGGTATTAGGTTTTGTCAAAGGCTTTCTCATCATCTAGTGAGATGATCATATGTGTTTTTTTCAATTGTTTATATGGTGGATTACATTGATGAATTTTCATGTTGAAGCATCCCTGCATTCCTGGAAGGAAGCCTACTTGATCATGGTAGATGATTTTTCTGATGTGTTCTTGGTTTCAATTTGCCAGTATTTTATTGAGATTTTTGCATCAATGTTCATGAGGGATATTGGTCTGTAGTTCTCTTTCTTAGTTGTGTCTTTGTGTGGCTTGGGTACCACCTTAATTGTAGCCTTGTAAAAAAAGAGTTTTTTTTTTACTTCTGCTTCTATCATGTGGAATACTTTGAGGAGTATTGGTATTAGCTGTTCCTTCAATTTCTGGTAGAATTCTGCACTGAAGGCATCTGGCCTTGGGCTTGTTTTTGGTTGGGAGACTTTTGATGACTGCTTCTATTTCATTAGGGGTTATAGGTCTGTTTAAGTTGCTTATCTGTTCTTGATTCAATTTTGGTAAGTGATATCTGTCTAGAAAATTGTCCATTTCTTTTAAATTTTCCAATTTTGTGGAGTACAGGTTTTCAAAATTATGACCTGAAGATTCTCTGGATTTCATCAGTGTCCCTTGTTGTGTCCCCCTTTTCATTTTGATTTTGTTAATTAGCATATTCTCTCTCTGCCTTTGGTTAGTTTGAATAAATGTTTGTCTATCTTGTTGACTTTCTCAAAGAACCAACTCTGTTACATTGACTCTTTGAGATGTTTTGTTTCGACTTGATTTCTGCCCTCAGTTTGATTATTTCCTGGCATCTACTGCTCTAGGGTGAATTTGCTTCCATTTGTTCTAGGGCTTTCAGTTGTGATATCAACATTCTTGTGTGACTTCTGTAGTTTCTTCATGTGAGCACATAGAGCTATGAACTTTCCTCTTAGTGCTGCTTTCAAAGTGTCCCATAAGTTTGGGTATGTTGTGTCTTCGTTTTCATTGAATTCAAAGAAGTCTTTAAATTCTTTATTTCTTCCTTGACCCGGGAATGGTGCAATTGTGCATTGTTCGATTTCAATGAGTTGGTAGGTTTTCTGTAATTTGTGTTGTTCTTGAATTCTAACTGTAAAGCATGGTGGACTGATAAGACACCAGGGGTTATTCCAATTTTTTTTGTACCTGTTGAGGTTTGCTATGTTGCCAAGTATGTGTTCGATTTTTGAGAAGGTTCCATGTGATGCTGAAAAGAAGGTATATTCTTTTGTGTTTGGATGGAAAGTTCTATAGATGTCTGTTAATCCCAATTGGGTCATAACTTCTGTTAGTTCCTTTGTCTCTTTGTTAAGTTTTTGTCTGGTGGTCCTGTCCAGTGGTGAGAATGGGGTGTTGAAGTCTCCCACTATAACTGTGTGAGGCCTTATTTGTGATTTGAGTTTTAATAATGTTTCTTTTACGAATGTTGGTGCCTTTGTATTTGGGGCATAGACATTTAGAATTGAAGCTTCTTCCTGATGGATTTTTCTTGTGATGAGTATGAAATGACCTTCTTCATCTCTTTTGATTGATTTTAGTTTAAAGTCTAATTTGTTAGATTCTAGCATAGCTACCCCAGCGTGTTTCTTGGGTCCATTTGATTGGAGTATCTTTTTTTTAATTTCACTTCTTTATTGCTTGTTTGGGAGATTCACATTATGTACCCCAATTGTGCACATCTCCCCAGTCCCCCCACATCCTTCCCTTACCCTGCAGCATGACCCCACAAAAGAAAACAAATCAAAGCAAGCAAGCAAACAAACAAACAAAAACAAGAACAAAAAATCCAAAATAATAACAATAAAACCTCCTTGGTTCTCTTTTGTCAATTTATCTTTTTTAAAAAAATTCTTTAGTTACTAATCATATTTACATATCCATCCCCCCATTCCCTTGCTTTCCCATCCTCCCATCTTCCCCACCAACCACCCCACCTCCTCCCCAGGGATAGTGAGGTCCTCCACCAGGGACCTTCAAAGTCTGTCATAACATTTGGGGAAGGGCCTAGGCCCTCCTTGCTGTATCTGGGCTGCAATAGTATGCCTCCATAGGGAATGGACTCCCAAAGTCCATTTTGCTCTAGGGATAAAGACTGGCTCCACTGTTAGAGGCCGCATAGACTGTCTTGGCCTCCTAGCTGGCATCCACACTCAGAGGGCTTGGTTTGATCCAATGCTGTTTCCCCAGCTTTCTAACTAGGCTCTCCATGCTATCAGTAGATCAGGTCCACTGTTTCTGCAGGTTTCTCCAACCCCATTTTGGCTCCTTTGCTCATCCCTCCTCCCTCTCCACAACTGAATTCCAGTAGTATGGTTCAGTGCTTAGCTGTGGGTGCCTGTTTCTGATTTGAACAGCTACTGGATGAAGGCTCTAGGAATGGTAACCAAGGTAGGCATCAATCTCATTATAGGGGAAGGACATCAATGGCATCTTCTCCACCACTGCCTGGCTTCTTAGTTGGGGTGATTCCTGTAAATCTCCTAACATTTTCCCTGTGCCAGACCTCTGTCCAAACCTGTACTGTCTCCCTCTACCAAGGCATCTCCTTTCGTGCCCTCCTCTATTCCTCCCCTGTCTCAGTTTGCACTCCCATCAGCAATGGAGGAGTGTTCCCCTTTCTCCACATCCTCTCCAGCATAAACTGTCATTGGTGGTTTTGATTTTAGCCATTCTGACAGGAGTAAGATGGTATCTCAGAGTTGTTTTGAGCTGCATTTCCCTGATGGCTAAGGATGTTGAGCACTTTCTCAAGTGTCTTTCAGCCATTTTGGATTCCTCTGTTGAGAATTCTCTATTTAGTTCTGCTCTCTAACTTTTAATTGCATTGTTTGGTGTTTTGGTGGCTAGCTTCTTGAGTTCATTGTATATTTTGGTGACCAGCCCTCTGTCAGATGTGGGGTTGGTGAATATCTTTTTCCCATTCTGTGGGCTGGCATTTTGTCTTGCTGACTGTGTCCTTTGCCTTACAGAAGCTTCTCAGTTTCAGGAGGTCCCATTTATTAATTGTCAATCTCAATGTTTGTGGTACTGGTGTTATGTTCAGAAAGCAGTCTCCTCTACCAATTTGTTCGGGGGTGCCACCTACCTTCTCTTCTAGGAGGTTCAGTGTGGCTGAATTTATGTTGAGGTCTTTGATCCATTTGGACTTATGTTTTGTGCATGGTGATAGATATGGATCTAACTGCAATCTTCTACATGTCTGCATCCAGTTATGCCAACACCATTTGTTGAAGATGCTTTCTTTTTTCCATTGTATAACTTCAGCTTCTTTGTCAAAATCAGGTGTTCATATGTGTGTAGGTTAATATCAGGATTTTCAATTTGATTCCATTGGTCTGTCTATTTTTTTGTGCCAATACCAAGCTGTTTTCAGGACTATAGGTCTGTAATAGAGCATGAAGTCAGGGATGGTGATGCCCCGGAAGTTCCTTTATTTTACAGGGTTGTTCTGGCTATCCTGGGTCTTTTGTTTTTCCATATGAAGTTGAGTATTGTTCGTTCAAGGTCTGTGAAGAATTGTGTTGGGATTTTGATGGGAATTGCATTAAATCTGTAGATTGCTTTTGGCAAGATTGCCATTTTTACTATGTTGATCCTACCTATCCAAGAGCATGGGATATCTTTGCATTTTCTGGTATCTTCTTTAATTTCTTTCTTTAAAGACTCAAAGTTCTTTACTATACAGCTCTTTCTCATTTTTTTGGTTACCCCAAGATATTTTATGCTGTTTGTGGCTATTATAAAGGGTGATGTTTCTCTGATTTCTTTCTCAGCCTGTTTATCATCTATATATAGTAGGGATACTGATTTTGTTGAGTTAATCTTGTATCCTGCCACTTTACTGAAGGCGTTTATCAGCTGTAGGAGTTCCCTGATAAAGTTTCTCGGGTCGCTTATGTAAACTATCATATCATCTGCAAATAGTGAAAGTTTGACTTCTTCCATTCCAATTTGTATCCCCTTGATCTCCTTTTGTTGTCTTATTGCTCTAGCTAGAACTTCAAGTACAATATTGAAGAGATATGGAGAGAGTGGGCAGCCTTGTCTTGTTTCTGATTTTAGAGGAATTGTGCTGAGTTTCTCTCCATTTAGTTTGATGTTGGCTGTTGGTTTGCTGTATATTGCTTTCATCATGCTTAGGTATGTTCTTGTTATTCCTGATTTCTCCATGACCTTTATCATGAAGGTGTGTTGGATTTTGTCAAAGGCTTTTTCAGCATCTAGTGAGATGATCATGTGGCTTTTCTTTTTCAGTTTGTTTATATGGTGGATTACATTGATGGATTTTCTCATGTTGAACCATCCCTGCATTCCTGGGATGAAGCCTACTTGACCATGGTGGATGATTTCTCTGATGTGTTTTTAGAATCGATTTGCCAGAATTTTGTTGAATATTTTTGCTTTGATGTTCATGAGGGATATTGGTCTGTAATTCTCTTTTTTGGTTGTGTCTTTATGTGGCTTGGGTACCAAGGTAATTGTAGCCTGGTAAAAAGAGCTTGACGATGTCCTTTATACTGCTATTCTGTGGAACAATTTGAGGAGTACTGGTATTAGCTCTTCTTTGAATTTCTGGTAGAATTCTGCACTGAAACCATCTGGCCCTGAGCTTGTTTTGGTTGGGAGACTTTTGATGACTGCTTCTATTTCATTATGGATTATGGGCCTATTTAAATTGCTTATCTGTTCTTGATCTAATTTTGGTTAGTGATATCTATTCAGAAAATTGTCCATTTCCTTTAGATTTTCGAATTTTGTGGAGTACAGGTTTTCAAAATATGACCTAAAGATTCTCTGGATTTCCTCAGTGTCCGTTGTTATGTCCCCGTTTTCATTTCTGATTTTGTTAATTAGCATGATCTCTCTCTGCCTTTTGGTTAGTTTGGATAAAGGTTTGTCTATCTGTTGATTTTCTCAAAGAACCAACGCTTTGTTTCATTGCGTCTTTGTAATATTTTCCTAGTTTCTACTTTATTGATTTCAGTCCTCAGTTTGATTATTTCCTGATGTCTACTCCTCCAGGGCGAGCTTGCTTCCATTTTTTTCTAGAGCTTTCAGTTGCTCTTTTAATTCTGTGGTGTGACTATTCTCCAGTTTCTTCATGTAGGCACTTAGTACTATGTACTTTCCTCTTAGCACACTGCTTTACAAATCGTCCCATAGGTTTGGATATGTTGTGTCTTCATTCTCATTAAATTCTAGGAAGTCTTTAATTTTTTTTTTATTTCTTCCTTGACCCAGGAATGGTGCAATTGTGCATTATTCAATTTCCATGATCTTGTAGGGTTTCTGCAATTTGTGTTGTTGTTGAATTCTAACTTTAAAGCATGGTGGTGTGATAAGAGTCAGGGGGTTATTTATTCCAATTTTTTGTATCTGTGTACGTTTGCTACATTGCCAAGTACATGGTCAATTTTAGAGAAGGTGCCATGTGCTCTGAGAAGAAGGTATATTCTTTTGTGTTAGGATGGACTGTTCTATAGATGTCTGTAAATCCCAGTTGGGTCATAACTTCTGTTAGATTCTTTGTTTCTTTGTTAAGTTTCTGTCTGTTGGTCCTATCTAGTGGTGATAGTGGGGTGTTGACGTCTCCTACTATAAGTGTGTGAGGTTTTATATGTGATTTGAGCTTTAGTAATGTTTCTTTTATGAATGTGGTTGCCTTCGTATTTGGGGCATAGATGTTCAGGATTGAGACTTCATCTTGATGGACTTTTCCTGTGATGAGTATGAAATGACCTTCTTCATCTCTTTTGATTTTAGTTTGAAGTCTAATTTGTTAGATATTAGGATTGCTACACCAGTTTGTTTCTTGGGTCCATTTGATTGGAGAATCTTTTCCCAACCCTTTACTCTGAGGTACTGTCTGTCTTTGAAGTTGAGATGTATTTCTTGTATGCAGCAGAAGGATGGATTCTGTCTTCATATCCATTCTGTTAGCCTGTGTCTTTTTTTATAGGCAAGTTAAGACCACTGACATCAAGTAATATTAATGACCATTGATTGTTGATTCTTGTTTGTTTTGGAGTTGTTGGTGGTGTTATTATTTGTGGATTTCCCCCCTTTTATTTTGGTGTTTGGTAAAGTGGGATTATCTATTGCCTATGGTTTTTTGAGCATAGTTATCTTCATTGTATTGGAGTTTTCCTTCCAGTACTTTCTGTAGGGCTGGATTAGTGGCTATGTATTGTTTAAATCTGGTTTTGTCATGGAAAATCTTGTTTTCTCCATCTATAGTGATTGAAAGCTTTGCTGGGTATAGTTATCTGGCCTGGCATCAGTGGTCTCTTAGTGTAGGTAGAATATCTATCCAGGACCTTCTTGCTTTCAAAGTTTCCATGGAGAAGTCCAGTGTAATTCTAATAGGTTTGCCTTGATATGTTACTTTACCTTTTTCCTTTGCTGTTCTTAATATTCTTTCTTTATTCTGTATGGTGTTTTACTTATAATGTGAGGAGGGGACTTTTTTGTGGTCCATTCTATTTGGTGTTCTGTAGCCTTCTTGTACTTTCATTGGCATGTCTTTGTTTAGTTTGGGGGAGTTTTCTTCTATGATTTTGTTGAATATGTTTTCTGCACCTTTGAGTTAGCTTTCTTTGCCTTCTTCTATACCTATTATCCTTAAGTTTGATCTTTTCACAGTGTCCCATATTTCCTGGATATTTTGTGTTAGGGATTTGTTGGACTTAAGACTTTCTTTGGTCGATGAATATATTTCTCCTAGTGTATCTTCAAAGCCTGAGATTCTCTCTTCCATCTCTTGTATTCTGTTGGCTATGTTTGCATCTGTAGTTCCTGATCATTTACCCATCTTTTCTAATTCCAGCATTCCCTCATACTGTGTTTTTTTTTATTGTCTCCATCTCAGCTTTCAAACCTTGCACTGTTTGAATTGTTTCTTGCAATTTTGGGGTTGTCTTTTCTTCCATTTCTCAGAAGGTTTTTCTCATTTCCTCTCTTAGGGTCTCTATCATCTTCATGAAGTGGTTGTTAAGGTTGCTCTCTTATGCTTCATCTGCGTTGGAATGTTCGGGTCTTGCTGTCCTAGAGTCCCTAGACTCTAAAACCTATTCATATTGGTTTTTCTGTTGTTGGATGTGTTTTTATATTGTTGTCTTCCCATCTCTTCTTCCAGTGGGTGCTGGTGGTGTCTCTTTCTCTCCTGGTGTGTACAGGTCCAAGGTTCTCTTCCAGTGGATGCAAGAGGGTTCCATACTCTGATGGGTCTCAAGGTGGGTGCAGGCGGGTCTGAGGCACTCGATCTCCAGGTGGGTGGGAGCGGGACTAGCACAGAGATGTCAGCAGACTCTGGGTTTCTCGGTCCTCAGGGGCTGAGCAGATCTGCCTGCAGACCCCAGGATAGGAGTTCCCAGAGTGGGCAGGCAGAAGTTGGCTCCAAGGCAGGTTCGAAGCAGCTCACCTCTTCCCTGAGTGGGGGCGGGAGTCATATCTGTTAAATTTCAATCTATATCAATTGAGAATGTTTAAAATATAAACAACCCAAAAGTTGCATGAAACCTATGAACTCGAGGGAGGAGATTGTGATGATACTTTTGGTGGTTTGAATGAGAATGACCCCCAGAGGCTCATGTATTTAATGGAACTGTTTGGAAGGGTTAGGAGATATGGCCTTGTTGAAGAGGTTGTGTCACTGGGGCTGGCTGGCTAGGCATTGAGCTTTCAAAAGCCCACAGCATTCCCAGTTAATGCTCTCCAGCATCACCCCTCTCTCCCTTTCTCTGACTTGTGGTTGTTGTCTCAGGATGTGAACTCTAAGCTACTTCTCCATTGCCATGCCTCACGCCTGCCTGCTGCCATGCTCTTTGCCAGATGATCACACTCTAACCATCTTGGAACCATGAGCTCCAATTAAATGTTTTCTTTTATACATTGCCTTGGTCATGATATTTTGTCATGTCAGTAGAAAAGTAATTGAGATGCCAGATGGTGGTGAGGTATGCCTTTAATCCTAGCACTTGGGAGGCAGAAACAGGAGGATTTCTGTGAGTTTGAGACCAGACTGGTCTGCAGAGAAAGTTTCAGGATAGGCTCCATAGCTACAGAGAAACCCTGTCTCGAAAAACAAAACAAAACAAAAAAGTAACTGAGACAATACCTCAAGAAATTAAAACATGGAGTGGTTAAGGACACTGGCTGCTCTTCCAGTGGACATGGGTTCAGTTCTCAGCACCAGCTGCTCACAACCTTATCTGACTCCAGTTCCAGGAGATTCAATGCTTCTTCTAGCCTCCAAAGGCAGTGTACACACTCAGTACTCACACATACACACAGAAAAAACACCCATACTCCTAAAAGATAGAAATTAAAAATACAGTATTTGTGATATGTGTTGATCACAAACAAGGATGTTCTGGTCATATTAAAGAAAATAAATAGCTATATTAGTGAAATGACTAGATCGTAACAGTTTTCTAAGTTTCTAAGCTTGTAAGGCTATATGTATCCAACAGTTCGATGTGTATATACCCTTTTCAAGTATTGGGACAAAGAAGTGCTGTGATGCATGGAATCATGCTGTATTAAAGCCAGGTTCTTAAATCAGCACGGTAGAGTGCCAAAACAGGAACAAGTGTGCCATAGTAGAGCAAGTACTGCTTCCAGAGGACATACTCTAGTTTTCATACGTGCTAATAGCACCAGACTAGATAATCTCTGAGCTTCTAGCCTTGGTTTTTTTCCTTCCCAGTTTCTCCAGATGTTATTATGTTTCTTCTAAACGGATTAACTCAAATCAGATCACTCCTCTTTAGAGCACTCTACTGACCGGGCCTTGTAATACAAGCATGTTAGGCCAGCTACTCAAGAAGCTGATGCAGGAGGATAGAAAAACCAAGGTATTCCTGAGATACAGAGGGGATTTGAGGAAGCCCAGACAACTCAGACCCTGTATCAAAAGGAGAAAATATAAAAGGGAGCTGGAAAGAGGGGCCAGCGATAGAATGCTTGGCTAGCATGTGTAAAGCCCTAGGTTTGATTCTTTGCACTGCAAATAACAATGACAACAACAACAACAGCAATAATAATAATGATGATGATGAGGGTGGCTGGAGAAATAGCTTGTCAGTAAAGAGCTTGCCATGTGAACATGTGGGTCTGAAATGGATCTCCAGAACCTACATGAAAAAGCTGACCATGGTGGTTTGTACCTATAGAGCTGGTGTGTCTGAAATGACAGGCAGAATCCTGAGTTATTGGCTAGCCAGCTCTAGCCTACACTGTAAGCTCCAAACCATCGAGAGGCACCCTCTCAAAAAACAAGTAGGATGCAACAGAGTGTAGTGGCACATACATTTAATCCCAGTACTGGGGAGGCAGAGGTGGGCAAATCTCTGTAAGTTCGAGGTCAGCCAAGGCTACACACTGAGACCCTGTTTCAATATCAACAGTAATGCGAATGGCATAGGGAACCAATGGCCTGAAGGGCTAGTTTATGTTGAGACAACATGGCACCCATAATGATTTCCAATGAGTTAGCTAATAAATGGCTGTCACTGGATGTCCTGAGACCACAAAGTAAACAGTAATCTGTTATAGAACTGGTTTTTTTTTGGCAGAATACCACTTTTGTGTGATTCTGCATTACTACAGCCTTGAGGCCAGAGGCCTGAGCTTTTGTCTCTCCTTCACCAGCCTGATTCTCTGTGTCTGTCTTTATGTGCCACCTGCCTGTGTGTGGCCCATGCATGCCAGTGTGTGCCTGGGAGCCTGGTGACAGCTGCCTACCTAACAGCCTTTGTCTGGAAGGAATAAAGTATGTCTTATCTGTCTCTGAGTCCTAGCAACCTCTTCAATCTCCCATGATCCTCCTCTTTTCCTGCATTTGGGGCATGGACCTCACATCTGGCATAGTTGCAAGATGCAGCTGTGGGGTAAAAACAGAAAAAAGAAAAAAGACCAGAGCCACGCAACTCCGGGAAAACCTTCTCCTGTCAGACACTGCCAAAAAGGGGTCAGTGAAGATGGAGGAAGTAAAAGTCGCTGGCTGTTTGGGCTGCTGAACACAGGCTATGAGGACACTTTGTGGTGAGAAACTGAGGTGTGTGAATTAGTAGCCAGGAGAGAAACTGACAGCTCTGTTTATGATTTGGGTCATGATCTCATTAATACACACACACACACACACACACACACACACACACACACACACACATATATATATATATATATATAATATTCATAATATACATAATCAAAAGGAAATAGTACAATCATAGTCTGAGTGATCCATCCCCAGCTTCTGTGAGACCAGGGGTCAGATAGTGTCCTACTGAGAGGGGAGGAGATGGAGAAAATGGCCTCTATCACCACCATTCTATTTAAGGCAGTTCCTGTAGGTCATGAGCCCACAGACTCAGGAAGAATGAGTGTCTAGTGTGTCTCCAGGGCTAAGTGTACCCTAGGGGTAGAGCTAAGATGATCAGAGGGGTTATGTTCACTCATTATTCATTAATTTTCTGCTAATATACAAAGTACTAGCTGTTGTTGACACTGGAGCTGATTTTACTTTAGTTCATGGAACATGGAAATCTAACCTGCTTTCCCTGGCCAGCCACATATATAGGTGGGTATGGTGGTCATATGGTCAAGCCAAACTCTGTGACTTATTTTGGGTATCTGTCACTTGACCTCTAGCTATATACAATGTATGCTTCTCTTGAGGCTGAATATATCCTAGGGGCAGCAAGCCTCCAAGAAACCACCCAGGAGTTCTAACTGCAAATGAAGAATATGAAACCAAGTGTGAGAGGCCACCCTCCTCATCCCCAAGGGCTGCCAGCACCAAAAGGAGTATTCACATCCACCAGGACCTATTGCCTGCAGTATATGGCAGTATTTTATGGGCAACACATAGCCCTACACTGCCCCCGTGTGGTCAAGTGTAGAAACCAGCATGGCCGTGGCCCTTTAATGATAAAGAACCAATTGTCTAAAATGGGGTGGAATGTGGAAAACAGAATGCCTTAAGGACCAACTTATGTTTAGACAACATGGCACCCATAAGGATAACCAATATGAATCATTAAATATATGGCTGTCACTGGATGTCCTAGAACCCCAAAGTAAACAGTAATCTACTATATAATTGTTTTGACAGAATACCACTTTTGTGTGATTCTGTATTAATAAAACCTTGAGGCCAGAGGCCTGAGCTTTTGTCTCTCCTTCACCAGCCTGATTCTCTGTGTCTGTCTTTAAGTCTATGTGCCACCCGCCTGTGTGTGGCCCATACATGCCAGCGTGTGTCTGGGAGCCTGCTGACAGCTGCCCACCTAACAGCCTTTGTCTGGAAGGAGTAAAGTATGCCTTATCTGTCTCTGAGTCCCAGAAACCTCTTTTCCTGAATTGGGGCATGGACCTCACAGCTGCTGTGGTTGAGCTCTGGCCTTCACACACATGTGCTCACACATACATGTGTACACACACAATCACACACAGAAAAAGTGAAAAACCGAAAAGAGCTGCTGATATAGCTTATTGGTAGAATACTTACATCCTAAGTGTGAGACCCTAGAGTCAATCCCTACTACTGCATAAATTAATCAATTGATTAATATACATATATACATACTGAATAGACAACTAAATGCAATGTGGGATCATGCAACTTAAAAGGGCATTAATGAAAATGTGTTGAAACCCAAATAAATCCTGTAGTTTACTTAATAGTATTATACTAATACTGATTTTGTACTTTGGTCAAAGTATCATGATTATGTAAGATGGAGACATTAGTAGAATTTGGGTGAAGAGTATACAAAACCACTCTAAACTATTTTTCATTTGTAACTAAGCCTCCTTGATGATTTGTTTTGTTTTGTTTTTATTTGTTCTGAGATAGTGTCTCACTGTGTAGCCCTGGCTGGCCTGGAACTCACTAGGTAAAAAGGCTGGCTTCAAACTCAGAAATCTGGTACTTCTAAAAGATGCAAAATTCATAGTATACATACAAACTAACTCAAAATAAATAACAAACACATTTTTAGGGTTAAAAACAATAAAATGGTTAGAATAAAGCACAGAGAAACACTTTGAAAATTTGGGTTAAGTAAATATTTTGTGGCTAAAGGACTGGAGACATAGATCAATGGTGTTCAGTTCCCAGCATCCCTGCAAAGCAGCTCACAATTACTTGTAATTCTAACTCCAGGGAACCCAATATGGATTCTTATGGACTATATGGTGCATATAGACATATATGAGTAAACAAAAACTAAGATAACTAATACCTTTTTATTTTCATCGTTAAAACACCATATTTGTCATTGATAAAAATATTTTGGGCCTTATCAATGTATAAATACTTTGCATCTCAAAATTAGCATTAAGGAAATGGAGGCAAGTGTGGTGGTGCACATCAGTCAAGTTAGCAAGATGGAGGTGGGGCCAGAAGCAGGAGGACCCAAGGTTCAAGCTCATTGTCTTAGGGCTACTGTTGCTGTGATGAGGCACTAAGACCAAAAAGCAACTTCCATACCACTGTTCATCATCAAAGGAAATCAGGACAGGAATTAAACAGGGCAGCAACCTGGAGGCAGGAGCTGATGCAGAGGCCATGGAGGGGTGCTGCTTACTGACTTGCTTCCCAAGGCTTGCTCAACCTTCTTTTTTATGGAACCCAGGACCACAAGCCCAGGGATGGCACCACCCACAATGGGCTGTGTCTTCCTCCACCAATCACTAAATAAGAAAATGCCCTATAAGCTTGCCTGCAGGCCACTCTTATAGAGGCATCTCAAATGTGGTTCCCTCCTCTCAGATGACTCTCTAGTTTGTACCAAGTGGACGTAAAGATTAGTGAGCACAACCAGCCTCTATCAAGTCTGAGGCCAGGCTAGGCTTCATGAGACATTGTCTAAAAAATAGAAAAGAGAGGAAATGGGAAAGCAGAAAGAAGGAATGAGTAAAAGGGCTCCAGATCTGTTGACCAGCTTCTTGGAGATGGAAGGTAAAGAAAAGAACGCTGAATGCTTGCCTTGGTAACATGGTAAGACCCTGAAAAATCAAAATTAAAGAAAAGGTCAGCCAGGCATAGTGGCACACACCTTTAATCCTAGATCTTGGGAGGCAGGAGACCAGGAGTTCACAGATAGCCTCAGCTAAACAGACTTCTCTCCATAGCTGAGTGGTGACAGCACATCCCATCAATCCTAACACTGCAGAGACATGCAGATCTTTGAGTTTGAGGTCAGCCTGGTCGATAGAGCAACTTCCAGGACAGCCAGGACTACACAATGAAGCCCTGTCTTGAAAAACCAAAACTTAAGTAATGGGGGATTACCAATACAGAGTCAGGTAAAAATATAAGGGTATTTATTAGGGAGAAGCCTTACTTACAGGGCCACCTAGCCAGCCGACAGGGCAGGATTAAGTACAGCAAGCCGAAGATGAAAAGGAAGGAGGGAGCTTCCTCTCTCTTAAGCCTTCCTTACATCACCCTGACCACACCCTTGCAGGTTACGGTGTCCCCTACACTTGAGGCCAGGGGACTGTTCATGGCAGCACATCCCATTCAGCGGGATCCAGCCCACCCGGAGACTGCCCAAGCCCTGGTACCAGTCCTACCTCCACCACAGGACTAGGAAGAGGAGAGACATCTGAGTATTGGATCTGTTTGCACCTACCGGAAGGGAACCTGGTTCCGTACCCACCAGGAGAGGAAGAGATCACTTCTATACCCACTGGAAGAAGCGATGGGAAGAAGACAATATAAAAACACATTCAACAACAGAAAAAAAATATGACACCACTGGAGTCTAGGGAACCTACACCTGCAAGACCTGAACATCACAACACAGATGAAGCAGAAGAGAATGACCTTAAAAACAACTTCATGAAAATGATAGAGGGCCTCAAAGAGGATATGAGAAAATCCCTCAAAGAAATGGAAGAAAAAAAACCAAAAAATGCTAGAAATCAACAAATCTCTTAAGGAAAGCTAGGAAAATACAATCAAACAGCTGAAGGAAACAATTCAGACAGTTCAAGACCTGAAAACAGAAATAGAGACAATAAACAAAACACAAACTGAGGGAATGCTGGAAATAGAAAAGCTGAATAAACAATCAGAATACAAGCATAACTGTTGGGACCCAGCCCCCACGGGGTCTCTAAGAATTGTTTTCCAGCATAAATAACCACAGGTACCTCCTGTTTTCCTAACCTCACTCCCACTAGCATCAATATCCTGTTGTGAATCCTTTCAACTGGGGTTTTTGTAAGTTTGCATATAAGGCTGCTCCACAAAAAGGTGAGAGACATTCTCTCAGAAAGTGGACCAAGCGTCTTGTCGTTCATACAAATCTCCAGGTTTTTGCCTGATACTCGGACTTAGTGGTGACCAAGAGCAACCACACATAACCAGCAGAATACAAGAGATGGAAGAGAGAATCTCAGGCTTTGAAGATACACTAGGAGAAATAGACTCATCAACCAAAGAAAATCTTAAATCCAACAAATCCCTATCACAAAATATCCAGGAAATATGACACACTGTGAAAAGACCAAACCTAAGAATAGTAGGTATAGAAAAAGGTGAAGAAACCCAACTCAAAGGTGCAGAAAACATATTCAAAAAATCATAGAAGAAATCTTTCCCAACCTAAAGAAAGACATGACAATGAAAGTACAAGAAGGCTACAGAACACCAAATAGAGTGGACCACAAAAAGGTCTCCTCGCCACATAATAACCAAAACCCCAAACATACAGAATAAAGAAAGAATATTAAGAGAAGAAAAGGAAAAGGGAGAAGTAAAATATGAAGGCAAACCTATCAGAATTACACCTGACTTTTCCATGGAAACTCTGAAAGCAAGAAGGTCTTGGATAGATATTCTACCTATACTAAGAGACCACTGATGCCAGGCCAGACTGCTATACCCAGCAAAGATTTCAATCACTATAGATGGAGAAAAAAGATTTTGCATGATAAAACCAGATTTAAACAATACATATCCACCAATCCAGCCCTACAGAAAGTGTTAGAAGGAAAATTCCAACCTAAGGAAACTAACTACAACCAGAAAAACATAAGCAATAGATAATCCCACTTTACCAACAGCCAAAAGAAAAATGGGGTGGAAATCCACACACATATCCACCACCACCAAATCCAAAACAAACAAGAATGAACAATCAATGGTCATTAATATCCCTCAATATTAATGGTATTAACTCGCCTATAAAAAGACACAGGCTAGTGGAATGGATAAGAAGACAGAATCCAGCCTTCTGCTGCATACAAGAAACACACCTCAACTTCAAAGACAGATGGTACCTCAGAGTAAAAGGTTGAGAAAAGATTTTCCAATCAAATGGTTTCTTTGTGTTCTAGAGGTTTCATTTGTTCTGTCAATTCTCTGGTGTGATTATTCTCCAGTTTCTTCATGTAAGCATTTAGAGCTATGAACTTTCCTCTTAGCACTGCTTTTAAAAGGTCCCATAAGTTTGGGTATGTTGTGTCCTCATTCTCATTGAATTCTAGGAAATCTTTAATTTCTTTTTTATTTCCTCCTCATCCCAGGAATGGTGCAATTGGGCATTATTCAATTTCCATGCATTTGTAGGTTTTCTGCAATTTGTGTTTTGTTGAATTCTAACTTTAAACCATGGCAATCTGATAAGATACAGGGGATTATTCCAATTTTTGTACCTGTGTAGGTTTGCTACATTGCCGAGTATGTGATCAATTTTAGAGAAGGTTCCATGTGGCACTGAAAAGAAGGTATATTCTTTTCTGTTTGGATGGAATGTTCTATAGATGTCTGTTAAACCCAATTGGGCCATAACTTCTATTTGTTCATTTGTTTCTTTGTAGAGTTTCTGTCTAGTAGTGAGAGTGGGGTGTTGAAGTCTCCCACTATATATGTGTGAGGTTTTATGTGTGATTTGAGTTTTAGTAGTGTTTCCTTTATGAATGTGGATGCCTTTGTATTTGGGGCATAGATGTTCAGAATTGAGACTTCATCTGGATAGATTTCTCCTGTAATGAACAGGAAGTGACCTCCTTCACCTCTTTTGATTGATTTCACTTACCAAAATTAAATCAAGAACAGATAAGCAGTTTAAATTGACCTATAAACCCTAATGAAAATGAAGCAGTCATCAAAAGTCTCCCATCCAAAAAAGCCCAGGGCCAGATGGTTTCACTGCAGAATTCTACCAGAAATTCAAACAAGAGCTAATACCAATATTCCTCAAATTGTTCCACACAATAGAAGCAAAAGGGACATTGCCAAACTCTTTTTATGAGGCTTTAATAACCTTGGTACCCAAGCCACACAAAGACACAGATAAGAAAGAAAACTACAGACAAATATCCCTCATGGACATTCACTATTTGCAGATGATATGCTAGTCTACATAGGTGAACCAAAAACCTCTACCAGGGAACTCCTACAGCTGATAAACACCTTCAGCAAAGTGGCAGGATACAAGACTAACTCAAAAACTCAGCAGCCCTACTGTATATAGACGATAAACAGGCTGAGAAAGAAATCAGAGAAACAACACCTTTTACAATTGCCACAAACAACATACCTTGGGATAACACTAACCAAAAAAGTGAAAGACCTGTGTCATAAGAATTTTGAGTCTTTAAAGAAAGAAATTAAAGAAGATACCAGAGAATGTTCTTGGATAGGTAGGATCAACATAGTAAAAATGGCAATCTTGCCAAAAGCAATCTACAGATTCAATACAATCCCCATCAAAATCCCAACACAATTCTTCACAAACATTGAAAGAATAATTCTCAACTTTATATGGAAAAACAAAAGACCCAGGGTAGCCAGAACAACCCTGTAAAATAAAGGAACTTCCGGGACATCACCATCCCTGACTTCATGCTCTATTACAGACCTATAGTCCTGAAAACAGCTTGGTATTGGCACAAAAATAGACAGGTAGACCAATGGGATAGAGTTGAAAACCTGATAATAACCTACACACATCTGAACACCTGTTCTTTGACAAAGAAGCTAAAGTTATACAATGGACTAAATAAAGCATCTTCAACAAATGGTGCTGGCATAACTGGATGCAGACATGTAGAAGACTGCAGATAGATCCATATCTATCTCCATGCACAAAACTTAAGTCCAAAATGATGAAAGACCTCAACATAAATCGAGCCACACTGAACCTATTAGAAGAGAAAGTTGGAAGTAACTTCGAACCAATTGGTACAGAGACAGCTTCTTGAACATAACACCAGTAGCACAAACATTGAGATCAACAATTAATAAATGGGACCTCCTGAAACTGAGAAGCTTCTGTAAGGCAAAGGACACAGTCAGCAAGACAAAACAGCAGCCCACAGAATGGGAAAAGATATTCTCCAACCTCAAATCCAACAGAGGGCTGATCTCCAAAATTTACAAAGAACTCATGAAGTTAGTCTCCAAAACACCAAATAATACAATAAAAAGTGGGATACAGAACTAAATAGATAATTCTCAATAGAGCAATCTGAAATGGCTGAAAGACACATAAGATAGTGTTCAACATCCTTAGCCATCAGGGAAATGCAAATCTAAACAACTCTGAGATACAATCTTACACCTGTCAGAATGGCTAAAATCATAAACACCAATGACAGTTTATGCTGGAGCGGATGTGGAGAAAGAGGAACACTCCTCCACTGCTGGTGGGAGTGCCAACTCATACAGCCACTTTGGAAATCAGTATGGGAAATCAGTATCAGGAAAATGGGAATCAGTCTACCACAAGATGCAGCAATTCCACTCCTAGGCATATACCCAAAGGAAGCATTTCATACAACAAGGACATCTGTTCAACTGTTCATAGAGGCATTATTTGTAATAGCCAGAACCTGGAAGCAACCTAGATGCCCCTCAACTGAAGAATGGATAGAGAAAATGTGGTATATTTACACAATGGAGTACTACTCAGTGGAAAAAAAACAATAGAATCTTGAAATTCTCAGGCAAATGAATAGAACTAGAAGAAACCATTCTGAGGGAGATAACCCAGTCACAAAAAGACAAAATGGTATGCTCTCACTCATATATGGATTTTAGACTTAGAGCCTACAATCCACACTGCCAGAGAACCTAGTAAACAAGGAGGGCTCTAAGAGAGACATACATGGTCCCCCAGAGAAGGGGAAAGGGACAAGATCTCCTGAGCAAATTGGGAGCGTGGGGGAGGGGAGAGGGAGCTAGGAGAATGAGAAGGGGAGAAGAGGAGGGATGAAGAAGACATAAGGGAGCAGGAAGGTTGTGTAGGGGGAAGAATTGAGGAGAGCAAAATAAGAGATACTGTAAGAAAGAGTGTAAGGAAGAGTAAGACACACCTTTTAGAGGCTGGCTACAGGTGTGCCTGACCACGCCTGTCAGGGCATGGTCAAGGTGAGGTCAGGATAGGTTCTTAAGCAGCAGCGAGGCCAGAGAGAAGGGGCTTCCCATGGCATACCTGTAGCCAACCTCTAACAGGCGTGGCTTACTGTCCCCCTACAAGAGGGGGCCATTATAGGTTTAAAGAGAAATCAGACACTAGGGAAATGTCCAGAGGTCTACATGGATGACACCAACTAACCATCTAAGCCACAGTGGAGAGGCTACCTTAAATGCCCTCCCCTGATAATGAGATTGATGACTAACTTATATGCCATCCTAGAGCCTTCATCCAGCAGCTGGTGGAAGTAGAAGCAGACACCCACAGCTAAACACTGAACTGAACTGGAATCCAGTTGCAGAGAAGGAGGAGTGATGAGCAAAGGGGTCAAGACCAGGCTGGTGAAACCCACAGAAACAGCTGACCTGAACAAGAGGGAGCTCTTGGTTCCCAGGTTGGTAGCTGGAAAACCAACCTGTTTTTAGCATGGGACTGTTCTAGACTCTAAGAATGTGGGTATCAGTGAGGAGGCCTTGGAAATCTATGGGGCCTCTTGTAGTAGATCAGTACTTATCCCTAGCACAGGAATAGACATTGGGAGCCCACTCCACATAGAGGGATACTCCCTGAGCCTAGACACACGGGGGTGGGCCTAGGCCCTATCCCAAAGGATATGGCAGACTCTGAAGACCCCCCATGAAAGGCCTCACCCTCCCTGGGGAGCAGAAAGGGTATGGGATAGATAGGGTGTTAGTTGGGGGGGCAGGAGAGGAGGGGAGACAGACGAACTGGGATTGACATGTAAAACAATCTTGTTTGTAACTTAAATAAAAAATAGAGAAAAAAGAAACTAGCATATTGTAGAAAAAAAAGAAAAACCAAAACTCCAAAACAAACAAGAAACCCTCTCTCAAATAAATAAATATATAAATAGAGCTGGCATGATGGCTCAGTGGATAAAGGACCCTGCTTCTAAGCCTGATGACTTGAGTTTGATCTCCAGGCCCTACATGGAAGAAAGAGAAAACTAATTCCTTAAGTTGTTTTATGACCTCTACACATGCCACCTGTGCATCCACATGATATCCAAAAGTAAACAAATGTGATGCATGAAGAACTGTAGATGTAATTAGATATACAGGAAATAAAGAGAGGATTTGAGCCGGGCACAGTTGGAGCATGTTTGCAATCTCGGCACTTGGGAGTAGGAGACAAGAGCATTAGTAGCACAAGGCCAGCCTTACCTACATAGCAAGTTCCAGGCCCGGCCTGGATCTATGAGCCTTGTCTTCAAGCGGAGTTTTCAGTAGTTTGAGTATTTGATGGCAATTAATACAGAAAGAGGAACCTGTGCCATAGATGACTCATTGGTTTCAGGTCAAGAGCTTATATTCAAACACAGAATACTTTGAGAAGTCAAATAGAGTAAGGTTAAAGATGAATGTCTGGCTCTGGAATGTTGGTATGTGCTGGGAGTTGATGGCTTATGAATGAGAGAAGAGAGGGTACAGGACAAGAAGATGGTGTGAAAGCAATCTTTGGAGAACTCAGTGACTTGTGGTCTGACCAAGGATGCCCTGCAGATTTGGTGAAGTAGCAGAAAGGGATCCAGTAGAAAGCCTGAAGAACATGATGTAATATAGAAATGCAGAATTCGGTTTCCAGGGGAACAGGGAGTTTCATGGAGGAAATGGGCCAGAGAATCAAAGGCCAAATTAAATAGTAGAATTTTTCTTTTTGGTTTGGTAACAGATATCAAAAGCAAGCTCTTGGAACTGGGTGTGCTGGAGCAGACAAGCAATGCCAGCAGTAGGTGGGGGAAGGCAGAGGGAGGAAGATTGAGGGTGTGAGCTTGTCTTTGGCTACATAGGGAGTTCAAGGCCAGATTGGGATATATGAGACCCTGTCAGATAGAAAGAAAGCAGGGGGGAGGGAGAGAGCGGGTGGGTAAGTGGGCAGGCAGACTAGCTATTTGGGGGAAATGATCAAGATAAAAGATGGGAGTGGCTTTAATCCCAGCACTGGGGAGGCAGAAACAGGGGGATGTTTGTGAGTTCAAGGCCAGCCTGGTGTACAGAGCAAGTAGGGAATGGCCAGAGCTATTTGTTACACAGAGAAACCCTGTCTTAAAAAGCCAAAAAAAAAAAAAAAGAAAGAAAAAAAAGAAAAGAAAAAGAAAAAAAAACCAGACAGGAGTGGGTTGAGAATTGAGTGACAGGTGATGAAATGGAAGTACTTGATATAGATGGCTCATTTTATTAGTTATGTTTTAAAATAATGTAAGTACAAAAAACTATATAACCTCCTTAAAAAAATCCAAACAGCCGCCGGGCGTTGGTGGCACACGCCTTTAATCCCAGCACTTGGGAGGCAGAGGCAGGCAGATCTCTGTGAGTTCAAGGCCAGCCTGGTCTCCAAAGCAGTGCCAGGATAGGCTCCAAAGCTACACAGAGAAACCCTGTCTCGAAAAACCAAGGGAAAAAAAAAACGCAAAACAGCCATGTATAGTAATGTACATACACTTTAATCCCTGGTCTACACTGCCCCAGTTTCAGAACAGCCAGGGCTACATAAAGGAACCCTGTCTCAAATACACACACACACACACACACACACACACACACACACACAAAGAATAACATTATTGAGAAGACAAAGCGTTCCTTTGATAACTACCATTAACCTGAACTTTGTTCCCATCTTCCATAAATGAGCTTTGTTCCATCGTTGCTGTGTGTCCTTCCTGATTTTTGATTTATATACACACATACATATGCAATGGTGCATATACTTAATTATAAGTTAGTTTTTGGTATACCATGACATAAAATGGACTAATTATTTTAAGATATATTAGATTAGCATATCATGGGCTGGAGAGATGGCTCATTGGTTAAGAGCACTTGCTCCTCTTGCAGAGGACTCCAGTTCAGTTCCAGCAAGCATGTCACTCACCTGACAATTGCCTGCACTTCAGTTCCAGGGTATCTGCCTCCATTTAACCTCAGTGCTGGTTCCCTGGTGTAATGGTTAGCACTCTGGACTCTGAATCCAGCATCAGTGGGCACTTGAATGTACACGGTATACATAAACTCATGGAGGCCCATAGTAAATAAATACATATTTTTTGGTTTTTGTTTTTTGTCCCGCGCCCGCTCTGTATTCCTCGCCAGCAAGAAACACACGCAGGACACTCGGATCCTTCTGCAGACAAGCTTTAATGCATTAGACTGAACAGAGACTGAGCAGAGACTAAGCAGAGACATTGAACCAAGAAAACCATCCCTATATAAAAGGCTGACCAGCCGCCTGGGACGTATTACCCTATGAATGGCTTTAGCTCCTCAGGCTAAAATGAGCCACGGGATAGGCAGAGATCAAAGGAATGGAGATTACCCAGCGCCTGTGAAGTAATTCACACCTTGGTGTCTTCAGGCAGCATTATAATGCAGGAACCGGCTTCCTACATATCACCCTTTTTTTATTAATTAATGAAAAGGCTTTATATTATTACAAGCAAATAGGTCACCCATATGTTGAGGGATAGAGGCAGGGGTTGACCTTCCCAAAATCAAACATTAAGACTGTGTACGAGAGTCACCATCAGGCTGTCAGTTTGACCCGAAGTACTCCCGAAAATCAAACAATTCCCTGTGTACGAGAGTGCCTCTGTAATGTTCTCAAGGCAGGTAACCCTTATGCAGGTCAACGTACCTCCCAGAGAAGCCTGTATAATAGGCAACTCTGTGCGATGCCTATGCTCAGCATCCCTCTTTGGGGCTGCACAAACCAGACACTCTACCCTGTGCAGTGAGCCTAGGCTCCGGGTGTGCAAGAGCTGTCTGGCCGGCGGCCTATCGCTTAGCCAAAATATAAGCGCTTGGATGATCTCTTGGTTTGAGCCCTGGAGCTTACATGCCAGCCAAAGAAGTAACAGCATTTCGCAGGCGGCTGTATCAAACAATTATATCCACCCCTTTTCTCACAGACCCGCCAAAAATAACAGCAATCTGTAAACGGCTGCATCGAACAATTATACCCACCCCTTTTCTCATAGACCAGCCAAAAATAACAGCAATCTGTAAACGGCTGCATCGAACAATTACCCCCACCCCTTAAGTAGAGACAATCGCTCCGCCAAGGGCAGGAGTTAATCTGGATAACAATAGCGGCTCTCAACTCCCGGGGGTAGAGGGTGGAGTTCCGACTTTTGGAGGTCTGAAGGGACTCTTCGGGTGAGTCTTTTTGGGATCCACAGGGGATTCTCTTCATCCTGTGAGAAAACACAATATCGCTCCCCTGGATCTTATGAGAATAGGATCCGGGCCTTTTCAAAGATCAGTTAAGATATCTTTCCATTTTACCATTTCCTTTTGGCCTTTTAGTTTTTGAGGTGAGACGCTTGGCCTCGGTATGGCCCCCAGCGTTAATGTAAATGAGGCTTTAAAGCCCCAGGCATTCCAGGCCTTTAAGAAGTGTTGAATAGCAGGCATGGCCTTTTCCCCTATCAAAGACTGGGAAAGCCATCTGTAATTTTCTTTGCTCCTCTGATGGTAAGAAGGAGTCGGTTCCAAATAGTGGGGGTGCTGATGGAAGCACATCCGCTGGCATTTTTGGCCGTGCTGTTTCTTTCTCTAGCTTTGCTTCCTTGTTAGAGTCTAAAATCTCAGAGTCTGAGCTGCTCAGCTCCAAGGCTTCCAGTTTCGTTGCAGGGCAGAGGCTAGGTTCCTCATCTCTCCTAAATTTATCGGGGTGTGACCGGCCATTCCCCATTCTTTCTCCCTCCTTCTCTGTCTCTCCCTCATCCAGCTGAGCTGTTCCTTTTAAAACTTTATCTCTTGAGCTTTTAGAGTCATCAGAGCTATCAAGATTTAAAGCTTTATACACTCCCTTGTCAGTAGACATTCCAGGAGGTCTTTTTTTCTTATTTGTTGTAGTTTTTTTTCTTATATACACTCCCATGTCACTAGACATCCCGGGAGGTCCTTTTTTCTTATATTTTATTGTTAGGCGCGCCCCATCTCTCACTACATTCGGTTTCTGATATGTAATTCTGGACTTCTTTAAGATTGCTATAACAGTGAGAAAAGTCAAAATAGCTCCTAGTAAAAGTATAGAAGCCTCTATATTAACCTCCCAAAATAGTAACATTCCCAAGCCAAAGTCTAGAAAAATCATACCTCTCCGAATTTTTCTCATTACATTCGGTTTCTGATATGTAATTTTGGACTTCTTTAAGATTGTTACAACAGTGAGAAAAGTCAAAATAGATTAACCTCCCAAAATAGCAACATTCCCAAGCCAAAGTCCAGAAAAATCATACCTCTCCGAATTTACCACCCTGCAGTTCTGAATCCGCCTCGTTAGAGGGGTCTCTGAGGTGCTGGAGATGTTAAGCTTCCCGGGTTTCGGCACCATATGTCCCGCGCCCGCTCTGTATTCCTCGCCAGCAAGAAACACACGCAGGACACTCGGATCCTTCTGCAGACAAGCTTTAATGCATTAGACTGAACAGAGACTGAGCAGAGACTAAGCAGAGACATTGAACCAAGAAAACCATCCCTATATAAAAGGCTGACCAGCCGCCTGGGACGTATTACCCTATGAATGGCTTTGGCTCCTCAGGCTAAAATGAGCCACGGGATAGGCAGAGATCAAAGGAATGGAGATTACCCAGCGCCTGTGAAGTAATTCACACCTTGGTGTCTTCAGGCAGCATTATAATGCAGGAACCGGCTTCCTACAGTTTTTCTTCAAAACAAGGTTTCTCTGTGTAACAGGCCTGGCTGTCCTGGAACACACTCTGTAGACCAGAGTAGCCTCAAATTCACAGAGACCTACCTGAGTCTGCTTCCTGGGTGCTGGGATTAAAGGTGCGCACCTTCAATCATGCCCAGCTAATACAGATTTTTAAAGTAGCATATCCTATCTTATTTGACTGTTTCTCCTTTTGTTTTTTGAGATAGGTTCTCATATCCCACTGACTGGCCTTGAACTTACTATGTAGCCAAGGATGGCCTTGAATTTCTGAACATCCACTTCCTAAGGGTTCAGATTACAGTTTGGAGGGTTTTGTTTTGTTTTCAATAAATTGTTTCTCTGTGTAGCCCTGGCTGTCCTGGAACTCACTCCGCAGATCAAACTGGCCTCAAATTCACAGAGATCCACTGCCTCTGTCTCCCAAGTGCTGGGATTATAGTTGTGAGTCACCATATGCAGTTATATTTATGGTAATTTAAGTTGTAACTTTTTCATACCTTCCCAGAGTGAACAAGAAATTTAGTAGAGCCAGGTATGGTGATGTGTGCCTTTAATCCCAGCACTCTGGAAGCAGAGGGAGGAGAATCTCTGTGATTTCCAGGCCAGCCTTGTCTGTCAGACCCTGTCTTAGAGAGAGAGAGAGAGAGAGGGAGAGAGAGGGAGAGAGAGAGGAAGAGAGGGAGGGAAGAAAAGGGAGGGAGAGAAAAAAAGAAAAAAATTAGTGAATATTACTCATACTTTTTAAACGTTTTTCTCATATTATTGAAAATGTTTTTTTTTCATATAATGTATCCTGATTACCTTTTCCCCTCCCTCTGCTCCTCCCAGTTCCTCCCTAGCTCCTTCCCATCTGGATCCATCCCATTCTGTCTCTCATTAGAAAACAAACAAGATTTTAATGGATAATAATAAAACAAAATATAAGATAAAACAAAAAGTAACACATCAAGATCGATCAAGACAGACAGACAGAAGGGAAACAGCCCAAAAGAAGGCACAAGAAACAGACCCACTGGTTCACTGCTTCACACACTCAGGAGTCCCATAAAAACACTAAACTGGAAGCCATGATATATATGCAAAGGATCTCTAGGGTAAAAAGAAAGAAAAATATGAATAAGATAAAAAGAAAGACAAAAATTATAGTGTACTTTTTTAATTATAAAAAATGAAAAGTCCCAACACAACATTATGAGACAAGGAACCTCCAAAGATGATGTTGCACTCTGGGCATGCAGCCTACACTTAAGAGGATTTGTTTCTCCAGTGAGACTCCCTTGGAGGAAATTGCATTTTCATTTGCGAGCGGTTATCACTTAGAGAGTGCTTCTACGTTTGGGATGGGGCCTGTGTCCATAATTCCTTTCAGCACTAGGACTACATCTAGTGCAGACCTGAGCAGGCCTCCCCAGTCTCTGTGAGTTCGTACGTGCATAGCTCTTGTGATTTAGAGGACCTTGTTTTTGTTTTTTGAGTTTTTTTCTGCTGTCCTCTGTCAGAACATGGTCAAATGAATGACACATGATGTACAATGCCTTGGGGAACTGTAATAGAGGCTCCAGGAAAAAAGGCAAAGGGCCTTTACCTCAGGTGCATTTTGTTCCCTGGATTGTTCTTGGACGTGATTTTGTGACGCCTGCGACAAACATTTGCATTCAATTCATGAGACATGTTTATTCTCATTGGACGTCAGAACAAAGCTCTAGAACCCAATCTGGTCAGTATATCCTCAATCTGGACATGGCCTTCTGCCTTGCCTTCATGCTTCCCCAGATAGAATCTATAGCATATGCCAGGCAATTGTGTCTAAATGTGTCTGTCCTGAGAAAGTTCTGGGAAAGGGCTGCTCTGTAAATAATAATAGTATGTACTTGCTGATGTTTAATTTCATGTTTTTCTGATCATGTTTCTCTGATCATGTTTTTCTGAACTAAAACAACCTTCCTTAGATCTTTGTTTCATTCATTTACAAAAGTACACTGAAACTGAAGTAAGGTTGTCTACAGCATTAGACTGTAGTCTGCCCCATTCCTTCAGGTTCTCACACCCCAGGTCCAGCAGACAAAATCTTCACAGGTTGGTGAAAGTTAACAGTCCTCCACTCCGCCTGGCTCTTATATTTTCAGCCTCCTCTTCTGAGCCCTGAAGGAAAGCATTTGATGAAGACACCCTGTTTAGGGCAGAGGGTTCCAAGGTCTCTCACTTTCTGCATAACATCTGGCTGTGGGTCTCGGTATTCCCATCTATGGCAGGAGGAAGCTTCTCTGATGATGGCTGCGCAAGGCAGTGATCTCTGAGTATGGAACAATAGCATTAGGAGTCATTTTATTGCTCCATTTTTGTTTTTGTTTTTAGAACAGAAGTATTTGGTCTTACACTAGGTCTCCGAGCTATGTAGTCTCAAATTCTTGGTCATCCAAGCAGTGTGATGTATGTGTTTCATCCTGTGGAGTGGGCCTTAAGTCAGATTACATACGGGCTAGCTAATCCCACAAGCTTTGCGACACCATTTCACTAGCATCTGTTGCAGACATTGTAGATCAAAGGGATTGTGGCTGCATTTGTATTTGCGTTTCTTTTTAGATAGCATGCAAAGTACCTTCCTGTACCAAAGAAGCTGGAACATTGAGGTGAAGTGTCCATGTAGGCACCAACTACACTTCTCCATGTTCACTGAACCGTGTAGGTTCCTTCTATCTTCAGCAATGAGGTCTTTCTGTCAGTTTGTGGAGAGAAACCTAGAGTCTTGGCAACAGCCTGGGTTGTTTAGGTGTTCCCATGGGACACTGTTAGCCAACATCTGGACTAGATGGAACCCAATCCTGCTACTGGAAATTCCATTTGATGACAGAAAGATGGCGACTTGTGACTCTGTCTCCCCTGTTATTTGGGGATTTCATTTAGATCACCTTTATCCATCCATACTGTCTATTCTATTTCCCTTTCCTAATGCTCTCTCTCTCTCTCTCTCTCTCTCTCTCTCTCTCTCTCACACACACACACACACACACACACACACACACACACACACACACCTTATTCTATACATAATCTCTGTGATCCAAAATTATAGCTTGGTTATAATCTAATTGATTAGCTAATATTCACATATAAGTGAATACTTAACATGTTTTTCTTTCTGAGTCTGGTTTACCTCGCCCAGGAAGTTTTTGTTTTTTTTTCTAGTTCCATCCATTTACCTGTGACTTTCATGATTTCATTTTTTTTTCACCTTCAGACAGAAAACCTTGACAGTGACTGGAATCATGATTTCATTTTTTTAAAACTGCTGAGTAATACTCTACTGTGTGTTGACAGACAGCTTGTAGATGGAGTTTTTCATTGTGACTGTTGGCCAGCTCCCAAATAACCACAGAGAGACTTAATATTAATTATAAATGCTTGGCTGATAGATTAGTGTGAGGAGCCGCACTCACATTCGCCATTACAAGATGGCGCTGACATCTGCTGCCGGATCAAGTAAACAACATTGGTGCGCATGTGCCCAGAGTTTTTCCACTTGCCTAGCCTCACCTCTTCCATGGCGTCATATAGGGTGATGAGTCATCCACCTATCCCAGCTGTACACGCACTGGTCGGGGCTTATGAGCCTTTATAAGGGGACAGGATTCTTGGCTCGGGGTCTCCCTAATCGGAAGCTGATCATCTCTCTCTCAAGATGCATTAAAGCTTTACTGCAGAAGGATCCGAGTGTCCTGTGTCGTTTTTGCTGGCGAGACGATCGCGCGGGACAGATTAGATTGTTACTAACTAGCTCTTACAACTTAACCCATATTTGTTAACTAAATTCTACCACATGGCTCATGTCTTGTTACCTCATTTTCTACATTCTTCTTCCTCTGCATCTGGCTGGTGACTTCTCATCTCTGCCCTTCTTCTTCCCAGCATCCTCTCTGCCTTGAAAATCCTGCCTAGCTATTGTCCAGTCAGTTCTTTATTAACAATGAGAGCAACACATCTTCACAGTGTACAAAAGGATTATTCCACAGCAACATCTAGGTTGTTTCCATTTTCTGGCTATTATGAATAGAGCATCAATTAACATGGTAGAACAGGAGTCTCTGTGTAGTATGAAGTGTCCTTTGGGTATATGCCCTAAAGTGGTAGAGCTGAATTTTGAGGTAGACTCATAACCATCTTCCGAAGGAACTGCCACACTGGCTTCTGTAGTCTCTGTACAAGTTTGCACTCCCCAGAAATGGATGAATGTAGATTGCTTTTGGTAGGATTGCCAATGAATCCTACCAATCCATGAACATGGGAAATCTTTTCATCTTCTGATACCCTTTTCAATTCTTTCTTCAGTGTCTTAAAGTTTTTATCATACAAGTCTTATGCTTGCTTGGTGAGAGTTACAACAAGATATTTTATAATAATTGAGGGTGGTGTGAAAGGTCCCATTTCCTTGATTTCTGTTTTTTTGGGGGGTGGGTTGAGACAGGGTTTCTCTGTAGCTTTGGAGGCTGTCCTGGAACTAGCTCTTGTAGACCAGGCTGGTCTCGAACTCACAGAGATCTGCCTGCCTCTACCTCCCGAGTGCTGGAATTAAAGGCGTGTGCCACCAACGCCCGGCCCCTTGATTTCTTTCTGTCTGTTTAACATTTACAAAGACACACATGGTGGCCACACCCCCTAATAATTCACTCCCTATTGGCCTATTGCTACCATTTTTATTCCAACAACCACAAATATCTCTATTATATTAATAAAGACTATTTTAAGGTCTTTTTGTCTTTTGCTTCAGCTATGTTGCAGCACTCATGGCCTGCTGTGGTAGGATAGATGGGCTCTAGTGGGCACATATCCTGGCTGTTACTGATCATTGTTTTTATCATGGTATCTAGGCAGATGACTAGGGTTTGGAAAAATTGTAATTCTAGGCGCTGATATCTGGTCCTGTCTTTGTTGGATGGGTGTTTTATTCCTTTGTTTTTGTTGTGATCTTAGTTCTTAGGCAAGTGTGGTGGCTGTGTGTTGTCTGGTAGGAAATTCTTCTGGGATCCTGATAGATATGGGGCGGGGGTTCCTAGTAAAATGTGTTTCTAGGTATTGGGTGCTGATACTTAGCAATAGGGATGGAGCTGGCATTGGTGGCACACGCCTTTAATCCCAGCACTGGAGGTAGAGGCAAGGTGGTTCTCTGTGAGTTCAAGGCTACCCTAATCTACAAACCAAGTTTTAGTGCAGCCAGGGCTGTTACAGAGAAAGCCTGTCTAGAAACTCCCCCCAAAATAATAAAGAATGAGGATATGCTAGGAGGGGAGAGCTGAGGATTTTCACAGGAGGAAGGAAAGCAGGGTCTTCTTAGTCCCCTGGGAATGGGTGTAGAGAATGAGGAGAGGACAGAGTAGGCAGTGTGCTAGAGAGTTAGGGATGAGACTGGGGGATGGATTTGGAGAAGAAGAGGGAGAGTGAAGATCTGAAACTCACCTTTCTCCTTAGCTGGCCTACTTGCTTCTCTGGCAGGCTCGACTGGTGGGTTCCCAGAGAATGCTTGCTGCAACTGGGGGCTCAGATAATAGGATGAGTGAAGAGGATGTGTTACTGGTTGTTTTTCACTCTTAACTCTTTTTCGGCTCCTTTTTTTTTTTTTTTTTTTTTTTTTTTTGGTTTTTCGAGACAGGGTTTCTCTGTGTAGCTTTGGAGCCTATCCTGGCACTTGCTCTGGAGACCAGGCTGGCCTCGGACTCACAGAGATCCGCCTGCCTCTGCCTCCCGAGTGTGCCACCAATGCTGGGACTTTTTTGGCTCTTTTAAAGGGCCCACCACCCAGCTCCCAAGTAACTCACACATGGAGGCTTATTCTTAGTTGTAGGTGCCCGGCCTTAGCTTGGCTTGTTTCTAAAAAGCTTTTTTTTTTTTTAACTTAAATCATCCCGTCTACATTTTCCCTCTGGGCTTTTACCTTTCTCTTCTGTATTCTTACTTTTCTTCTTACTCCTTGGTCGGCTGGATGGCTGGCCTCTGACACCCACCCACCCCCTTTTTTTGTTGTTCTCTGGTTGCTCTCCTTTCCTCATTTCTCTCCTATTTATTCCCTTTGCCTGCCAGCCCCACCTATCCTTGCTCCTGCATCACTATTGGCTGTTGAGCTCTTTATTAGGACCATCAAGTGTTTTAGGCAGGCAAAGTAACACACCTTCACTGAGTTAAACCAATATAGCATAAACAAAAGTCACCCAGGTTTACATCATTAAATTAATGTTCCACAGCATAAACAAAAGTAACACACCTTAAAATAATATTCTACCACAAGGATGGTTGGAGGAGATCTGCATCATCCACTGGAGATGGGAACAGAGAGGAATGGGAGGCCACAGCAGATGCTCTGCTATAAAAATGAGGGTGAGACTAGGAGTATGCACTTGGTGGAACTGAGAGACAGGTGAAGATCTGCAGTTATCCTACCTGCTTTCCTGGCCAGCATGGCATGAGAGGTTCCCGGGGAATGCCTGCTCCTCCTTGGACTTTCTACATTTTAATATATCTATCCTGCTGAATTGTGCTCCCAAATAGTTCTGCTACTTTCCCATTGCATAAGCAATATATAAACCTACTCTATACATTCAGCCACTTTTTGCTTTTTTCATTATTTTTATTTTCACATTGGTAAGCACTGACCACTGATTCTATTCTCCTAATAGATTTTAAGTGCACAATATATTTTTGTTTGTTTGTTTGTTTATTTATTTTGCTTTTGGTCATTTGAGATAGGGTGTTTCAGTGCACCTCCGGCTGGCCTGCAACTCACAACAATCTGCCTGCGTTAGCTCCCCAAACTAACAGGCATGGATAATTTTGTTGGATTTTTAATATGTTGTTGATGTCTATGGACATAAGGCTGTATAACAGATAGCTAGAACTCACTATGTAGACAACACTTCGTCCTTCATCTCACGGATATATATATATATATATATATATATTATATATATATATATATATTTGTTTCTGCCAAGATTAAAAGTATGCACCACCATGCTTGGCCCTCATTCCTGCTTTTTTTTTAATGTGGTTGTTGGGGTTTCAACTGAACAATCCCCTCAGCTCCTGTGATCTGATCTCAATTTTAATGCTTTGGGATTAATCTCCAGAGTTGGATTGCTAGATCAGGTCATGTTCCTGCAGAGAAGTCAGTTATCATGTCATATCTGCAGAGAAGGCAGTTATCATGTCATATCTGCAGAGAAGGCAGTTATCATGTCATATCTGCAAGATGAATGATGGAGAGAGTGAGGGGCATGTATGAAGAATCCTGAGCATGTTTTAATGCGCATGAGAAGTTTCCAACTGAGTATTCTAGAGGAAAGAAAATAATATTTAGTGACACATAGTTGTAGCATAAATAATAAAAACCCAGAGACAGATATTGGGGTAAAACTGAAGACCAGAGAAGCAAAGCAGCCAGCCACTAGAGAGTTCTCCCCTCTACCACTGCTCAGACTGAAGGGGCAAATTGTGTCCTCTGGTTGCATCTCCCGACTGCACTGCTCCTCAGACTACCTCAGACTGCTCTGAGCTCCTGCCTTATATTCCTCTCTAGTGCTGGGATTAAAGGCCTGTTATCCCAAGTGCTCTGATTCTCTTTTAGACTGATTCACTCTCAGGTAGCCCAGGGTGGCCTTGAACTCAAAGAGATCCATCTACCTCTGCCTTCTGAATGCTGGGATTGAAGGTGTGGCCACCACAGCCCGGCCTCTATGGCTAACTAGTGGCTTACTGTGTGTGTGTGTGTGGCTATCTCGTGGATTAGCTTTGCACTCTGATCTTCAGGCAAACTTTATTTGTTAGATTACAAACAAAATAGCACTACACTTATTCCTAAAGCAATGAAAGCAGACATTAGCCAAAGCACAGATAGAAGAATATCCTGAGAAGAGGCTTTGTGTTTCTATTATGGTGATTGTTTAGCTTGCCTGTGTCCTCCAGGAACAGATTGTGATGGTACACTTGGGAGGCTGGCTCAGGAAAATTGCAAATCTGGCACCAACCTGAACTGAAACCCTGTCTCAAAAGAAGTCCTTGGAAAGTAGAGAAAGGAGAATCAGAAGTGCAAGGTCATGATGGACACAATGTGTGAGGCAAGTCAGTGCTTTGTGAGGACATAATCTCAAAAATAAAAAGCAGGGCTTGAGAGATGGCTCAGAGGTTGAGCTTTTTTTTTTGCACTGACTGTTCTTCCAGAGGTCCTGAGTTCAATTCCCAGCAACAATATGGTGGCTCAGAACCATCTGTAAGGAGCTGGTTTCCTCTTCTGGAGTACAAGTATACATGAATGCAGAATACTACATAAATAAATAAATAAATCTTTAAAAAAATAAAATAAAAAACAAGTGACTTTTTTCAGGTCTGGCATAGTAGTACACATCTTTATTCCCAGAACGCGGGAGGAGCAGACAAGCAGATATATGCGAGTTTAAGGCTAGCTTGATGTACATAGTGTTATGAGGTATCCACCAGAGAAGGGCACTGGGACACTGATTCAAGCTAATAGAAAGTTTTTATTAGCTGGCTGACTACTACCCTGGGTGTTTGAAACCCAAGTACAGTCGACCGGCTTCTCATTCTCCTTTTGTTTTTATGGGATACCTATTCTTTGGTTGTCAACTTGACTACATCTGGAATTAACTAAAATCCAAGTAAAAAGATCCACTGTTTTTTGTTTGTTTGTTTTTGTTTGGAGGCAGGATTTCTCTGTGTACCCCTGTCTGCCTCTTCCTCCTGATTGCTGCTATCAAAGGTATGCGCCACCAAGTCTCTCTGAAAATCCACTTCTAATCCTGACCTTTGAGGCAGATAGGCCTTTAATTTAGATCTTTTGATGTTGGAAGACGAGTGCCTTTAATCTGGATCTGGAGGTGGGAATCCAGATGTTGAAGACACATCTTCAATCTGGGCCACACCTTCTGCTGGATGCCTATATAAGGACTTGGAAGGACGGTTCTCCTCTTTCACTGCTTGCTCTCACCTTGCTAGCAAGTCCATTTCTTCACGACATGAGAGACCACTTCTTCGGGATCCCAGTGTCAAAGACCAGCGGAGAGACTTCCAGCCTTGTGGACTGAGAACTTTGATTGTTCATAGCCAGCCATTGTTGCTTTAGCAGTCCCACAGTCTGTAAGTCATTTTAATATATCACTTTCCGTAAGTATCCATATGATGCTTATGACCTTTTCAGACATCCTTACTGTTATTTTACCCCCTCCTTCCTTCTTCTATAGTTATTTTCCCTTCCCCATTTTAGAGCACCTTCCCCATTTCCACTATCATATCACTTGTACCCTGCTATTCCTCTCTCTACTGTCACTCTCCCTGCTCCTCCGAAGTCACACCAGTTTTGCTTTCAGCAGTTAATCCAGATTATGTACCCACAATTGAGGATTTGGAGCTAGGAACCTCAGATGAGAGAGAACATGTGAGATTTGTCTTACTAAGTCTGGGTTACCTCACTCTGATCTTTTCTAGTTTCACCCATTTATCTGGCTGGATCCTAGAGAAGGGTGTCAAGACAATAGACTTAAAAACATGTTGTACTTTGTAATATAGATATTGCTGGAATGATGTACAGATGCCCTTCATGTAAAAAATGTAAGTTACTCAAGATAGCTTCAATTCGCTCACCCCACAGTAAACCTTACTTAATAAATGAACTAGGTGGTGCTGGCAGAGGCTTTTCATCCCAGCACTCTGGAGGCAGAGGCAGGTGGATCTCTCTGAGTTTGATGTCATGCTGGTATGCAAAGCAGGTTCTATCTAGGATAGCCAGGCCTATATAAGAGATCCTGTCTCAAATCATCATCATCATCATTCCAAGCTTTTCCCCTCAGCTCTTCCTGGCTTCCTTTTCTGTATCTGTGATTTTCAGGTTTTTGTTTTTTGTTTTGTTTGTTTTGTTTTTTTGTGTGTGTGAGAGAGAGAGACAGGGTTTCTCTGTGGCTTTGGAGGCTGTCCTAGAACTAGCTCTTGTAGACCAAGCTGTTTCAAACAGAGATCCACCTGCCTCTTCCTCAGGAGTGCTGGGGTTAAAGGCATGCGCCACCAACACCTGGCTTTCAGTTATCATTTTTTACATGCCTTGCCTAATTAGTTTTTGATTTTAGAGGCAGGTGGGGGTCATTATGTAGCCTTGCTGGTGGCCATACTCTTACCTCAGCCCACTGAGCCCTGACCCACCACAAAGCTGCTTTTCTGATGTGTTGATCAAATTTCTAATATTGTTCACTAAAGTCATCCAGTTTACTTCCCCTTGACACAAGTCACAATATGCAGTCATTTGTTCTATTTGTAAGTGGGTTTTTGTTTCATTTTGATTTGTTTTGATTCAGGGTCTCATTAAGTAGCCCCAGCTGTCATTGATTTTACTCTGTAGACCAGGCTTTCCTCAAATTCAGAGATCCACCTGCCTCTGCCTCCAAAATGCAGGGATTAAAGGCGTGTGCCACCACACCAGGATGAATTTTTTTAATTTGCAAGGAAATTAGAAAAGCCCTGTTGGTGGGGGCTGGGGGAATTTCCCTGCATCAGAAGGGTTAAAAAATGTAATGTTTGTCCCAGTTGATGGCACAGCCTGGTCTACAGAGTGAGTTCCAGGACAGTCAGGGCTACACAGAGAAACCCTGTCTGGAAACACCCCCGCCCCAAAAGTAATTTTTGATGGGCGTGGTGGCCCATGCCTTTAATCCCAACACTCAGAAGGCAGAGGCAGGTTGACCTCTGTGGTTCAAGGCCAGCCTGATCTACAGAGGAGTTCCAGGACAGGCTCCAAAGCCACACAGGGACACCCTGTCTCAGAAAAGAAAGAAAAGGAAGGAAGGAAGGAGGGAGGGAGGAAGGAAGGAAGGAAGGAAGGAAGGAAGGAAGGAAGGAAGGAAGAAAGAAAGAAAGAAAGAAAGAAAGAAAGAAAGAAAGAAAGAAAAGTGATTTTTCCTTCCACAAGGCAGATAAATTGAGAATCAGAACCTGGTATAGTAGTTTATGCCTGTAATCCTAGTACTTGGGAATTTGAGGCAGGAGGACTGCTGTGAATTCCAAGACCAGCCTCAGCCTGATTGAAACTGTCTGAAAACACAAAACAAACTATGAATGCTCACTTGAAGTTCAAACATAACTGCTAGCATTTTTTCCCTGTTTTTGTTTTGCTTTCTTCATTTTTTTTTGAGACCTTGTCTAAGAGGCTAATCTGGAATTCAGCTTCATTGCTGCCCTATTTTCATGTCCCAGATCCTGGGATTAAAGGTGTGGGCCAGCACCCGGACTATCATCGAATATTTTTATTTTGGCAGTTTTACCTCAGAGGCACCCTAGCCTAGTCTCACTTGTTCTTGGTTGCATAGGAATCTAGTAGTCAGTAATCGTTCTGTATGGATGGTTTTTCTGTGCCATTCAAGTTGCTTTCAACTAACATTTACTTACCAGATTCTTTCCATTTATAAGTTATTGCTCAAGAAAATTGGGCAGTTATAGGGTAGCAACTAAACTTCTTTGTTTGCTATTTCTACAACATTGGCATTGTGCATCTACCATTTTCACGTTGCTTTTGCAATTAAGATTTTATGCAAAAGTATGAGTTTTGCGCCATGCTTAGTCTACTAGGTTGCTCAATAATTTTACATTTGTATTCAATAAAGCCGGTGCACCTTTTAGCAGAAAGCTAAAAGGCGCCTTGGAGGAGAATGGATGGGGGCAGGGCAAACGGTTAAAATCGCGCTCCAGCAAGAACTTTAAGAGACTAGGCGGAGCGAATAGTGAGTGACATAGGACAGGGCCAACGAAGAGTCTGGGAACCACTTCCCTCCCTCCCTTCATGCTTCAAATTCTAAGCTTAATTTCCATCCGGGTTCTTCAGCCTCGTTCCCGGGTCGTATAAAGATTGCTGTCTCCTTTGTTCGCCCTCGTTGCGCAGTCGTCCTAGCGTCATTTCTGTTCCGTTTCCAGACTCGGCAATTGTCAGTGGTGCGGTGCTGCTCGGAAGGCCCCGTGGGCGAGCTCGTAGGAGCTTGAGACCGTCGCAGCCCCCTCGGGTAGGAGGATCCTCCTTTCCTTGATCTGTTTTCCTTACAGTCTTGTCATGCTAGGGCTGGAGATTGTTTTGTTTCCCTGGAGATAGTGGTGGCAGACGCCATTTTAAGACGCCCAAAGGTGCCAACCTAATTAAAAGCAGAAGGGTGGAAGCAGCACCCTAGGGGGGCCGGGATCTTGCATGCATCTCTGGGAGTTTTGGCTGTCGCCTGTCTCCTGAGGGCGGAGGGCGCAGCGCGCAGCGCGCAGCGCGCAGCGCGCAGCGCGCAGCGCGCAGCGCGCAGCTTTGCAGGTGGGGCGGGACGCGGAGCAACCGCGGGTCTAGTTCCAGGACCGCGCCGGGGCTAACGATGGGTTGCAGAACTTCTCCTTGGCTTCCTCTGGTCGTTGGCGGTAAGCAGACGGAGCCTTTGGAGTTTTTCCTGCCGGTGTCAATGGCAAAAGTTAGTTAGCCCGGCAGTTGTTGGTGGTTCTGGGCTGGATCCAAGTGTCGCCATTTTGTCTTTAACACGCGGTTTTTAATGAGTCTTAATTAGGTGCCGGCACAGGGAAGGGGTGTTAACAGTGTGTGATTCTGAGTTCCGTTATTTTCTCACTCTGGCACTTTTTATCTTTTCAGTCAGATAGCAATCTTTTGTTGGGGTTAGGTGCGGTGACTTTGTTCTAACTTCGAGATTTGTGCCTAAACTTGCTAGGAAATCTAAATGAGAAAAGGGCTTGGTCTTTACTTGGTGCATCTGGCTGATGACCTTGAATGAATAGGAAGTCTTTTATACCCTTCCCTGCGGGGGAGCGAGAAGGGTGATAAGTAACGGGATGTTTAAAAGATAACAGCTCGATACAATAGCCGGGTGTGGTGGCTCTTGTCTGTTCATTGCTGCGCTCTAAAGGTTGCAACCTTGTAACAGAAAAGTTGCCTTTTCAAATGTTGAATGTTCTTTGACTAAAAGCGGCCAGAGTAGACTAAGAAGTTCGGTAAATTAGGCCGGCCCTGTTAACCCGGTTAATGAAAATTGCTCTGGCCTTTTAACTAAAAGTATTTCAACTGATTTTTCTACTCTTCTTGAGGTTTATTGGTGTCTTTAGTTACTAAAGAATAAAGATTTTTTATAAAACATGAGCCACAATTAAACTGTTCACTAAACTTAGGGAACTTTCTCCAGAGAGATAATATTATTATTTTTCAGCAGATTCCTATCGGTTGGAAGAAAAAATGGTTGAAGCAGATAGACCAGGAAAGCTCTTTATTGGTGGGCTCAATACAGAGACAAATGAGAAAGCGCTTGAGGCAGTATTTGGCAAATATGGACGAATAGTGGAAGGTGAGTTATCTAAAATTATGTGCTGTATTAGTATAATGAAAAGACAAGCTGTGATGAATTTGAATCCACTGATCATCTGACATGATAATGTATTTTGTCCTCTAAGAAGTTCTGAGCTTGCTTTTGGCAAATGTGCTCTGGTTCTGGTTATTTTTGTTTGCACGAAAGTAACCGCCTCCCCTCCCCCAAACTGTTTTAGTGCTTTTGATGAAGGACCGAGAAACTAACAAGTCAAGAGGATTTGCTTTTGTCACTTTCGAAAGCCCAGCAGATGCAAAGGATGCTGCCCGAGACATGAATGGAAAGGTATGATTATCTGTTTAGTAAAAAGGGGTTTCCTGGTGACAATAAGAACGTGTAAGTGTTAGGGTCTAGAACAGCTCTGGAACTTTTATTTTGTATATGTATATCCAGAAACTTTTGATCACAGTCATTAGTAGTACTATCCTGACTTTTATTTTATTTTATTGGCTGTTTTTAGTAAGGGGGGTCTCTATTTGGTCTTGACTATATAGATCAGGCTGACCTCAAACTCGGAGATCCTCCTGCTTCTGCCTCCCAAGTGCTAGAATAAAAGACCACAGCAAGTCTCTTGTGAATTTTATTGTGATTCCACAACCAAACTTTGTAGCTACTGTTAAGGGTTATATGTCTAACAAGAGATACTTCAGAGCAGTATATGCGGTTATGTGATACTATTTATCTTGGATCCATAAACCATAATTTGATAACCTACCTCTTTTTCATTAGTTTTGGTAACAAGCTTAACACCTAGACTTGTTTTGAATTTTACTGAACATTGGTCCAGTGAATTCCTTGTCTAAAAGTAGAAATTTTAAATTAATGGAAAAGTGTTATTTATTGAAATCGTATTTCCAAAAAAGAAATAGTATTGACATCATTTTTCATATAGTACTTGGTTGACTAAACTATTTTGAAGGACCTATTGATGTCATGGGTTATAGTGGATCTTTATTTAAATTTCTTTCCATCTTTTTGGTTTTTCGAGACAGGGTTTCTCTGTGGCTTTGGAGCCTGTCCTGGAACTCGATCTGTAGAACCAGGCTGGCCTTGAACTCACAGAGATCCGCCTGCCTCTGCCTCCCAAGTGCTGGGATTAAAGGCGTGCGCCACCACCACACAGTGGATCTTTAAATTTCCTTTAAGTCTCCATAACATTTATTTTTTTTAAAGTCCTTAGATGGAAAAGCCATCAAGGTGGAGCAAGCCACCAAACCATCATTTGAAAGTGGTAGACGAGGACTACCTCCGCCTCCAAGAAGCAGAGGCCCCCCGAGAGGACTTCGAGGAGCAAGAGGAGGAAGTGGAGGAACTAGAGGACCCCCCTCACGTGGAGGGCACATGGGTAATGATTTGATTGGATCTCAGCCTTGCTGCTTTAAGTTAAAATCTTCAGACCCACACCAGGGTCAGCATTCTTTCCAAAAGGCTAAAGCAGTTGTTCTCACCCTTCCTAATGCTGTGACCCTTTAATACAGTTCCTCATGTGGATGGTCTACACAGTGGTTCTCACCCTTCCTAATGCTGTGACCCTTTAATACAGTCCCTCATGTGGATGGTCTAGACAGTGGTTCTCACCCTTCCTAATGCTGTGACCCTTTAATACAGTTCCTCATGTGGATGGTCTAGACAGTGGTTCTCACCCTTCCTAATGCTGTGACCCTTTAATACAGTTCCTCATGGTGATGGTCTAGACAGTGGTTCTCACCCTTCCTAATGCTGTGACCCTTTAATACAGTTCCTCATGTTGATGGTCTAGACAGTGGTTCTCACCCTTCCTAATGCTGTGACTTCCCATGTGGATGGTTACAGTGGTTCTACATGCTGTGACCCCTTCCAGTTCCACATGTTGATGGTCTAGACAGTGGTTCTCACCCTTCCTAATGCTGTGTCCCTTTAATACAGTTCCTCATGTTGATGGTCTAGACAGTGGTTCTCACCCTTCCTAATGCTGTGACCCTTTAATACAGTTCCTCATGTTGATGGTCTAGACAGTGGTTCTCACCCTTCCTAATGCTGTGACCCTTTAATACAGTTCCTCATGTGGATGGTCTAGACAGTGGTTCTCACCCTTCCTAATGCTGTGACCCTTTAATACAGTTCCTCATGTGATGGTCTAGACAGTGGTTCTCACCCTTCCTAATGCTGTGACCCTTTAATACACTTCCTCATGTTGATGGTCTAGACAGTGGTTCTCACCCTTCCTAATGCTGTGACCCTTTAATACACTTCCTCATGTGGATGGTCTAGACAGTGGTTCTCACCCTTCCTAATGCTGTGACCCCTTACTACAGTTCCACATGTTGATGGTCTAGACAGTGGTTCTCACCCTTCCTAATGCTGTGTCCCTTTAATACAGTTCCTCATGTTGATGGTCTAGACAGTGGTTCTCACCCTTCCTAATGCTGTGACCCTTTAATACAGTTCCTCATGTTGATGGTCTAGACAGTGGTTCTCACCCTTCCTAATGCTGTGACCCTTTAATACAGTTCCTCATGTTGATGGTCTAGACAGTGGTTCTCACCCTTCCTAATGCTGTGACCCTTTAATACAGATCCTCATGTGGATGGTCTAGACAGTGGTTCTCACCCTTCCCAATGCTGTGACCCTTTAATACAGTTCCTTGTTATTCCTTATTTCATTGTTACTCCATAATTGTAATTTTGTTACTGTTACGGATAACAATGTAACTATCTGTTATACAAAATATCTGACATATGACCTCATGAAAGAGTTTGACCCCTAAGATCATGACCCACAGGTTGAGAACTGCTGGGCTAAAGCCTTTGAAATGGAGACTACTCACCCCTTTAAAATTATTGTTCATTTCTTAAAAAGAAAATATGGGAGGCCTAAATTAAATGATCGTGTTAAAACTATGGGCCAAATAGTCTTACCTAAGTAAAAAAAAAAAAAATGAAGAGCAAGACTGGGATTATTATTTTCCTACTCTACAAGATTGAGTTTTTGAAACAGTGTCCCATGTTAATTCACGCTGGTCCTGAACTCTTGTCATACTTGCTCTTGCTCGATGGAAAACAAACCTAGCCTCCCCAAAGGAGCAGAAAACATAATGGCAATGTTTTCCCTGTAGGCACATAGTTCTTAGGTTTTTTTCCTTGATTATTGTGTTAATGTATTTTCTATTCTAATGTAGATGACGGTGGCTATTCCATGAATTTTACCATGAGTTCTTCAAGGGGACCTCTTCCAGTAAAAAGAGGACCACCACCACGAAGTGGAGGTCCTCCTCCTAAAAGATCAGCTCCTTCAGGACCAGTTCGTAGCAGCAGCGGAATGGGAGGAAGAGGTACTTGTCGCACTCATTTCAATCTGTGCTGGCACCATAACACTATGTGAAGCCAGGCAGGGTGGTGCATGTCCAATCCTAGCACTGGGGAGAATAGGAGGATTGACATGAATTCAAGACCTACACGGGGAGACCCTACTTTTTATTTTTATTTTTTTAAATTATTGGCCAGTGAGATGACTCAGTGGGTAAAGCATTTTGCTATTCAAGTGCAGAACTTGAATCCAGTCCCCCTTCACAAAGCAAAGTGGAAAGAGAACTGAGCCTACAGAGTTGTCCTCTGACCTACATTTGCATCATAGCATGTACATGCCCCCACCATACATACTTGGAAGGGTTTTTAATGCTTTATGCTAAAGACTGATTTAGGGATTCCTCCAAGTAATCTTACAGTTATTGAGCACTGAAATTAAGTTACTGGAAAGCTTCCTGTTTCGTTATATGGGACGTTTGATTAAATCCCGGTTTCTTAGCCCCTGTGTAAGTTCACACTTTAGCTTTTTGATGGCTAGATTTTGATGGTTATTTTTTTCCTTAAGCCCCTGTGTCACGTGGAAGAGATAGTTATGGAGGCCCGCCACGAAGGGAGCCCCTTCCCTCTCGCAGAGATGTGTATTTGTCCCCAAGAGATGATGGCTATTCCACTAAAGACAGGTAACCGAATAATGCAGTTTCTTTTATGAAGAAATGTTTTGAAAGAGAGCGCATCAGAGGTATAAACGAAATTCTCTTTCTGCAGCTATTCAAGCAGAGACTATCCAAGTTCTCGAGATACAAGAGATTATGCACCTCCACCAAGAGATTATACTTACCGTGATTATGGTCATTCCAGTTCACGTGATGACTACCCATCAAGAGGCTATAAGTAAGTGCTTTGTGTCTAAGTATTTGCTGTAGAACTTTATGCCTCCAGGGCTTGGCAGATGGCTCAGCTGTTAAGAGAACCTCCCCAAAAAGCTGGCGATCCAACTTCCATTCGTGAAAGCCATGTGAAGGTGGAAGGGAGAGAAGAGACTCCATAAAGTTGTCTTTTGACCTACAGGATCATCATGCATGCACGTCTATCTCATATGCTCACACAATTCTTTTTACACTGGACAGCTAAAAAATGAGATTTGAGACCTTTATTTTTTAAGGTTTTGGAGGGAAATTTTAGAGTATATCACATTTATATTATGAAATTAACATGTAACTTAGGGGAAAATACACATTTTAATTACGAAAGTTGCTTTTTATTTAGTGACAGAGACGGATATGGCCGGGATCGTGACTATTCAGACCATCCCAGTGGAGGTTCCTACAGAGATTCCTATGAGAGTTATGGTAAGATACCAGTTAAGGGTCTTAAATATCACTGGCTTGAGGGTTTAGGTTCATGAGCTGGGTTAATAGGCTGCGTGGTGCTTGCTTTTAAAGGAACCTTTGCTTGCTTTCAAGGGGTAACTTTATCAGCTGGGCTTTTCCTAGTTTTGTGAAGGGCTTTTTGGTTCTTTCCTTGTTTTGTTTTTTGTTTCTTTTCTTTTGAGGCTGTTCGCTTGCTTTGGAGGGGATTTTGCTTGCTTAAATTGGCAGCCTTATGTGTTTTCCCCCAACAGTGAAAATACAATTTACAAATTTTATTAACAAGATCAAATATTTACCATTGCAATATGAAGGAAACTCAACAGTTCAAAATTGCAACTTATCACTGGAAAGTGGCTGAGTGTCTACTATAAAATAACAAGCTGTCTGGAATGTCCTCTTGAAATACACAACGTCTTCAGTCTTTTCAAACAAACATTAAAACCAATCCATTTCCGTATCTCAGCAGATGAGCAATTCCCTCTTATGGCCAGCAATGGTAGAGTTTAAAACTTCCCAGTTGAGAAAGTAAACTTAGAATACAAGAATTCTGTAAATTCAGATTTACTGTTGTATATACACAATTTATAGTGTTGCCATATTACCTGACCGTTGACCCTGCAGGTAACTCACGTAGTGCTCCACCTACACGAGGGCCCCCGCCATCTTATGGTGGAAGCAGTCGCTATGATGATTACAGCAGCTCACGTGACGGATATGGTGGAAGTCGAGACAGTTACTCAAGCAGCCGAAGTGATCTCTACTCAAGTGGTCGTGATCGCGTTGGTAGACAAGAACGAGGGCTTCCCCCTTCTATGGAAAGGGGGTACCCTCCTCCACGTGATTCCTACAGCAGTTCAAGCCGCGGAGCACCAAGAGGTGGTGGCCGTGGAGGAAGCCGATCTGATAGAGGGGGAGGCAGAAGCAGATACTAGGAACAAACAACTTTTGGACCAAAAATCCCCATTCAAACAAACAAACAAAAATGGAAACTTTCTGTCATAAACTACCCAAGGACTACTAAAAGGAAAAATTGTGTTACCTTCTTAAAATTTCCTGTTCTCCTTAATAATTTTTATGTTCTTGTGAGGGAAAAAGTAAGACATGTTTAATTTTATTTGATATTATGAGTTGCTTTTAACAAGCAAATGTTAAATGTGTAAGCCTTGACTTGTACTAGTGTTGTAATTTTCCAAGTAAAAGTGTCCCTGAAGGCCACTTCCTGATTTTTCCCAGTAAATGAGGAAAGCAATCCTAAGATCTTCCACAAACTTTCAGCCATATAGATGTCCTTTGGTCTCCATTGAGGGATGAATTGCCCTGCCTATGTAGACAAGCTAGCTAGCTATTCGAGAGGGTTGGTTGGGTGTGCTACTCTTAAGATTTCAGGGTGTCTTCCAACTGAGATCTCAATATTCACAGTAAAAAAAAACCCTGAGATCAGATGCCTAGGAGGGTGCTATTTACCCAGAAGCCCAAGAAAGCAAATGGATGCTGGCCATATTTTGCTTTTCTGACATTTCCTTGGGAATCTACAAGAAACCTCCCTTTTCCCCTCCCCTAGTAAGACCATTTAAGTGTGTGTTAAACAACTACAGAATACTAAATAAAAAGTTTGGCCAAAACCAACCATGAAGCTGCAAAACGATGCTTGCTCTTACTGTTTCAAATTTTTGCAACTCTGTAGTGTCTCACTTTTAAAGGAACAGCTTGATTGCAAAGGAGAAAATAGATAAGCAATGAAGTTATCTCCAACTTCCTAAAGGCTTATGACTTCTAAAAAGTGAATCTATCAGCATTCCACATCAGATTTAAAGCACCAAATGCCTGTGAAACAGCAGAGATGGTAAGCAAAGCAAACTAGTTTTTCCGTCTAAGTCGAAATTGAGCACTTACCTTCCTCATAGTACAGTGAAACATACTGTACTTCATGGCAATGGAAATGCCTGCCAGATTAAAAAAAAAACTTTTGGAAAAAAAACCCACAAATGTTCAATAGCGTGTTAGAAGTCCTCCAAATTCAACACTTGGATTTTTTAAAAGCATGTATGACACTTAAAGGCATTAATGCAGCTGTTGTTTATCAATAGCAACCTGGGAATTGGGAGGGGGTGTTTTTTTTTCTTTTTTACAAATTTTTGATGAAGACCTTTAAACATGCTTCATGTTTTGACTTTTTTTCAAATTAGTCTTTTAGTCAATATAAGAAATGGCTTAGGATTGGGGTCCCCATGTCTGACCCCTATAAGCCATTGCAAACTTGACCTTTAGTTGGATGCCTGACTTGTTTTAGTTCTATGAAACTACACTGTATGGAGAAAAAATGTATTGCAAGTGGTCTTTAAGAAAGCAAAAACCTGAGGCAGCATGACCCAGGTCCAGCCATGAAGTTGAAAAAGATGCTCTTGAATGTAGTAAACTTGAAGACCTCCAACTAAAAACCCCTAGACTGCACTTATTCCTTCAAATGTTTTGTCCGTTCAACTTATGGATTTAACGTGGCAGTGCACCATTGGAAAAGAATGAGAATCCATAAGCCATGCGACTTAACCATTTAAGCCATTCCAGTCCATCCCAAGCCAGTGAACCTTCCACCAATTAAGAGAAGTAGTAGAACATGAAATAAGCATTAAGCTGCAAGTCTGAACTTGCCTGCTCTCTCTGGCAAAAAGGGGCAGTTATAGGCAAGTGTGAAAGAATGTCTTTTAGAGAAATAACTAGTTTTCATTTATGTAATTTTTGCAGGTTGAACCTAATGGTCATACTGTCATGGAGTGCTGATTGATTCAGAGCAGATAAAGCTGGCAGTAAGAAAAAACATCAAATGCTCAGGTAAGTGTTGAAAGTAGTGTCCTTCAAAGCTTTAAACCCTGTAGCTTTCTCATTGTGTGGCTATGGGATTGGCAGCTATTTTCTGACCTCTAATTTGTTTGTAAAATGGGATAATGCTCAACTCTGGACATAAGGATGAAATTGTTTTGTCATAAAAAACCTAGCACATCCATTTCGAGTGAAGGTATATAGATGTGTTTTCATTAAATAGAATACAGGTAGGATGGACTACAAGAGGTTTCTGAAATAGTTACTAACAGCTCTTTGCCTGCAAGAGTTCTTGTGAAATGAGCTACCTAGTTAATAGTTTGCTATGTGAGCATTGTTGTGTGAATTGCATGCACGCTGTCAGTGCCTGCTTATTGTCAATTGACTTCCGAATTTCAGGGGCACCATGTGGCAGAGTGTCTGATTTTAATATCACAAAGCTGATGCCTAGAGTAATTGTAATGAACATGGCTGCATTTGGAAGCTGCCACTTTAGAGCTAGTACTTAAGCTGAGAAGTCCAGTTGTGTGCACTTAAGGAAGAGAGCGAGAGCATGGAAGCGCTTTGCAGTGTAAAAATACTCTGTAACTTGATCACATGCTTCTTTTCCAGAGTTGTTGAAGCAGAGGAATGCTGAGACTAAGCTGCAGCAGTTACATACCCAGTGCTCGACAGAATTGGTTTGGTACAGGCAATAGATTCTTTTTGTCTTCAAGGGAGGGAGGCATCAGTGCTGGTTAAACCTTAATTAGGGAGTAGCGATCATTTAAAATTGACCAAAGGAAGAGAGGGAGATGGAGAAATTGGTAAGTGGAGGTACCTAGCCAAGAAGTTCTCATGGCTCTTTGTGTTGAGGCAAAGTAATGGGGCAACTGTGCAATTTAGAGCTGACGCTCACTGAGTTAGCTGGGACTATATAACTCCATGGTGGAGTGCTTGCCTAAGTTCAATCCCTGGCACCACACACAGACAAAGAACACTCAATCAGAAAGCTGCTTCCATAATAGCTTTCTGCACTGATGTCTGATTTTCAGCAAGTAAACCGTCTGAGGAATTACCTTATGGGGGGGGGGGGAAACATTACGTGTCCTATAAAACTTTGAAGGGGAGGAGGAATGCTAGGAAATAAAAGTAAAAACTGAAACATTGTTAGGATGGTGGGAAGCATGCTGGAAACAAGTATAGGTCACCAAGTCAGTGTAGTTCTATAAAGCTACTTGATCTCAGGGCTCAGGCTTCAAAACAAATCAGGATCCAACTCTGGTTTTGCTTTGGAAACTTAAGAGCCAGGAGTGTAAGTGTTGGTGTTCTCACAGGAAGCAGGTTGTTGTAGGGCTAAAGGATTTAACTCAACTTCTGAGATTTTTCTTACAAAGTCATTTAGTACTGTTACATTTAGCATTTATGACTACGGAGAATGATCCAAAACACTTAAGCCCCATTGGTCACATTTATCATCAGATGGTGAGGGTACTGACCAAATTTTAGTAGTTGTGCTTGAATAGCTACCTTAAGCCTTCGGTAGTCTAATAATTCCTTGAGTAGGTGCTTCTGTCAAGAACCTTCAGCTCTCAAGCATTTATTTAGACTTCTTAATGATAGTTTAGCATAGGGAATACTAGAGTAAAAGTAAATGCTGAATTCAAAGGAGTGGGAAGAAATTATTCAGAGACCTTTTTGACAAATAGTAACGTTTACAGACCCAACCGTTCTTAAAAATCTTCAATTAGGAAAACTCTCCTTGATTTCTTCTGGCTAAATACTGGTTGTAAAATGATTTGAATAATACAAAAAGTGGTGTGGTTTATTTGGTTTTGTAGTTGGATAGAGTGTAGGTATTGTAGATCACTTTTTTGGAATGTTTTGTATTGAAACCCAATAAAACTTGAACATGTATCTTTGTGGTGTTGGGTTCTTTTTTTTTTTTTTTACACTTTTGAAGGTAGAAATTCATATAAAGCTTTTTATCGTTTTTTTTCTTAACTTTTCTCCCCCAAACTTCAGTTCTAGGGTGCTGCTGATACTTCTGTAAGGGACTATCCATAGTCCCTGAGGTGGTCTGGCCACTGGCCTTCCTTTGTTGTGATGAGTTAATCTTATATAAACATGTTCATTCAGATAATTAATCCTTAACCTAAAAATGAAATGAGAGCTATCACACCTAGGAAACGCTCATTTACCAGAAATTTCCGTTATTGCTTCTACCTTGCTGTCCTGCATATCTTGAAGGGTAGGGACAAAGGTGGGGGATGGGTTAGGAAGAAGTAGTTTCTGGTAGTGAGTTTCAGTACTTTAGCTCAGCGACATTCAGTGGTGTTAATAGAATAGCCCATAATGATATGCTTCTCTGTGGGAGGTTTCTAGCTTAACTTTCTGTGATGTACACATTTAAGGGTGGCAGAATGCTGACTTCACAAAACTTAATTGGCAAAGGTAGTTAATAACCTTTGTCAGACTATGGGGACCTGAGCTCCATCCTCAGAAACAAAGTGAATAGCCTTGAATGGAGGTTTATGTGTAATTCCAATGCTCAGGAGATGGAGATAGAAGGATCCTTGGGGCTCGCTGGCCAGGCAATCTAGTCTGTTTTGTGGGCCTCCAACCTGTAGTTTTAGGTTTTTTGTTAGGGGGGATTTTCTATAGTGTAAGATAGGAAATTTAAATTTTTCAAATATAGATAACAATTTGTTCCAGTGTCTTCTTGAAAAGACAATCCTACTTTTTTACATTCCTTCAAAGTTCTTTCCCTGCCTTTTTTTTTTTTTTAAGATTTATTTAATATGTATACAGTGTTCTGTCTCCATGTATGCCTGTAGGCCAGAAGAGGGCACCAGATCTCATTACAGATGGCTGTGAGCCACTCTGGTTTCTGGGAATTGAACTCAGAACCTCTGGACAAACAGCCAGTGCTCTTAACCTCTGAGACATCTCTCCAGCCCCTCCCTACTTTTAAAATTTGCCTGCATATCAGTGCTCATGGAGGCCACAGGCATCAGAACCCCCCCCCCCAACTGCAGTTAAATCCAAACTCAGGTCCTCTGCAAGACAAGCTCTTAACCATTGAGCCATCCCTCCAGTCCCTTCTTTGCACTCCTGAAATGAGTGGGTTTTATGCTTGTGTCTGTTAGAAGATGACATTTTAGTCTACGTGCACTGGCACAGGCCTTTAATCCCAGAACTCCAGCCGCAGAGGCAGGTAGATCTGAGTTTAAGGTCAGCCAGGCCTACACAGTGAAACTGTGTCCCAAAGAAAAGTAAATAGGAGATTAATGTATGCTCTGAAGGATGTTTGACATTGAGAATTTGTTGGAGAACCCCTGATAGCAGTTTATTTGTTAATTGGCATAGAAAGTAACAGGGTTCATTGTGGCATCACTGCGCATACTTTGTGTTGATTCTCTCTTCTATCCCTGCGGATGCCATCTTGCTATTCCCTGTCTATTATCCCCCACTTAAGATCTATTTCCCCTCACTCTCCTTTCTTCTTGGACCACACCCCCTTTCCCACTCATATGAATAGTATACACCTATATTCAAAACCTACACTCGGCCTGCCTAACATGTACAAAATCCCTAGCACCATATAAACCAGGCATGGTGATGTATGCAGGGAGTTTAAGGCCAACCTGGGCTACATGAGACTTGAGCTCAAAAAAGCTGTAGAGATGACTCACTCATCAGGTAAAGGTACTTTTGCCATCAAGCCTGGCGACCTAAGTTTGGTCCTCAGGATCCATATGGTGAGCGAGCATGGACTCCTGCAAGTTCCCTATATAGCAAATGTGCATCATGGCACTTGCATACCCCAGGCCTCAAATAAAAAAATACATTTTAATGAATCATACAAATAATGGTCTTAACCATAGGAAGTATGTCTTAATGTGTTTTACAAATCTGGGATCTGTACCTGAGAGAATCTTCCCCTCTTGAGTTTATCAGAGTCCCTAAGGAAGACTCCAGCAGATCCTTGCCTTGAAGGATATAACTAATACCTGAGGGTGTAAAATTGGTTTTTTTTCTGGCCGGGGTGTTGGTGGCGCACATCTTTAATTCCAGCACTCAGGAGGCAGAGGCAGGCAGATCTCTGTGAGTTCGAGGCCAGCCTGGTCTACAGAGCGAGTTCCAGGATAGCCTCCAAAGCAATACAGAGAAACCCTGTCTCAAAAAAGGGGGGTTTTCCATGTGACTACCCATGTAACATGCTCCATGATTCAATACTGCTGTGATTCCACATTTCTGTTTGCTGTCTTACAGTGGTGTTGAAGTAGGGAATTGTAGGGAATTGTCTTCCTGACACCAAGTTGGGGACAGGACCTTATACGCAAAATTTCTTCCCCAACCTTCTATATCCATGGTGGCATTCGTTGTAGGACACCCCTCTCCACCCCAGAGTCTCCATGAGCTGCCTCTAGGCATTTCTTAGTGAGTTTGAACTCTCGCTTCAGCCTCCCGGGAAGTTAACTCTTGTTAATTTCTCACCTGTAAAGAGGGTTGGCAATCTGTTTCCCACAGATGGAAATATGATTGAGTTCCTGTGCTTGCCTCATAGTAAATATTACATAATTGTGGTTTTTTCTTGCTTTCTGTTTTTTTCTTCTTTTTGGAGACAGGATTTTCCTGTGTAGCCCTGACTGTCCTAGAACTTGCTCTGTAGTCCAGGCTGTCTTTGAACTCGGATCTGCCTTGCCTCTTCCTCCTCAGTGCTTGGATTAAAGGCATTCACACCATCACCCAGCAAAATTATTAAATATTATCTTCCATCAATTTCCCTCTTTATTCAGGACTGAGTTTTGGGGGAAGGATCCAGTACCTTATGTCAGACTTTCCGTTAGTCAGGGACTGAAGGTTCCTACAAGCTGAGTTTTGTATGTTACAATTAGTTCACATAGGGTTCTCATTCTCTTCACTTTCCTCCATTCACAATCCCCCATTGGCAACTATTTTAATACAATGTATGTCCTTTCGTGTAAGATCTTTTTTTTTTTTTTTTTTTTTTTAGTTTTTCGAGACAGTTTGTCTATGTAGCTTTGGAGCCTATCCTGGCACTGGCTCTTGTAGACCAGGCTGGCCTCGAACTCAAAGAGATCCGCCTGCCTCTGCCTCCCAAGTGCTGGGATTAAAGGCGTGCTCCACTGACACCCAGGTTTTGTGTAAGATCTTATTAAATATTTCTTGGTTTGCTTTTTATTCTTTTTGAGACAGATATGTAGAGTCTAGAGTCTAGAGTCCTAGAGATGCTCCTGCCTCTGCCTGCTGGCATTAAAGATGTGTGCTACCATGCCAGGCCCAGCCCTCAGACTGACCCTTTTGAGACAAGATCTCCCATAACATACTAACCTTGAACTGCTGATTTCTCTCCCTTCTAATGTGCTACTATTATGCTACCACACCCAGTTTATAAAGTGCTAGGAATAGAACTCAGGCCTTTCTTCATGGCTAGGTGAGCACTCTACCAAGTTGTATCCCCCTAGTCCTATATTATTTCCCATGCGTGTTTGACATTATATCAATGTATAGTGTTGTGTATATCTCTTGCCTTATGAACTGTTTGTCACCAGTACTTTAAAGATTTATCCAGAGGGCAAATATGAATCTAGTCCATTGCTTCTAGTTAAAGCACAGTGTTTATTACACACTGACACTCCAACAGATTTTGCCTGCACATGCTTCCCAGCTTGATTCATAAGCCCTTAGGTTGTGTGTCTGTGCCTGCTCAGATCATGCTGTCATTTGACCCTGGCTGTAAGCCGAGTATTAGTTAGATATGGTATATGGTTTTGGTGAATGTAGAGGAAGATGGTATATTTCAAAGAATCATCCCAGCCAAGTTGTCTGTCTTTTGAAGATTTTATTTATTGTGTATACAACATTCTGCTTCATGTATATCTGCACACCAGAAGAGGGCACCAGATCTCATAACAGATGGTTGTGAGCCACCAGGTGGTTGCTGGGAATTGAACTCAGGTCCTCTGGAAGAGCAGTCGGTGCTCTTAACCTCTGAGCCATCTCTCCAGCCCGTTGTCTGTCTTTTTTAAGTAGAGGAAGTCTTAATTCTGCAGACAGTAGGACAAGCTGCTTCAGTTTCAGCAGGGACGGGTTCAAGTGTGGATGCCGTCGTCTCATGAGACACATAAGATTCAGTTGTCTTTCAGAATTCTTCACAGCTGATATTCAACAGTATGGCATAAGATTATACGAAATAAGCTTTTGTGGAGCTATTGGGAAGCTCTCTGATTCTCAGAGCAACTTGTGTTGAAACTTCATGCAGCTGAACTTGCAATTTTCTTTGTAGGCCCAAGTAAAAAGGCAAGAATTCACCCATTCGGTCCCTGTTTTGTAGGTCATTCCTACTACCAGCATAGTGCAGCAGGCACTTGGGATTTCAAGCATTTGTGTCACTTTATGAATCACAAAATGTGGCTTGATTGTGATGTTCTTGCCTGCTGGACATTGCTAGCACATTTCCCATTTGCAAAAGGCACTGTGCTCAGACTGAAAGCGTTTAGTTAACAGACCCCATATGCTGTTGTGGCTTTGTTGCTTGAGTTACCTCTCTAGGCTCTTCTAGATACTAATGCATGATCAGGCTGGATTAGAGGAGTGAGAACGCAGTATTTTGTACAAGGAAAATTGAGTATGAAGAATTCCTTAATGGGTAGGAGTGATGGAAGTAAAGGAAATTGGGAAATACCGGAGAGCTAGCTAGAATGTCAAACAAAGCATTATTATAATTACTAATACTAGGGTTGAGATTAGAGTACCCATGGAAGACACCCCCCCCAACCTTTGTAGTCTTCAAAAACTGCTACAGGGCTATTCTGGAATATTAGGAGTCTCACCACCTACTTCAGAGAAATCAAAACTTGAAGAGGCATGGCTGGAACTTCTTTAATGTTTAAGGAGGCACTGGTACCACAGTAGCAGAACCTACTAGAAATTGCCCTCTAGGTGCTGGAGAAACTATAGGAGGAAGTGTCCTGCCAGATGTATTCAGCTGTAAAAACTGCCTAAGGGTGTTTCTGGGGAAGCTGTTACAGAGTCCAGACCACATGTGTCCTGCAGGAGCACAACCCAGAACCCAGACAGGCTCCTGGGGCTAGAGACCGAACCGGGAAGCAAACCTAAGTCCTGTGGTGGCTTACTAATATGTCACCGACAAGACCTCCAAATGCGTCAGCTGGCAAAGGGCCAGGGTGCGTTTTCATGGAACCAGAATAAAGTGAATTTGGAGTCTGAGGCAGTTAGAAAAAGAAAAAGCATAAAAGCCTAAACTGAATTAGGGAACGTTTCCTCCTATGTAATTTTTTTTTTCTGAAGATGCCATAGCCAGGCAGGGTGATTATACATCTTTAAATCCCAACACTCAGTCCCCGATAGATTTCTATAAATTTGAGGCCAGCCTGGTTTACATAGTAAATTCCAGGCTAGCCAGGGCTACATAAGTGAGACCATGTCTTAAAGATATCACGGAGCCTGAGGTGACCTTAAACTCCTGCTCATACTTCCCAAGTGCTGGTATTACAAGCACGTACACAACTGACTAGTTTATGTGGTGCTAGAGATAGAACCCAGGACACTTTGCATGTGAGGTTAGTGCTCTTATCAAATGAACTATGTTCCCACCCCATTCTTTTCCTTTACATTACCCAATACCTTAGCTGTGGAATAACATGCACTTTAGACCTGCAATGTAGAGGCTAGAGGATCAGGCTGTGTCCAGTTCATAGTCTCTTGTTTTTTAGTTAATTGGAGCATTTTAAGTTGGTGTAATCTGAGACTTAATCACTTCATAGTCTGAGCCTTTTACGTTCTACCTGTGTGTGTTCTATAGTAGAATTTCCCTATGGCCTTGTAATTCTACAGCTGATTGATCTTCAGTCTATCCCTTGGTTTGGCTTGGTAAGGTATTAAGAGACTGAGTGTCACTAAGTAGCCCAGTCCGGCCTGCAGTGTGTTACTGTAGATCAGGAGAGTCTCCTGCTTTTGCCTCCCACATGCTAAGATTATTGGCATCAACATACTGTGCTTAGCCTCGAACTTATTATCCTTCTGTCTTTACCTCTCAAGTGCAAGAACTTCAAACACGCACCACCATGCTCAGTTTTATTTGGTGATAGTGACTGAATCCATGTTTCATGCATGCTAGGCAAGCACTCTGCCATTGCTGAGACAGAGCCCAGCCCTGGCTTGTCAATTAACAATTATTCGTATTTTATGTGTATGAATCTTTTGCCTGCATGTGTGTCTGTGTACCACTTGCTTGCCTGGTGCCTGAGGAGTCCAGAAGAAAGTGTTAGTTCACAGATGGGTTGTGAGCTGCCATGTGCATGCTGGGTCTTCTTGAAGAGCAGCCAGTTCTCTTTACCACTGAGTCATCTCTTCTGTCCCCTTGGCCATTAACATGAAACGATGTTTGACCTCATTAGCAAATGCAAATCAAAACTGCTGAGATTCCATTTACCCTATTCAGAATGGCATTCATTAAGAAATTAACAACAAAGCTGATAAGGATGTGGAGACAAAGGAACACTTACATACTGCTTGTGGGAATATAAATTTGGATAGCCATTCTAGAAACCAGTATGGAGGTTTCTTGGAAAAAACTAAATATTTATATTGGATATAGCCCAGCTATACCACACGTGGGTGTTTACCCAAAGGACTTCAAGTCAAGTGTCACCAAGATACTTGAATATTAATGTGTACTGCTACATTGTTCACCACAGCTAAGTTACGGAATCAGGCTAGTTGTCCAATGAGAAAAGAATAGACAAAGAATATGTGGCATATATACATAAGGGGATTTTTTCAGCCATGTCATTTGTAGGAAGAGAGCTATAACTGGAAATGATAATGAAGGGAATGAAGCCAATCTCAGATATATGTTGTCTCTCATTTGTGGTTCCTAAATTTTGTATAGATGGAAGAATCATGTATGCATGTTACATAACTGTAGGAGTGAAGCTGTTTGGAGGGACTAAGGCAAGGGAGAAGAGGCCAGAAAAAGTTTGAGGGGCATGGGTGAGAATCTATTCAACACATAATTTATACTCAAATCATAAAATTATTCCATTTGCATAGTTTTGAAAGTTTGAATTATAGCTGGGCATAGTTGTGCACACATGCGTTCCCAGTACATTTTGTGACAAGAGGAACCACGTGACAGGAGTGCCATGTTCATTACTGCCCAGGGAAGAATTTTCTGACCGCAGCACACGGAAGTAGAGTCTAAGCACAGTACATTAGTGTCAGTGGACATAGGGGGCAGAGATCAGAATCAGTGTTTCAGACAGGAAGAGAAACACACGGTCCCCAGATGTCACTTTGTGTTTTCCTTGTCGGTCATTAGTTAACAGCTAGCCTGCACATTCACAGTGTGACATTTGTCCAGGCCTGGAAAGAATTCTAGCTGCTGTGGAGTTGAAAGAAGACCAGAAACACTAGAGGTCACACAGTGTTGAAGAAGCTCTTGGGACTCTGACCTAGCCAGAGTGGAGTCAGCTTTTTAACACGCAGGCATTGAATTGAAAAGCCACACTTGAGAACCTCTCCCTGAGTAAGGACTGCTCTCTGTTTGCCTTGACAAAGCCTAAATTGTGTTTTACCAGGATCAAGGAACAAGGAAATTCACTGCCTCTCAAAACAATGGTCTCCTTCTTGGAGTTTTCTTATTGGAGACAGTCTCCTGTAGTTCAGGCTAGCCTAGAACTCCATGTTTCCATCTTTTCTTCCTTCCTTTGTGGTGTTTTTTGTTTGGTTGGTTTTGGTTTTTTTTTGAGCCATGGTCTCGTCTTAAATAGCCCGGGCTGGCCTACAACTCACTATGTAGATCAGGCTGGCCTCAAACTCAAGTGCTAGGCTCAAAGGCCTGTGCTACCATGCCTTAATGAATACTTTATGTGGTACACATAATATGCATGTAGGCAAAACATACATAGAAAATCTTTTCAAAAAAAAAACATGTAACAAATTTGGGCAGAAGGCAGAAGGATCAGGAGTTGAAGGTTAGTTTTACTTACATACAGAGTTTAAGGCTAGTCTGGAATATATGACACCCTATCTTCAAAAAAGGGCAGATAGAAAGTTTTCAACAAAAAATGTGGAGTAGTTTTAAGACCCTCATACATTACTGATAGAAACAAAATGGTGCAGCCTCTTTCAGAATGTTTGACATACCCAGTATAACCATTTAAAGAAATCAAAGTAAGTGTTCCCAGGGACATTTAAGGGCTGCCTGGGATAGATGAGAGAATTTACAAAGACAGAAAACAGACCCATTGAGAAATCTCCTTAGATGGAAATATCCTATTGGGCTTTAAAGATGATTCACACGGCTCTTGTTACAGTTTGCAGCAGGAATGTCCCTGAAGGTTCAAGTGTTAAAGGTTTTTGTCCCCAGCCTATGGTAGGTGATAGAAATGTTAAAAGGTCAAACCTAACTGAAGGTCATGTGGTCACAGGATGAAAGTTGTCGAAGAGGATATCAGGCATTAGGTGAAGAGTTTTGCCACGTGTTGCAGCTAGGATACGCAACCTCATTGCAGGCTCATAAGCAATATGCCAATAGTCTCAGGAATTTGTAGTTTAATAGAAAGTCAAAATACAGGTATTCATACATGCTTTATTTATAACTGCCAACAAGTAGGGCCAGGCATGGTGGATCACGCCTGTAATCTTAGTACTGTGAAACTGAGGCCAGGAGTATATCCATGAGTTCAAGGCTAGCTCACGTTAGAGAGTGAAGTGCTGTTTGAAAGCAAAACCAAATACAAAATAGGCAATAATCAGAAATGACCCAAATGTCTGTAGACTGGTGAATGAATAAAGAAAAGGTCATAATAATCATTCAGTGGTATACTGTTCAGCAATAAAAGGAACATATGAATATATAGCACAGCATAAAAACCTCAGAAACTACAAAGGAGGGCTGGAGAGATGGCTCAGTGGTGACTTTTACCCACATGGCACCTCATAAGGGTGTGTGACTCCAGTTCCAGGGGATCTTGTGCCCTCTCCTGTCCTCTGTGGGCACTGCATGCACATCTGGCATTCATGTAGGCACTCAGTAACTACAAAGGACCTTGTCCTCTTAATCCATTTATGATACATGTTCAGAAAGGATGAATTTAGAGAGACAGAAAATAAATCCATTGGTTTTTAGGCTTGAGGAAGTAGAGATTAGTTGTACATGGAATTTTGTCTAAGGAAATTCTTCATATCCATGTATAATTTTATCTAATCAAAAAAATCATTGGATTTTGAAGATGGCCACATAGTTCTGTAAACTTACCAAAAAATAGCTGAATTTTGTAGTTTCTAAATGACACCTGAATAAAGCTATTTTTAAAAACATCTGATAAACATGAAAATGTGTTAATCATCTCTGATAGTTATGGGAATGCACTAAATGAACACAATTATTTCATTTTCCTTGGCTGTCTAAACAGAAACTGGATTGCTGAATTTTCCAGTTTTGTATGTGTTCCTATGTTTTAGTTTTCAATGAACCTCCATACTGTCTTGCACAGTGGCTTTATTAAATTATATTCCCATCAAATATGTATAATGGTTCTCCTTTCTTAGTAGCCTCACTCAAACTCCTTATTTTTGTGCTTTCAGAACAGCCATTCCTACTGGGTCAAGCCAACATTTCAATGTGGTTTGATCTCCACCTCCCTGATAGTGACGTGGAACAATTTCACCAATGTATCCATCTTTTCTTTTAGTTTGTTTTGGTTTCTGTTTTGAAACAGGGTCTCAAACTGTAATTGAGGCTGGCCTGGAACTCACTATGTAGTGGAGGATGGTCTCAAAGTCATGGCAGCCCTCTTGCCTTGGTTTCCTGAGTGCTGGGAATACAGGTATGTGCCACTTCACCTGGCTCTGTATGTCTTCTAAGAAATGTCTGTTGAGAGCTAAGTGTTGTGTCATGTACCTTTGAATCCTATTCACAAGTTATTCACAAGGCAGAGGCAGGAGGATTGTGATTTAAAGGTCATCCTGGCCTTCATAAGAGTAAGACCCTGTCAAAAAAATATAACAGAAACGAAGATATTGAGGGGGTGAATAACAGAATTTTATTAAGATATATGACTTGCTTTAAAATTGGATTACTTTCAGGTGTTCCTCCCACCTTCCCCCACCCACACCCTTCTAGCCCAGATTAGCCTTAAATTCATAGGAATCCTTCTGCTTCAGCCCCCCCAAGGGCTGGAGTTACAGGGGTGGGCCCCCAGTGTTTGGACTAGTTTTTGTTGGTTAGTCTGGGGAGGTTTTTTTTTTTTTGCTTTTTCACTTTTGATTTGTTTGTTTTTATCAATTTTGGGTACTAAGAAGACAAAAAAAAGAGAAGTTAACAAGATGGCTCATTGGGTAAAAGCACTTGCTTGGAAAGTCTGATGACTTGAGTTTGATCCCCTGAATCCATGATAGGAGAGAACCAACCCAACTCCTGAGAGTTGTCCTCTGACCTCCACACACACACACACACACACACACACACAGACACACACACAGCACACACACACACACACAGAGAGAGAGAGAGAGAGAGAGAGAGAGAGAGAGAGAGAGAGAGAGAGAGAGAGAGACTTAAACTTCTGGATATTACCCTTATGTTAGATACACAGTCTGTCTTTGCTCTGTTGGTTGTTTCCTTTGCTGTATAAAAACATTTTGTTTTTTATGTAATCCTAGTTGTCGATTTGTGTTTCTTTCCAGTGCTTTTGGCACCTTATCAAAAAACTTGCCCATTATAATGCCGTGATGAGGTCTCCATATGTTTCCTTCAAGTGCTTTCTTGGCTTGTGGTCTTATATTAAATGTTTTATCTGTTTGGAGTTGTTTTTTATACCTGATGAAATGTAGGAATCCAGTTTCATTTTTCTGCTGTGAATATCTAGTTTTCCTAGCACCATTTATTGAAGAGACCATCATTTTCCCATTAAATGTTGACTTCTTTGTTAAAAATCAGTTGGCTCCGGGTGGTGGTAGCACATGCCTTTAATCCCAGCACTCAGGAGGCAGAGACAGGTAAATCTCTGAGTTTAAGGCCAGTCTGGTCTACAGAGCAAGTTCCAAGCCAACCAGGGCTGCACAGGGAAACCCTGTTTCTCAAAACAAAACAAAAAGTCAGTTGGCTATAAATGTATGGGTTTATTTCTGTTTCCCCTTCTGTTCTTTGGTGTTTGTGTGCATTATTATGTCAGTAGTTATTATGTCAGTAGCATAGTATTTCGGTCACTATAGCTTGATAATGGATTCTTTAAAATAAAAGGAAGATCCATTTTATTTATTTTTGAGTGTCAGGTCCTGTGCATGCAGGTTCGTAGGGGTGCCCTTGAAAGTCTGAAGAAGGCGCCCAGTCCTTTGGAGCTGGAGTTCCAGGTAGTTGTGAATGCTGGCGTATTTTGACATCAGGAAGTGTGATGCATTCAGCTTTGTTCTTCTCTCTGAGTGTTGCTTTGAATATTTAGGATATTTCATAGTTCCTTACCAATTTTACAATACCTTTTCTATTTCTGTAAAGAATGTAATTGGGCCTGGTGGTGGTGGCGCACGCCTTCAATCCCAGCACTCGGGAGGCAGAGGCAGGCAGATCCCTAAGACTCTGAGGCCAGTCTGCTACAGAGTGAGTTCCAGGACAGCAGGGGCTGTTAGAGAAACCCTGTCTCGGAAAAAAAGGAATGTAATTGGAATTTTGGAAGTAGTTGTTTTGAATTTGTTGATCACTTTGGGTATAAGGGCTATTTTTACAACATCAATTCTGCCAATCCATGACATGAGCTATCTTTTCATTGCTGTGAATCACTTTCAATTTATTTCATAAATGTTTTATACTTGTTTTGGAGAGATTTTGCCTCTGCTATGGTTTGGATGTCATCTGTACCCTGTGAGTTTATGTGTAGGAAGGTTATTCCTAGAGAGGACTGTTATGGAACCTTTAAGAGCTAGAACTTAGTGTGAGGTCCTTAGACCACTAGGGTGTGTTAACAGAAGTAATTAAGTAGTTGTTGTGGGATTCTGAGTTGATTCTTTGTTTTCAATTTCCTTCTTTAGTTTTGAGATTTTCAAGCGTGTGTGTGTGTGTGTGTGTGTGTGTGTGTGTGTGTGTGTGTGTGTGTCTGTGTGTCTGTGTGTATGTGTCTCTGTGTGTGTGTGTGTATGTGTCTGTGTGTGTGTGTGTGTGTGTCTGTGTGTGTGTGAGTGTGTGTGTGTGTGTGTGTGTACGTATATATACACAAATATACTCCCCATTCCCATCTTCTAACCCCCCTTATCCCCTAACACGTCCTTCCAATTTTACCTTTAAAAAAATAATGCCCAGAGTCCAGTTATCCTATATGTACATGGATTTCGAGGCATCCACTGCCCTTTTCAGCAACATACATTGATTCAGGATTTCACTCTCTCAGGACTTTCTCCAATCCTCACAGGCAGGGATTGAGGCTGAGTTAATTCTTGCCAAGACAACATATTATTAAAAAAAAAACCCTTTATATGACACCTTCACCAGATCAAGCTGATGATGTGCTTTGCCTTTGAATATACAGAACTTTGAGATAAAGTTACCTAAACTCAGTGTTTCGTTACACTGAAAGAAAATGGACTAATACAGTCTCCTTAGTTATAACTTATTCTTAGGTCTTTATACATTATTTGTGTATGTAGCAGTCCATGCCACAATGTCGAATTCAAAGGGCATCTTGAAGGAACTGGTTCTCTCTTCCACCTCTTGGATCCCAGGGATCAAACTCTAGTTGTCGGCTTGGCGGCAAATGCTTCTACCCACTGAGTCCCCTTGCCTGCCTTTCTCGGGTATTTTTGGCAACCATAAAAAATTATTAGCTGAGTATGGTGACACATGCCTGTAATGCTGAGGCAGGAGGATCACCATGTGTCTGAAGCCAGCCCAGGCTGGATAGCAAAGCCCTTCCTCAAGAAAAATGTTTTCTTATCTCTTCAGATTGTTTATTGTTAATATATGGAAATGCTATTGTTTTTAATGTACTGAGTTTTGTGTTCTGCACCTTGACCGAGTTTATTAGTTGTAACAATTCTTTGTCTTTAAATAAGTATGTGAAAGACACATCTCTATTCCCACTCCATTTATGTCACAATTCACAATAGCCAATATAAGGAATCAACCTAATTATTTATCAACATGAGCGAATAAAAGAAAGTGTGTGTGTGTGTGTTGAGAGAGAGAAAGACGTGATACTATTCATCCATAAGCTGGATAAAATTCTGTCCTTTTCAATAACATGGATGAGGCTGTTGGACATTTATATTAAATGACATGTCAGACTGAGAAATAAAAATACCACATGATCTGAAACATGCGTGGAAATTTTTTAAAGCAAAAAAATGCTTATTTATTTAGTATACTGTAAGAGTGCAGCGGGCATTACCCTGATGAAGGAATGTTCTGTCCACACATGCTGTCTTTAAAACTTGACTTCTTGCATATCAAGAGTAGAACAGTCATGAGAGCCTGGGAAGGGCAAGCGAGAGATGCTGGCCAATAGGTATGCTGCTGCAGTTAAACAGGAGGAAGAAGTTCTAGAATGCTAAAACACAGCAGGGTGTCTAGCTAACAGTAAAGTACTATCCATTTCAAAATAGCTAGAATATTCCAAATACTCTTCTGTAAAGATATAACTAAGGTTATGGATGTGCTAATTGTCCTTATTTAATCTCTCAAAATTTCATACTGCACCCCATAAATATTTAGAATTGCCTGTGATTTACAAACCAAATTGGGATCTGGCCTGGTGGTGCAGGTCTGGAATCCCAGCTACTAGAAAGATTCAGGAAGAAGGAGCACAAGTTCGAGGATAGCCTGAACAAATTAGTGAGATCCTATTCTAGAATAAAAAGAATAATTATAGTTTGATATTTTTTCTGTTTGCATGTGGTTTTATGTAGTTGGATATGTCTGTCCCACCAGCCAGTTCCCTAATAACCATACAGAGACTTCTTCTTAATTATGAAAGCTCTGCCCATAGCTTAGGTTTGTTTCTTTTTTTCCAGATTTTTTTTATTTGAATTAGAAACAGGATTGTTTTACATGGCAATCCCAATTCCCTTCCCCCTCCGGTCCTCCCCTACCACCCCCCCACACAACTAAAACCCTATCTATTACATATCGTTTCTGCTCCCCCTGGATGGTGAGGCCTTCCATAGGGAGTCTATAGTATCCTTTGGGATAGGGACTAGGCCACCCTCGTGTGTCTTAGCTCAGGGAGTATCCCTCTATTTAGAATAGGCTCCCAAAGTCCACACCTATGCTAGAGATAAGTACTGAACTACTAAAGGAGGTCCCGTAGATTTCCGAGGTTTCCTCACTGAAACCCATGTTCCTGGGGTCTGGATCAGTCCCATGCTGGTATCCCAGCTATCAGTCTGGGGAGCAAGAGTTCCCCAATGTTCAGGTCAGCTGTTTCTGTGGGTTTCACCAGCCTGGTCTGGACCCCTTTGCTCTTAACTCGTCCTTCTCTGCATTTGGGTTCCAGTTCAGTTCAGTGATTAGTTGTGGGTGTCAGCTTCTACTTCCACCAGCTGCTGGATGAGGGCTATCGGGTGGCATATAAGTCAGTCATCAATCTCATTATCAGGGGAGGACATTTAAGGTAACCTCTCCTCTGTTGCTTAGATTGTTAGCTGGTGTCATCTTTGTAGATCTCCAGACATTTCCCTAGTGCCTGATTTCTCTGTAAACCTAAAATGTCTCTCTCTATTATGGTATCTCCATTCTTGTTTTCTTCTACTCTTCCCCTGACTTAACCTTTCTATTCCCTCATGTCCTCTGCATGCCTCCTCTTCTCCCCTTCTCATTCTCTTAGCTCCCTCCCCCTTTTCCCATGCTCCCAATTTGCTCAGGGGATCTTGACCCTTTCCCCTTCTCCAGGGGACCATGTATGTCTCTCTTAGGGTCCTCCTTGTTTACTAGCTTCTCTGGCAGTGTGGATTGTAGGCTGGTAATCCTTTACTCTATGTCTAAAATCCGAATATGAGTGAGTACATATCATGTTTGTCTTTTTGTGAATAGTTTCTTCAAGTTCCATCCATTTTCCTGCAAATTTCAATATTCCACTGTTTTTTTCTGCTGAGTAGTACTCCATTGTGTAAATGTACCACAATTTCTCTATCCATCTTTTGTTGAGGGGCATCTAGGCTGCTTCCAATTTCTGGCTATTACAAATAATGCTGCTATGAACATTGTTGAACAGATGTCCTTGTTGTATGAATGTGCTTCTTTTGGGTATATGCCTAAGAGTGGAATTGCTGGTTCTTGTGGTAGACTGATTCCCATTTTCTTGAGGAGTCGCCATACTGATTTCTAAAGTGGCTGTACAAGTTGGCACTCCCACCAGCAATGGAGAAGTGTTCCCCTTTCTCCACATCCTCTCCAGTATAAACTGTCATTGGTGTTTTTGATTTTGGCCATTCTGACAGGAGTAAGATGGTATCTCAAAGTTGTTTTGATTTGCATTTCCCTGATGGCTAAGGATGTTGAACACATTCTTGTGTGTCTTTCAGCCATTTTAGATTCCTCTGTTGAGAATTTTCTATTTAGTTCTGTACCCCACTTTTTTATTGGATTATTTCATGTTTTGGAAACTCGCTTCTTGAGATTTTGTATATTTTGGAGATCAGCCCTCTGTCAGATGTGGGGTTGGTGAATACCTTTTCCCAGTCTATGGGCTGCTGTTTTGTCTTTCTGACTATGTCCTTTGCCTTACAGAAGCTTCTCAGTTTCAGCAGGTCCCATTTATCAATTGTTGATCTCAGTGTCTGTGCTACTGGTGTAATGTTCAGGAAGTGGTCTCCTGTACCAATTAATTCAAGGGTATTTCCCACTTTGTCTTCAAATAGGTTCAGTGTAGCTGGATTTATGTTGAGGTCTTTGATCCATTTTGACTTAAGTTTTGTGCAGGGCGAAAGGCTTGGGTCTATCTGCAGTCTTCTACATGTCTGCAACCAGTTATGCCAGCACCATTTGTTGAAGATGTTCTCTTTGTTCATCATATAAATTTGGATTGTTTGTCAAAAATGAGGTGTTCATAGGTGTGTGGGTTGATATCAGGGTTTTCAACTCTATTCCATTGGTCTACCTGTCCATTTTTGTGCCAATACCAAGCTGTTTTCAGGACTACATCTCTGTAATAGAGCTTGAAGTCAGGGATGGTGATGCCTCCAGAAGTTCCTTTTTTGTACAGGGCTGTTTTGGCTATTCTGGGTATTTTGTTTCTCCATATAAAGTTGAGAATTGTTCTTTCAAGGTCTGTGAAGAATTGTGTTGGGATTTTAATGGGGATTGCATTGAATCTGTAGATTGCTTTTGGCAAGATTGCCATTTGTACTATGTTGATCCTACCTATCAAAGGGCATGGGAGATCTTTCCATTTTTCTTGTATCTTCTTTAATTTCTTTAGAGACTCAAAATTCTTATGGTACAGGTCTTTCACTTTTTTGGTTAGTGTTACCCTGAGGTAACATAAATAACATAAATAATTTTATGTTATTTCTGGCAATTGTAAAGGGTGGTGTTTCTCTGATTTCTTTCTCCACCAATGTGTCATCGGTATACAGTAGGGCTACAGATATTTTTGAGTTAATCTTGTATCCTGCCACTTTACTGAAGGTGTTTGTCAGCTGTAGGAGTTCCCTGGTAGAGTTTTTTGGGTCACTAATGTAGACTATCATATCATCTGCAAATAGTGAGAGTTTGACTTCGTCCTTTCCGATTTGTATTTTCTTGATCTCCTTTTGTTGTCTTATTGCTCTAGCTAGAACTCAAGGACAATATTGAAGAGGTATGGAGAGAGTGGACAGCCTTGTCTTGACCCCGATTTTTGAGGAACTGGATTGAGTTTCTCTCCATTTAATTTGATGTTGGCTGTTGGCTTGCTGTATATTGCTTTGATTATGTTGAGGTATATTCCTGTTATCCCTGATTTCTCCAAGACCTTTATCATGAAGGTGTGTTGGATTTTGTCAAAGGCTTTTTCAGCATCTAGTGAAAGGATCTTTTTTTTTTCTCAGTCTGTTTATATGGTGTATTACATTGATGGATTTTGTATGTTGAACCATCCTTGCATTCCTGGGATGAAGCCTACTTGATCATGATGGATGATTTCTCCCATGTGTTCTTGGATTCGATTTGCCAGTATTTTATTGAGAATTTTTGCATCAATGTTCATGAGGGATATTGGTCTGTAGTTCCTTTTCTTAGTTGTGTCTTTGTGTGGCTTGCATATCAAGGTTATTGTAGCCTCGTAAAAAGAGTTTGTCAATGTCCCATCTGCTTCTATTTTGTGGAACAATTTGAGGAGTATTGGTGTTAGCTCTTGTTTGAATTTCTGGTAGAATTCTGCGCTGAAGCCTCTGTTTTTTTTTTGTTTTTTTTTTTTTTTTGGTTGGGAGACTTTTGATGACTGCTTCTATTTCCTTAGAGGTTATAGGTCTGTTTAAGTTGCTTATCTGTTCTTGATTCAATTTTGGTGAGATCTGTCTAGAAAATTGTCCATTTCCTTTAAATTTTCAAATTTTGTGGAGTACAGGTTTTCAAAGTATGACCTGAAGGTTCTCTGAATTTCCTTAGTGTCCGTTGTTATGTCCCCATTTTCATTTCTGATTTTGTTAATTTGCATGTTCTCTCTCTGCCTTTTGGTTAGTTTGGATAAAGGTTTTTCTATCTTGTTGATTTTCTCGAAGAATCAACTCTTTGTTACATTGATTCTTTGAATTGTTTTCTTTGTTTCAACTTTATTGATTTCTGCCCTCAATTTGATTATTTCCTGGCGTCTACTCCTCCAGGGTGAATTTGCTTCCATTTGTAATAGAGCTTTCAGCTGTGATGTCAACTCTCTGGTGTGACTATTCTCTAGTTTCTTCATGTGAGCACTTAGAGCGATGAACTTTCCTCTTAGTGCTGCTTTCAAAGGGTCCCATAAGTTTGGGTATGTTGTGTCTACATTTTCATTGAATTCTAGGAAGTCTTTAATTTCTTTATTTCTTCCTTGATCCAGGAATGGTGCATTGTGTGTTGTTCAATTTCCATGAGTTGGTAGGTTTTCTGCAATTTGTTTTGTTTTTGATTTGTAACTGTAAAGCATGGTGGACTGATAAGACACAGGGGATTATTCCAATTTTTTTTGTACCTGTTGAGGTTTGTCATGTTGCTGAGTATGTGGTCGATTTTTGAGAAGGTTCCATGTGATGCTGAAAAGAAGGTATATTCTTTTGTGTTTGGATGGAAAGTTCTATAGATGCCTGTTAATCCCAATTGGGTCATAACTTCTGTTAGTTCCTTTGTTTCTTTGTTAAGTTTCTGCCTGGTTATCCTGTCCAGTGGTGAGAGTGGGGTGTTGAAGTCTCCCACCATAACTGTGTGAGGTCTTATATGTTATTTGAGTTTTAATAATGTTTCTTTTACGAATGTTGGTGCCTTTGTATTTGGGGCATAGATGTTTAGAATTGAGACTTCTTCCTGATGGATTTTTCCTGTGATGAATATGAAATGACCTTCTTCATCTCTTTTGATTGATTTTAGTTTGAAGTTTAACTTGTTAGATACTAGGATAGTTACCCCAGCTTGTTTCTTGGGTCCATTTGATTGGAATATCTTATCCCAACCCTTTATTTCTGAGGTAATGTCTGTCTTTGAATTTGAGGTGTATTTCTTGTATGCAGCAGAAGGATGGATTCTGTCTTCATATCCAATCTGTTAGTCTGTGTCTTTATAGGCGAGTTAAGACCATTAATATTGAGGGAAATTAAGGTCCATTGAGGTTTATTCTTATTTGTTTTTGATTTGTTGTTGGTAGTGGTATTGTATTTGGATTCACCCTGCTTTTTATTTTAGGTTTTTGTAAAGTGGGATTATCTATTGCCTATGTTTATGTGAGTGTAGTTAATTTCCTTAGGTTTGTTCTCTCAGAGTTGGTAGAATATCTTTCCACGTCTTTCTGGCTTTCAGAGTTTCCATGGAGAAATCTGGTGTAATTCTGATAGGTTTGCCTTTATATGTTACTTGGCCTTTTTCCCTTGCTGCTCTTAATACTCCTTCTTTATTCTGTATGTTTGGTGTTTTTAATTATTAGGTGATGGGGGACTTCCTTTTGTAGTCCACTCTATTTGGCATTCTGTAGGTTCCTTGTACTTTCATTGGCATGTGTTTCTTTAGATTGGGAAAGTTTTCTTCAATGAGTTTGTTGAATATGTTTTCTGCACCTTTGAGTTGGGTTCTTCACCTTCTATACCTATTATCCTAAGGTTTGGTCTTTTCACAGTGTCTTATATTTCCTGTATATTTTGTGTTAAGGATTTGTTGGACTTAAGATTTTCTTTGCTTGATGAATTTATTTCCTCTAGTTTATCTTTAGTGTCTGAGATTCTGTCTTCCATCTCTTGTATTCTGTTGGTTATGCTTGCATCTGTGGTTCCTGATTGTTTACTCAGCTTTTCCTCTTCCAGCATTCCCTCAGTTTGTGTTTTCTTTATTGTCTCTATTTCAGTTTTCAGGTCCTGAACTGTTTCCTTCAGCTGTTTAATTGTATTTACTTGGCTTTTTTGGCTTTCCTTGATTTCTTGCATCTCTTGGTTCGTCTTTTCTTCCATTTCTCTGAAGGATTTTCTGATTTCCTCTCTTAGGGTCTTTATCATCTGCATGAAGTTGTTGCATAGGCTTGTTTTTAACTAGATCTTATAATTTAAACTAACCCATGTATATTTATTTTCTATCTCATGGCTTTATCTTTATCCATGCTGCTTTCCTGTTTCCTTTGTGTCTGGCTGGCAAGTCTACCTCTCTTCTTCCCAGTATCCTCTCTGCCTTAAAATCCTGCCTAGCTATTGGCTATTCAATTTTTTATTAGACCAATAGGAATGATATATTTTCGCAGTGCACAAAAGTTTATTCCACTACAGTTTTATTTTATTTTCTTGGTTTGGGGGCTTTTGTTGCAGTATGGTTTTGTTTCTTTTTTTGAGAAAGAATGTAAAGTTGAGGGGCAGGGAGGGGGAAAGAATCTGGAGGGACTTGAGGGAGGGGAAGAATGTGATCAAAAAGTTTAAATTTTAAAAATTTAAATAATGAAACTTATAATGATAAAGAAAAGTTTTTTAAAAAGACTGGTATGTAGCTCAATGGCACAATCCTCAAATGCCACATGTGAGGTCCTGTGATATAGTGCCACTGGATAGTGCTTGTCTACTGTACAAAAGACTTGGGGTTTAATTCTTAGCACTGTCCAGAACTTTTGAAATAAGAATAAATACAATAAATCCACAATGGTAGAGCATTATTTGTCCACTGGAAAGGATAAAGTTTAGAGATTAAGTGTCGCTGGAAGATATAGAGAAATAATTGCTGATCTGAAAGGCATGGTATGCTTACTTTGGATAATAGAGGGGCAGTTTCTTAATAATCGAAGTGAAGGTTATGTGCACAAGGAAGAATGAATAAGTATGAATACACAAAGACTTGAAAAAGAATGTTCATAGCTGGCTTACTTATGCTAGCCAAAATGGAAACAATGAGAATGTCCACTCTCTGGTTACTGAGTGAATATAAAGGGTAGAATATCATAAAAGAAATGTAGTGCTGATACATACTACAACCTAGATGAAACCTGAACACAGGATACTAAATATAAGAAGTCAGACATAAAAGGTAAAGTGTTGTACAAGTCTATTTATATGAAATGTGCCTAGTAGACAAATTCATAGAGATTGCATAGAGTGATTGCAAGAGGCTTGTGACAAGAAAGGGAATTTAAAATAAATGGGATCTAAATAAATGATCTAAAACAGATTCATTATGATAGTTATATAATTTGGTACTATCTTTTAAAAACATATCTCTCAGACAGAGAGGGCAAAAGAATGTAAGCTACAGGGTGGGGTGGGAGCAGTATGGAACACTGCCCTCCAGGAATGACATGGCTGTTGTACTCTTGACCCCACAGCAGCTGTGATTACTAGCATAGCATCTCCACCAGGCTGAGCCTGTCAAAACCCCATCATGGTCAGGTATGGTGACATTCACCTTTAATCTCAGTATTTAACTGACAGATGCAGGTGGATCTCTGAGTTCTAGGCCAGCCGGGGCTATATAGAGAGACCCTATCGCAACAAATAGCAGCAGCAACAACAAAAACAAACACCATGAGAACTTATTTGCAGTTAAAAGTTGGTGGGGGAATTAAAGACATTTTCTTTGAGTGGTTTAGTTACTAGCAAGATACCAATTCTTTTATTAAAAACTAATGAGACACAATGGGTCACACTTTAAAAAAACCTTGAAAGTAGAAGGGGTGCTACCCCACAAGAGGTGATTAGCAACAATGGCAGGGGGACAAAAAAGGGAAATGGGAATGAATATAATCACAATACAATATGTACAGTATGAAAATGTCATTATAAACCTACTATGTATGATTAATATGTGCTAAACATCGAAGCCGACAAATTGGGTCAAGCATGGATGCACATGCTTCTCCTTGAGCATTTGAAAGTAGGAGGCAGGATGATCGAGTTCAACATCAGCAGCTACATAGTGAGTCCAAGGCCAGCCTTGTATGAGACGCTGTCTCAACAAACAAATTGGTAAATTGATGGGGAATGTGCTGTGTATGCTTATCTTATTGATTGTTAAATAAAATACTGTTTGGCCAATGAGACAGCAAGTAGACGGGACTAGGAGTCAAAGAGGATTCTGGGGAATGTAGTAGAGAAGTGTGATCCAGGCAGGAAGTGACATAGCAAGGAGACTCATATTTAAGCGAAGGAGAAACAGGAAGGGTCCCTCTTTTTCCCCTCCGCTCCAGCGGCACAATGTGATCCACCGGCAAGGAGGGACGCCAATAAGGCATCCGATAAGGTAAGTCTTATAAAATATATAGATGTATGATAGTTAAGACTGAGCTAACAGATGAGAATCCTAGTCATTGGCCAAGCAGCTTTGAACCTAATACAAGTTTCTGTGTATTCATTTGGGCCTAACTACAGCGGGCAGCTGGCGTAAAGCTCACATGTGGTAGTGGGGCTAAGGCGGCTTTTGGCGGAAAGATTTATCATAACAGGAAATTGTGTACTTGAAATGGATAAATTATATGTAAAATATGCATTGAGCGGAAAAAAAGAAACTAGTAGTGAATTCCAGGGCTTTGTTACTGTTGTTCTGTCCATGTCTTTGGAGTCCTGTCTCTACCTCCCTAGTTCTGGGATTAATGGCATGTCATTCCAAGTCCTGGCATCAAAGGCGTGAGCTGTTTCTCTTCTAGATTGATTCAATCTCATGTAGCCCAAGGTGGCCTTGAATTCGTAGAGATCTGTTTGCCTCTGTCTCCAGAGTGATGGGATTAAAGGTGTGTGCTATGGCTAACTAGCTCTGCACTCTGATCTTCAGGGAAGCTTTGTTTGTTCAACAAAATATCACCACAGAATAATGCCATGAACACTTAAATGCAGGTTTTAATACTGTCCTGTATTGTATTTCTCTTTTGAGTTGGAATTGCTGAGTCAGAAGTTAAGCCAATGTTTAATCTTTTGAGGAACTGCCAATGATGAAGTTCCATCATACTTTCAAATAAAGAGACTTGAATACAGAAGTGAAATATTAGATCTAACAGTGGTGACTTCTTTATACTAGTTTGGTGGAATTCTCACTTGGTGATACTCAACACTTTGGACATATTCACATCTTGCCTTTACTGACTTTGAACAGACAGAAGTAACAGTAAGAGAGACCACTACTATACTCCCAATACTGATGAATGGAATCGAAATGTTTGAAGTGTTAGGAATCTTAAATGATCATGTTTTACAAATTGTGATAATTAAGGAGGCAAGAAGATTTCTTTTATGTTCAAGGCCAGCCAGACCCTGTCTCAAACAAAAAATAGAAGTGTTCTCTTGTATTTTAGAGTCAGAAAAGCAAGAGAAGAGTATCCCTTCTTGTTGGAATAAGTGATGTATTTTACCATATTGACAAAGAAAGGTTCATCTTTGATTTTCTTACATCATCTTAGACTTTGGACCAATTGTGTGGCTCATAAAAGGAAAAAATGACAAATTAGAGTTCATCAAAATTAAAACTTTTAGCCTGGCCTTGGTGGTGGATGCTTTAATCCCAGCAATCAGGAGGCAGAGGCAGGTAGATCTCTGTGAGTTGGAGGCTAGCCTGATCTACAGAGTGAGTTCCAGGAAAACCTTCAAAGCAATATAGAGGTGTATGGGTTAATATCAGGATTTTTAATTCAATTCTATTGGTCTACCTGTCTATTTTTGTGCCAATATCAAGCTGTTTTCAGGACTACAGCTCTATAATAAGAGCTTGAAGTCAGGGATTGATGGGGAAATACTTCTATGTATGTTTATCTTATTGTTAAATAAAATACTGTTTGGCCAATGAGACAGCAAGTTAGAAGAGACTAGGAGTCAAAGAGGATTCTGGGAAATTTAGTAGAGAAGTGGTGATCTAGGCAGGAAGTGACATAGCAAGGAGACTCATATTTAGCAAGGAAACAGGAAGTGTTCTCTCATTTTGACCTTCGCCTCCTCCGGTGGCAGGATGTGATCCACCGCAAGGGAGGACGCCAACAAGGCTTCCGATAAGATAAGTCTTATAAAATATATAGATGTATGATAGTTAAGACTGAGCTAACAGATGAGAATCCTAGTCATTGGCCTAGCAGCTTTGAACCTAATACAAGTTTCTGTGTATTCATTTGGCCCTAACTTGGACAGGCAGCTTGGATAAAGCATACACAGGGCAGTGGGGCTCAGTGGCTTTTGGCAGAAAGGTTTATCGTAACAAGAGATGGTGATGCCTCTGGAAGTTCATTTATTTTACAGGGTTTTATGGCTATCTTTGGACTTTTGTTTTTCCCTATAAAGTTGAGCATGATTCTTTCAAGGTCCGATAGGGATTGCATTGAATCTGTAGATTGCTTTTGGCAAGATTGCCATTTTTACTGTGTTGATCCTACCTATCCAAGAGCATGGGAGATCTTTCCATTTTCTGGTATCTTTTTTAATTTCTTTCTTTAAAGACTCAAAGTTCTTGTTATACAAATCTTTCACTTGTTTGGTTATTGTTACCCGAAGGTATTCTATGTGGTTTGTGGCTATTGTAAAGGGTGATGTTTCTCTGATTTCTTTCTCAGCCCATTTATTGTCTGTATATAATAGGTCTACTGATTTTTTAGAGTTATTCTTGTATCCTGCCACTTTGCTGAAGGAGTTTATCAGCTGTAGGAGTTCCCTGGTAGAGTTTTTCAGGTCACTAATATAAACTATCACATCATCTGCTAATAGTGAAAGTTTGACTTCTTCCTTTCCAATTTGTATCCCCTTGATCTCCTTTTGTTGTTTTATTGCTCTAGCTAGAACTTCAAGTACAATATTGAAGAGATATGGAGAGAGTGGACAGCATTGTCTTGTTCCTGATTTTAGAGGAATCGAGTTGAGTTCCTCTCCATTTAGTTTGATTTTGGCTGTTGGTTTGCTGTATATTGTTTTTATTATGTTCAGGTATGTTCCTGTTAGCCTTAATTTCTCCAAGACCTTTATCATGAAGGGGTGTTGGGTTTTGTCAAAGGCTGCCTCATCATCTAGTGAGATGATCATATGTGTTTTTTTCAATTGTTTATATGGTGGATTACATTGATGAATTTTCATATGTTGAAGCATCCCTGCATTCCTGGAATGAAGCCTACTTGATCATGGTAGATGGTTTTTCTGATGTGTTCTTGGTTTCAATTTGCCAGTATTTTATTGAGAATTTTTGCATCAATGTTCATGAGGGATATTGGTCTGTAGTTCTCTTTCTTAGTTGTGTCATTTTGTGGCTTGGGTACCACAGTAAATGTAACCTCATAAAAAGAGTTTGGCAAATGAACCTTCTGCTTCTATTGTGTGGAACTATTTGAGGAGTATTGGTATTAGCTCTTGTTTGAATTTCTCATAGAATTCTACACTGAAACCATCTTGCCCTGGGCTCTTTTTGGTTGGGAGACTTTTGATGACTGCTATTTCATTAGGGTTATAGGTCTATTTAACTTGCCCATCTGTTCTTTATTTAATTTTGGTAAGTGAAATCTTTCCAGAAAATTGTCCATTTCCTTTAGATTTTCGTATTTTGTGGAGTACAGGTTTTCAAAGTATGACCTGAAGATTCTCTGGATTTCATCAGTGTCCCTTGTTGTGTCCCCCTTTTCATTTTGATTTTGTTAATTAGCATATTCTCTTTCTGCCTGTTGGTTAGTTTGGATAAAAGTTTGTCTATGCTCTGATTTTCTGGAAGAAGCAACTCTTTATTACATTGTTTCTTTGTTTCTACTTTATTGATTTCATCCCTCAATTTGATTATTTCCTGGCATCTATTCCTCCTGGGGTGAGTTTGCTTTTTTGGTCAATGAATCTATTTCTCCTAGTGTATCTTCAATGCCTGAGATTCTCTCTTCCATCTCTTGTATTCTATTGGTTATGCTTACATCTGTAGTTCCTGACCGTTTACCCAGCTTTTCTAATTCCAGTATTCCCTCAGACTTTTTTATTGTCTCTATTTCAGCTTTCCAGCCTTGCACTGTTTGAATTGCTTCCTTTACTTGTTTTGTTGTTTTTGTATTAGCTTTCCTTGTTTGCTTCAAGAGATTTGTTTATTTATTGCAATTTCTGATTTGTCTTTTCCTACATTTGTTGCAATTTTTGCTTGTTTTTTCTTTCATTTCTTTAAGGGATTTTCTCATTACCTCTTTGAGAGTCTCTAAAGTGAGAACCTGTAGGTTTAAGTTATCTTTATTCAGACAAATACCAGGCAAATGCAAGCCAGAGCGTGCCCAGGGCAGCAAAGCAGCCAGGCCAGAGACAAGGGGGCTTCCATGTGCTCGACATCCCTTAAGAGCCCATCACTCATCATCCTTACCTCTAACAGGCGTGGCTTACTGTCCCCTACAATTCCACTTTTAGTCTAAAAGAGGATTAAAACTTAACAGTGTAAAGTATCCAAAATTAACAATCATAAAGGTGAAATACAAGAAATCTGCTATTGCACATTCTAACCATGTCTATTTCAGCTAAACCTTAAAGTCATCTGAAAGAGGTGTCCAAACCTGAACACCTCCTTCTAATCCCAACAATAAACAATAGGAAGGTCATTCCTAACTAGGCTTACACTACCCTAACAGACAATAATGGGGACAGTGGGCATAGCATCCTCCAAGTTACTTCCTGCTGAAATGGAATGATGGTAGCCTTGTGAGGTCCTGTGGGAAGAAAATGTTAGTAAAGTGAAAGTCTCTAATGGATTATATCCAGTCCATGTTAGATGGGATTTGTTTGATTGAAGATCTAGTTTGAAATCCTCAACTTGATTGAAGTCAGTACTCAAAACTGTGGTCAGAGTGTCAGTTGAAACAGAGTTAGTTGGATCCAGTGCAGTCAAGGAGGTATGGCCCAATTTCTTTTCTGCAGCATCCAGGGACTGTTGTCAGACGGGTCGTCATTGGCTGTGTGGGACTCAAACATAAGTGTTAGCAGAGAAATGTTTGCTTGTATATGTATGTATGCTGGAAAAGGCAATTGTGGAAAAATAATGATTGTGAGATGGTGTACACCTTGAAGGAAAGAGCCAAGAAAGACAAAGACAGTCCCCAAATTCCTCTCTCATTCTGTATTACATCAATTGGCTTCTTGATACAATTCAGAAACCCTAAGGTGTAGTTAAAAAACGTGCTGGGATTTTATGGGAGGAAAGCCAAATCCAACTCTAAATCCAGCATTGATTTACTTGAATAGGGACAAGGAAATAAAGAGATAGAGTTATTTGAGAGACAGCTGTAAAGATTACCATATGGCACGTTCCTGTTGTTTGATGGTTATAGTTTCCTTTTGTTCTTAAGCATCTACACATGTAGTGTTCTTGGATTCTGGAAATGAGTTTTCCTGTGAAGATAGAAGCAAAACACCTCCCTTTCTTTTGGGAGGTTTCTATGAGATATACCTCAGTAAATACCTGTCACTTGTCCTTGTTGAGAGGTTTGTCTTTTTCAACTCGAATCTTGATCAACTTTGATGGTATCCAAAGTTTTTCTTCTCCTGTGGAAACAAATGCAAAACTCGTCCCCCAACTTAACACATGTCCAGGCTTCCATATGGAGGTTAGTACATCTTTGAAGTACACTGGTTGATTCAGTTCAGCAGTTTTTTTCCATAGTCCAGTGTCTTTCTGTAGCTGTTTGTCCTTTGTCATTGGCATTAAGAAAGTTTAGTGTCAATAAAGCATTATGCAACCTATGTTTGAGGCTTTTTGACTTACCAGCTTGTCTATGGAGCATCTCCTTAAGTGTCCTATTAGATCTCTATACCACTGCTTGTCCTGTAGGATTGTATGGTATACCGGTGACATGGTTTATGTTATAATATTTGAAGAACTGTTCCGTTTTTGTGGAGACACATGCATGCTGGACCATTGTCAGTTTTTATTTGTGCAGGTATACCCATAACTGCCATCACCTCTAGCAGGTGTTTAATAACAGAATCAGCTTTTCAGAGTTGAGAGCAGTAGCCCATTGGAAACCTGAGAATGTGTCAATGGTATGATGCACATATTTCAAATTTCCAAATTCTGTAAAGTGAAAGACATCCATCTGCCAGATCTCTTTCCTCCGAATGCCCTTAGGATTACAGCCTGCTGGCAGTGGAGTTTGGTTATAAAAAGAACAAGTAGGACAGTTTCTCACTATCTCCTTGGCTTGTTGCCAAGTAATGGAGAAGTCCTTTTTAAACCTTTGCTATTTACATGATGCTTTTTATGAAACATGAGGCTTCTAGCACACTTCCAATTAATAAACGATCAATCTTGTCATGACCTTGTGCTAGTGGGCCTGGCAGACCCGTATGGGATCTGATATGTGTAATGTATAGAGGATTGCTTCTGTTTCTGATTGTTTTCTGTAATTGTAAAAGCAACGAGGTTAATTCCATATTATCAGGAACGAATTCTACAGTCTCAATGTGTAAGACGACTCTCTCTGCATATTGGGAATTAGTAACTATGTTAAGAGATTCTGTATAATCCATAAATACCATGAGAATTGCATATAATTCTGCCTTCTGTACAGATGTATATGGACTTTGAACTACTTTGCTTACCTCACCTGCTTTATAACCAGCATTACCTGATTTGTTGGCATCAGTGTAGAAGGTAAGAACTCCAGAAATGGGAGTTCGTCTTACAGTATGTGGAAGAATCCAGACTGTCTTTTTTATTAATTTAATTCTGTCAGTTTTGGGATAGTTGTTGCTAATCATTCCCAAAAAGTCAGTAAGAGATATTTGCCAATATTCATTATCCTTACATAAGGCGGAAATTTCTTCATTAGTTAATAGTACTATAATTTCTGCTGGATCTTTCCCAGTCAGTTGGCAAAGTCTTAATTTGCCCTTTAAAATTAAATCAGAAATCTTTTCTATATATGTCTTTAACTTTTTATTCTGTTTATGTGGCAGAAATATAAACTCCAATATAGTGTCTTCCCTCTGCATTAGAATTCCAGAAGGGAGCCGGGCGTTGGTGGTGCACGCCTTTAATCCCAGCACTCGGGAGGCAGAGGCAGGTAGATCTCTGTGAGTTCGAGACCAACCTGGTCTACAAGAGCTAGTTCCAGGACAGCTTCCAAAAGCCACAGAGAAACCCTGTCTTGAAAAACCAAAAAAAAAAAAAATTCTAGATGGGTATTCTCTGAATGGCAAGATGACCAGAATATAGTCTAAATCAAGGTTTATCCGATTTATATGTGCATCCAATATTCTGTTTTCTACCCATTGTAATTCTTTTTCTGCCTCAGCGGATAATATTCATGGACTGTTTAGGTCCTTATAACCTTTAAGAGCCATTTTAAATGGTTTAAGTCATGACCTTCTACCCCAATAATCGTCTGTAATTGAGAAATTTCTCCTAGCAGCCTCTGAAGACTATTAAGAGTTTGATAATGATCCCTTCTAATTTGTGCCTTCTGTGGCCTGATTCTTTGTAAGTCTATCCTATTACCTAAATAGTTAATAGAATCTCCTCTTTGTATCTTTTCTGGGGCAATCTGTAACCCCCATCTAGGTAGAAATTCCTTCACCATGTCAAACATATGTTCCAAAAGTTTACTTATTGGAATCTGATAAAAGAATATCATCCACGTAATGATAAACGAGGGATTGTGGAAAATTTTATGAATTATTTCCTAGGTTGTTGTACAAATTGTTGACATAAAGTAGGACTATTTAGCATCCCTTGAGGTAAAACCTTCCACTGATATCTCCGAACTGGCTGTGAGTTATTAAGAGTTGGTACAGTAAATACAAATTTCTCTCTATCATTTTCTTGTAATGGTATAGTGAAAAAACAGTCTTTCAGGTCAATTACTAGGATCAGCCATCCTTTAGGTATTAAGGAAGGCAATGGCATTCCAGGATGTAGAGAGCCCATAGGTTGAATTACCTTATTTATGGCTCTCAGGTCTGTCAGCATTCTCCAATTACCTGACTTCTTTTTGATAACAAATACAGGAGAATTCCAAGGACTGGTAGACTCCTCTATGTGTCCAGCCTCTAGCTGTTTCTGTACTAACTTTTCTAGAGCCTCTAGCTTCTCAGAGGTCATACACCATTGTCCTACCCAGACAGGTTCATCTGTAAGCCATTTTAATGGCAGGGCCTTTGGTTCCTCTAAAGTTCTATCATTTGTATTTAGTTTCTGTACAGCCTGGGTGGTTGGTAACCATTTCCCATAGCGTCTTACCCAATCTTTTCTACTATCCAGCAATTGTACAAAATTTGTATGTGACATTGGAGGTGTGTTAATTTGAGTTTTCCATTGCTGTAAGAGATCATGACCCCAGAGGTTTATAGCTATATTTGCCATGTAAGGTTTTAGTTTCCCTTTCTGTCCTTCCGGTCCAATGCAGACCACTGGGCGAACACTCTGATGAACTCTAATAGTGTTCCAATTCCCAAAAATTGTACATTCGCTTCCCTGAGTGGCCAGTCCTTCGGCCAGGACTTGTGGGTAATAATAGTAACATCTGCACCCATGTCATCATATTCATACAGTTTTTTTAGGGTCATTCTCTTCTGCTTAATCTGTGTTTGGATGTTCAGGTCTTGCTGGTATGGAGCTCCTAGACTCTGGTGCTGTCATATTGATCTTTCTGCTGTTGACCCTGTTCTTATACTGTCGTCTTCCCACCCCTTTTTCCAGTGAGTGCCGGTGGGGTCTCTCCCTCTCCTGGTGGGTACAGGTCCAAGGTTGTCTTCTGGTGGATGCAAGCAAGTCCAATACTCCCATGGGTGTCAAGATGGGTACAGTCATGTCTGAGACACTCCCTCTGCAGGTGGGTGGAGGCAGGACTAGCACCGATACTAGCAGACTCTGGATTGCTTGGACAGTGGGGGGAGGACGTGAGTTGACCAGCAGTCCCCAGACCAGGAGATCCCAAAGAGGGCAAGCAGAAGTCCCAGGAAAATATTTTTAACCAGTTGAATTTTAAAAACATTAGGGGCTAGATTGATGGTTTAGTGATGAAGAGCATCATCTGCTCTTCCAGAGGACCAGGGTTTGATTCTCAGCACCCACATGGCAGCTCACAACTGAGTATAACTCCAGTTCCAGGGGATCTGATGCATTCCAGCCTCCATGGGCACTAGGCATGGTACATGGACGTACATGCAGGCAAGACACAAATACATAAAATAAATTTCAATTTAAAAAATTAATGATAAAGCATGAGATTATTATTTTACTAGTAGTATTAAAACAGGTAGATGAAAACAACCTATATATGCTTCTATAAGGGAATAGTTCAATATTCCACACCAAACAATACAGCTTAGTAATAAAAGGAATGAACTATAACCTTAGCAGGTAAAGACAGAAAGGCCAGGAGTTCAAGTCCAGCCCTGGCACTAGAGTTTGAGACCAGCCTGGGCTCCTTGAGATTCTTCCTTAAACAAATAGACAGAATGCACACAAAATTTTCTCCTTTTAAATGATTATTTTTAGTTGCCGTCAACAAGAAATTTACTTATTTAAAAAAAATCCAAATGCTGGCATTGTCCAGAAAATTTTAACAGGTTTATTTATAATTGTTATAAAGTTGAACTGTTGAAATGTGTTCACTGAAACATTTTGCTTGCATTAATGCTTTACATCTTGCATTTCTATTAAAAATTCACACACAAATGAAAATGGAAAAACTGCCCATATCTGATTTCTGTCCCCTATTTTTCCACTCGCAATCATATACTTAGGTACCTTTTCACCCCATGGACAAAATATCTAACATTCAGAACTACTGATAACAGGAAGAGGAAAAATTTTTTGAGAATGAAATGTTTCCCCTCATAGTGGACTCTTAAGCAGTTCTCCGCGTATGCGGCCTGCTAGCTGGATATCTTTTGGCATAATTGTTACACATTTGGCATGGATAGCACACAGGTTGGTATCTTCAAAAAGGCCAACCAGCTAGGCCTTACTTCCCTCCTGCAAAGCACCGATAGCTGCACTCTGGAAGTGCAGATCTGTTTTGAAATCCTGAGCAATTTCTCGAACCAGACGCTGGAAGGGGAGCTTGCGAATCAGAAGTTCAGTGGATTTCTGATAGTGTCTGATTTCACAGAGTGCCACAATACCAGGCCTGTAATGATGAAGTTTCTTCACCCTTCCAGTAGTAGGCACACTCTTGCGAGCAGCTTTTGTAGCCGGTTGTTTCCTGGGTGCTTTACCACCGGTGGCTTTGCGGGCAGTCTGCTTTGTAGGAGCAATGGTAAGAGTACCTCCTTACTTACCCCACTTCCCCTTCGGCTAAAGCTCGGCCAGCCAGAGGCTGCACAGTGACAGCTGCGAACACCTTAAATGATTTCTTAAGCTAATTTTTCAAAGCAATGAAAAACATGACTGAAACTCTGAAATGTATTGGGCAAAAGATTTGTAACAAAATATATACAATAACTTCTGGAACTCACTAGCAAAACCTGAAACTAGCCCAAAAAACTTTAATACATTCTAAAAGAAATAGTCAAAATACATGAAAGTGTATTTCATCTTTGTCAATCATCAAAGTAAAATTACTATGAGATACTGCAAAACTGCATATTTGCAATACTAGCTACATTGGGATGGAGAGTTGACTCAGTGGTTAAGAAATCTTGTCCATAACCTTGAGAGCTGGAGTTTGGATCCCAGAACTCGGGTAGCAATGCCCATAACTCTACCCCCCATGGATGCAGCCATGAACACAGATGTGTGCCTATAGACAAACAGACTTGCACAAACAATGGTTTTTCAAAGTGCTTATTCTTTTTTATTTAGTGTGTGGGTGGGTAGGTCCGTACACATATGTGCGCACGTACACAGAGACAGAATGAAAGCATGCAAACTCACTTGTATGATAATGTAGGGAGCATATCCGTACATGCCATAGTGGCCATCAGAGAACAACTTAGGGAGTTGGTTCTTTGTTCTACCATGTAGGTCTCAGGAATCAAACTTTGGTCCTCAGGCCTGATAGCAAGCTCCTTTACTGGCTCAACCATGTCAGTATATAGCAGCTAACTGAACCCCTACCCCAACAGCTGTTAACTGCTAATAGTCCATGAGGACCAAGTTGGGTGTCCTGAGTCCCTCCTTCCGTCCGGTGAAGGGTGCAGTCTTCCGCGGCTCTTGTGTCGATAGCCGCAGCTGCAGGGAGTTCATGAGTATGGCTGGTGGGTCTTGTTGAGTGAGGCCTTCCATGGGGGAATCATCAAAGTCTGTTACATCATTTGGAGCAGGGGCTAGGCCCTCCCCCATGTATTTAGGGCTGAGAGAGTATCCCTCCATTTAAAGTAGTCATCAGTCTCATAGGGGAAGAGCATTTAAGGTAGTCCCTCCATTGCTTAGATTTCAATAGTCTTTGTTTGTTTGTTTTCTGATCTTTTCCTGGAAGGTTTTTTTTTGTTTGTTTTCTTTGTTTGTTTTGAGATAGGAGCTCACATAGCCTAGGCTGGCCTACAACTTAAAATATAGTTGGTAATGACCTTAAACCTCTGAAGCTCCTGCTTTAGCCTCCCATGAGCTTCGGTCACACCATGTCCAGTCTCTGCAGTGCTGCAGGTTGAATCCTGGGCTTTATGCCTGCTCAGCAGCTACTTTACCAATTTAGCTCCAGCTCTAGCCCTTGTGGGTTAAAAAAGGATTTCACCAATTCTTTGCGAAGTTCATACAATGAATTTTGATCATATGTACCCTTTCTCCCAATTCCTCCCAGGGACGCCCAGACCTCCCTACTCACTTCTGGTCCTTTGGTTTTGTAACAATTTGTGCAGCCCAAATAGTCTTGGGTATAGAGGCACTCCCTGGAATGTGGTCAACTTACAGGGATCACACCCTGGAAAGAAACTGGTTGTCCCTCTCGCAGTATGGAAAATCAAAGGACAGTTGTGCTGCTATATACAAGACCTGTGTAAAGTCAAGTCAGACAAAATCCCAGTATGATGGGGCAGATGGGCACTGAGTCCCTGTTTTTCCGTTTTTTGTTGTTGTTTTGTTTTTGGTTTTGATTTTTCAGTTTTTTGAGACAGGTTCTCTGTATAACAGCCCTGGCTGACGTGGAGCTAATTTTGTAGATCAGGCTGGCCTTGAACTCACAGAGAGCTGCCTGCCTCTGCTTCTCCAGTGCTGGGATTAAAGGTGTGCGCCACCATTGCCCAGCTGTGTTTTCTTTTGATATACAAGGTGTTGTGGCATAGCCCAGTGTACACATGCCTTTAATCCCAGCACTTGGGAGGCAGAGACACGCAGATCACTGGCCTACAGAGCGAGTTCTAGGACAGACTCGAAAGCTACATAGAGAAACCCTGTTTTGAAAAACAAACAAAAAATTTGGGATCTTCATGCCTTAGCCTTCTAGTTACTGGAATTATATATTCACACTACTCCCCTAGTTAAAGGAGGTATCTTTTAGTAGCTGAGATGATGGCAAATGCAAAGGCCCTGAGGTTTAGACTTATCTGGTGTGCAAAGAATCCATGGGAGCAGAAGTAGGCCAAGCAAGTTTATTAGGAAATACAATTTAACATAGGCAGAGGCCAAATCATGCAGGCCTAGTCCTCCATGGTGAGCCCTTTGGATTTCCTCACAAACATGACCAAAATCCCCATTGAAAGAGTGAGAACACAAGCCAGGCGTTGGTGGCGCACGCCTTTAATCCCAGCACTCAGGAGGCAGAGGCAGGCGGATCTCTGTGAGTTCAAGGCCAGCCTGGTCTCCAGAGCGAGTGCCAGGATAGGCTCCAAAGCTACACAGAGAAACCCTGTCTCGAAAAACCAAAACAAAAAAATGAGAACACAAGAAAAAAGATTAGTTCTTTTCTTCTGTTGGTTACTGAGATAAAGTCTCATGTATCCTAGGCTGGCCTCGGACTTGTTATGTAATTAAGGATGATCTTGAACTCCTGACCCTGCTGCTGGGGTGACAGGAATGATTTACCACATACAGTTCACTTGTGTTTTAAAGAGTGATTTTGAGAGTTGGGAAGTTGGTAGAGTGTGTGCCAAGCATGCCTCAAACATTGTGTTGTATGCCCAGCATCAAATACAATAGGACATGGTAGCCCTTACTTGTAACTACACTTGGGAGATGGAGGCAGAAGGAATAAGGAGTTCAAGAGCTGCATGAGATTTTGTCTAAAATAATATTATTCTGGAGATGGAGAGATGACTAAGCTTTAGACCACTTTCTGCTCTTGCAGAGATCCTGAGTTTGGTTCTCATCACCCACATCAGTCAGCTCACAGCTGCTTGTAAGTCTAATTCCAGAAGATCCTGGTTTCCCTGGACACCTGCATTCATATGCACTCCCCCCCCACACTTAAAAATAATAAAACAATAGAATTTTAAATGTTATCCTGTCTCCCTATGTAGGTTTTGTTGTGGTGGTTGTTTGTTCTCTCTCTCTCTCTCTCTCTCTCTCTCTCTCTCTCTCTCTCTCTCTCTCTCTCTCTCTCCATTGTTGTTGTTTTTCTGAGACAGGGTTTCTCTGTGTTGCAGTTCTAGTTATCCTGGCACTCACTCTGTAGACCAGGCTGCCCTTGAACTCACAGAGATCTGTCTGCCCCTGCCTCCCAAGTGCTGGGATTAAAGGTGAATGCCACCCCTGCCCTGCCTCCCTATGTGTTTATAAGAAGACATGTAGGCATAGAGTACTATTTGACACTTGCATGCACAAAGAGATGTTCTTATGAGGACATTTTGTTGTTCTCTATGGTACAATAGGGCAGGAAGAGGTAGCAGGACTATGGGGACAGTGCTATTAGCTGTGATCCAGGTGAGAAGCAAAATAGCTCAGACCATCGTGACAGCAGTAGAAAGTGTTGTAGGAGGATGGCTTCTAAAATTGTAGAAAGTGGATGGCATTGCTAATTGCCTGAACTTGGGGTGTAAGAGAAGGAACAGAAATGAAGTGTGACTCCAAGGTTTTTCGACCTTCCTTTTAGAACTGACGCAGATGGTCCATCTAACTCCCTCCCTCTCAGTTCCTTGGGAAGAACAGGTCTCATGCATTGAGGCACGGAGTCTGAGTCATGATGACTGAGATTAGATCATTTGAGCGGGGATGGTGAGTAGGCAGTTGAAATATGAATCTCAAGTTCAAGGCACAGGCCAGGACTGGCCATTTACAGTTATGAAATCACCCCGGAAATGAATATGGCTAGAAGAAAGAAGATGCCCAAGGCCTGAGCCCTGGGGCACCCAAATCTTGAAGATGTGGAGCAACCAGCAAAAGAGACACATGGAAACTAATGACATCAGAAGGAGCTGAAGTCACAGAAGCATAATGGAAGATGCATTTTCAGAAGAGCCACTCTGAGGCTATAGAATTCCTTTGTGAAAACAAGAGAAACAAAAAGCCCTGCTTCTTTCTCAAGTAAGAATAACGAACTGCTTTCCATGGTGCTGGGGGTTGAACCCAGGGCTTCCTGAAAGCTAGGCAAGTAATCGACGGAACCACATCCCTAGCAAGTAGGTGTCCATTTTGAGACAGCCCAATTCATTTAGCTCCATTAACCCAACTTTCCTTGAGCACTACTCATTTTTTGCTGATTAATTTCTAAGGTTATTCGGTGCTTTCCCAGGCACATGTGCTTAGATGATGGCGTATGTTCAGTGCTCATGACTTCTCAAACTGGCTGTTGATACTCTCCAAATGCTTCTCAGGAAACTGAGGAGACAGGGCTGGGGCGGGGGTGGGGTGGGGTGGGGGGTGTCAGTTGACTGTGTAGTATATTCAAATCACTGGTCTAAACTCAGAATCCCACCTCCAGAATCAAAGAGATATGTTCTCATATTTGACAGTTTTCATAGTAGATATGTTCAACTTGTATTGCGTGAACCTGAAAGGAAGAACTTAGAACTTGCTCATATTGTGTCCACAAAAGAAAACGCTAATGTTTTCAGTTGTGCGAATATCATTACGACAATTTCAAAGCACTTCTGTGATCTAGCCTTCAGAGAGGTCTGAGTTGGCAATAAAAATTGACCAATAAACGTGAAATAAGGTATCTGCTGTTGGTGTTTTTCAGCTGTCTTCACTTTTCATGTGGGGTGGGAGAGACTAGTCCTCAGTTTCATGAATTGATACCAATACTACTTTGATTGCCTTTTTAAAGAGTGGATTAAAATAACGAAACTCTCGACTTTGAAACCAAGTCCTTGAACAATAAAAGTATGAAAATTTTGTGTGACTAAATGGGTCACACTACAACCTCCACAACAAGATTCTTTTTTGTTTCTTTGTTTTATTTTTTGTGAGATTTCTTTTAAAGTTGGTTTTGATTTGGGGGTTGGCAAGAGCAGAGGGCAAATGCAAAGGGGACAAGGAGATGAGTGGGATCGGATATGAAATCCACAAAGAATCAATAAAAGTTAAAATGTCTGAATAATTAGCATGCCTATGAATGGCTCAATGGTTAGCAGCAAAGTGCTCTTGAAAAGTATTCCTAGCACCTGTGTTGGTCAACTCACAGCTACCTGTAACTCCAGCACCAGGGGGATCTAATACCTCAGGCCTCTGAAGGCACCTGCACTCTTGTTCACACAGGCACACACTTAAAATAATGAATCTTTTAAAAAGATATGTACAACTCTCTCTCTTAGCTGTTAGGATTCTCAGTAGTGGATGTGCTTACATAGCAACATGGGTTTCCAAAGGGTAGTAATTGAATGCTGTAGATACTGCTGAGAAGTCTGGTAAGGGGCCCCACAATGGATCACTGGGTAACATGGAGTTTGTTACATGAGGCCCAATTCTCTCACTTTAAAATTTATATGTTGGCCGTGTATAGTGATTTGTGCTTGTACTCCCAGCACCTAAGAGGCTAAGACAGGAGGATTACCAAGAGTCTAAGCCTATCCTGATCTCCTTAGTGAATTTCAGGCTAGCCTGAACTACAGAGTAAGACCCTGTCCAGAGAGAAGGGTGGGGGGAGAAAGAGAAGGAGTAAAGGAAGAAAACTTTATTGAAGATCGATTCCCTAGATCCTCATAATGTAACTCTATTTGGAGACAGGTTTTGTTTTGTTTTGTTTTGTTTTGTTTTGTTTTGTGTTGCAGTATATTGTATTGTTTGGAGAAAGGATCTCACTGTGTATCCCTGGCTGGCCGACCTTGAACTTGTGGGAATCCTTACACTTCTATATCCCAAGTGCTGGGTTACAGACATACATTAATGTACCTGATTTTGCAATAGCATCTTTAAAAAGATGATTTCTTAAAATGAAATCTTTATAGTGGGCCCTAATCCAGCATGACATGTGTTTATAAGAAGCCATGTATACGACACTTACATGCACAAAGAGATGATCATATGAGCACACTTTGTTGTTTGCAAAAGGGTCTCATGTAGTCCAGGTTGACCGCCAATTTCCCTATATGGTTAAGGATGACCTTGAACTTCGGATCCTTCTGCTTCTTCCTCCTCAAGTTCTGGAACTGCAAGTGTGTACTACTAAACCTGGTTTATACAGTACTGGGGATTGAACCTAGTGCCTGCCAGGTAAGCACTCTACCAACTGAGAGATATCCCCAGGTCTCTAATGACATGTTTTGTTGTATGTTTTCATAACACCACAATTAATTTTTATTTTTCGTAATCAGTTTTTTATCCTCTCATGTATTACATATACTTCTCTCATGTGTACATTCTCCCACCATCCCCCTACAACTATACCCATCGCTACGCCCCCCAGTCCACTCAGAAAATCTATTTCATTCTGATGATTTAATGAGTTTAATTATGATTGCTTACAGGAGCATGGGTGGGGGGTTATTTACTGGAGCATGGGTTATTTACCAGTAGCTACACCACTAAGGAAAGTGTCATCCCCCCCCCCCCCCCGCCAGCAACTATTAACCATCAGTAGCTAGCTCTCCATGGGGCCTGAGTCCCCTTCTCCACTCCCTGACTGATATCCGCATGATAGGCATCTATCTAACTTAAGTTCAACTGGGAGGAAATAAGCTTTACTGTTTAAGGCCACCAGTCCATGGTATCTTGTGCTGGCAGCAAGAGGTACCATAGAGGTGTGGGAAGTGCCATGGCCATAACTTCCAGACCTAAGTATTCTAGTATGTAAGATCTAGATTAGAGAGGGACACTAGTTATCCCACTGGATTGAGAGGGAAGGAGGGAGGGAGGGAGGGAGGGAGGGAGGGAGGGAGGGAGGGAGGGAGGGAGGGAGGAGCACATAGCTGCTGATGCACGTAGGCCATTTGATTGGAGACAAATGAATAACTACTTACTTCAACAGTTAAATATGAAGCAAGACCAACTCAGTGGGGAAGGTAGGCAAGGAATTTCAGATTTGATGAGAGAGGAATGTTTGAAATAGTCTTCTGATAGGTGAGTATGGTTTTCTTTTAAATACTGTAAGTTAAAACCATCCCTGAGTCAGGTGTGGTAGCACGTATCTGAATTCCCAGAACTTGGGAGGCAGAGGCAGGAGAATTCCTCAGTATGTGAAGCCAGCCTGGTCTACAAAGCAAGTTCCAGCGTGGATACATAGAAATACCCTGTTGGAAAACAAACACAGAATGTAAAAATAAAGATCTCTCCTAAAGTTTTGAAGGTGGATCCCTCTTGAATGGGTTTAGTGCCCAGATGAAAGAGACCCTAGGCTCCTTCCACAATATGATGATAGCAAAGGACACCACCCGTGACCCAGGGAGTGGGCTATCACTGCATACCAAATATATTGGCAACTTGGTATAGGAATTCCCAGGCTCTAGGGCTGTGAGAAATTTCTGTTGTTTCTGAGCCATCAACAGTATCTAAGTAAGTAAACTGAAGAAGTGTAGGAAGATTGCTAGGCTAGTGAAAAGTTGAGGCTATCCAGGTGTGGGTTCTTGAAAGATGTAAGAAATAAAATTTGATTGGTTCATTTTCAAAAGTGCCCGAAGCCAGTTTAGTTCCCAATACAGATAAAGGAAAAGCACTAGACTCCTCCTAGTTAGCCCCACTCTCAAGACCATGTTAGGCCACTCTCACAGCCAAATGAAATGTTTAGAGGAGAAAATTACTAACAGCTAAGCTTGCCTGCAATGCCATGAGCCTGAAAATTCTTAACATAAACACAATGTAAACTGGAGAGATGAGTCCATGCACACAGAGATGAACCGTGCATGGTTTTATTGAGAAGCAGATATATGTAAACAAGTTCGTAAGAGAAGGATAACACCTAGATGATGTGTAAGATATTACCCTCCTGATTAGTCAGTAGGAGGAAAGGGAAGAAGAGTCAAGCCTTAGGGTTCATAAAATGTTTTCAGTGCTCAGTTACCATACCTGCCAGCTGATGGCTGGCTTGCAAAGTCATAGAATAAACTCTCACTTTGGCTATTCCAAGTCTCCAGTACTCCTATTATGAAGTGAGGCTCATTGTTTCTCACAACTGATGAATGTGATGGAAGGAAGTAGAGCAAAAATGTGAACGAATTTGTGAGGAAATAATTACAATAATGGACTGCTGAGCCTAAGCTGGGTAGAAATTAAAGTGGTTATTTGGTGATATAAAAGCAATGATAAGGCCGGTTGTGCAGGCTCATTTCTGTAATCTCAGAACTTGGTGGAGACAGGAGGATCTGGAGTTCTGGAACAGCCTGTGCTATCCAATTGCACAAAAAGAGATACATTGGTTGGTGCAGTGCTCAGTGGGTACAGCCATTTGCTGCCAAGCCTGACTGACCTGAGTTCAATCCCTGGACTCCACAAGGTGGAAGGAGAGAACTCAGTCTTGTGGGTTGTCATCTGACTTCCACTGGTGTGTTTTGGCATGCACTCAACTGTACCACCACACACATATATATATACACACTGGATACATTGTTTAACAATTTAAAAGAGACACATAGAAAAGCACCCTGTGTCCTATAAAAGAGGTGATGTATATTGAGTGACATTTGCTATTGTTTTAGATTAGCATGAAAACAATACAGAATTGTATGCATGAGGCATTAATTCAATTTTGTACATCTGAAATTAACATAAACAATGAGTGTTCAGTAATAATAAATGCTTTTCTCACAAGCATATTTTAGCATATGTTTTGTGTATTGTTGAAAGGGGAACATGTCACATACTATATATTTTGCAAGCCTATTTCATATATATGAATATATATTGAATGGGAAGTACATCATATATGCTATACTGCAAATGTACTTTGGGAACACTTTTTGAGGCAAAATATTGCTGTGTAAGCCTGGCTCTCTTGCAACTCACTGTGCAGCCAGTTCAAAATTTGTAGCAATTCTTCTGCCTCTGTCTCCCAAGTGCTGCTGGGTCATAGGTATTAGCCACCATGCCTTCTAGACTACAATCTGCTGTTTTTAGAGACAAAGTCATCCCAGTAGTCCTGGCTGGGCTAGCACTCATTATATAGACCAGGCTGGGGTTAAACTCACAGCAGTCTTCCTGCATTTGCCTCCCAAGCACTGGGCTTGCAGGAATGAGTAATCATGCTTGGCTTTGCAATATGCTTTTAAACTTTCCTATAGTTTTTGATATCTTTCTGTGTTAAGCACATGATTTCTATCACTTTTTAGAAATGAAAGATTCGATTTGATGATTATATTACAATTTAAACCAACCTTTTATAAATTAGTATCTACCTATCTACCTACATGCCTACATATGGGGTTGAATAAGCCAGGGGTTTGTATATGCTAGCCAATCACTCTACCACAGAGCTACACGCCTACTCCTCAATGGTCAATTTTTAAAAATAGTATTATAAGGCCAGGTGGGGTGACAGATGCCCATAATCACAGCAGCTGAGACTGAGATAGCAGGATCCATGCAAGACTAAATGATAGAAAATCCCAGGCCAGCGAGGGCTACACAGAACCCTTGGAAAAATGGTATTCTACATTATACTTTCAAATAGTTAGATGTGCAAAATACTATATGATGCTTAAGTGTAAATGGGCCCAATCAAAAATATTGAAAAACAATCAGATTTCAAGTAAATGGCTTCTACCATCTGCCTAGCTTGAGCCTCCACCTTTGTGGATCTATAAAGGTGCCAAAGTCACCAGTAGTGCCAATGATGAAATGTAATTATGCTGTTTCTCTTTTTCTATAGCTTTCCATAGACATATCTGGACTGGAGAAACTGATTGGGATTTTTCCACTGATTAGTGGGTGATAATAAATGTGGTTTGCCAGGCATGATGATGCACACCATTAATCCCAGCACTCGGGAGGCAGAGGCAGGCGGATCTCTGTGAGTTCAAGACCAGCCTGGTCTACAGAGTGAGTTCCAGGGCAGTCAGGGATACACAAAGATACCCTGTCTTGAAAGAAAACAAAAACCAAAAATAAGGAAAAAGAAAGAAAGAAAATATGTGGTTCACAGTCTCATAGTTCTCTGGGCTTCCACTTCTAGCAATATTACTCTTAGGTGACCATTTTCAATGTGTTCTTCAGAATCAGTGCTTTATCAATGCCTTTGAGAACAAGGGGCCATATGGATTCTTTTTTCTTTGAGACAAGGTCTCACAGTGTAGCCCAAGATGACCTGGAGCCCACTATGTAGCTGATGATGCCCTCATCTTTGTGGAAATCATCGTGTCTTAGCCTCCTGAGTGCTGAGATCACAGGCATGAGCCACAGTGTTGAGCTCCACGTGGACCCTTGGTAAAAGTTTTTCTCTTTTCAAGGGTGGTGAGATGGCTCAGAAGTTAAGAATGTTTAATGGTCTTCCAGAGGACCTGAGTTTGATTTCTAGAATCCATATTGGGCAGCTCACAACTGCCTGTAATTGCAGGTGCTGGGGATCTAATAGCCTCTAAGGGCAAAGCGCGCGCGCACGCACACACACACACACACACACACACACACACACACCCTTTTAATTTTTGAGACAGAGACAGCTCTGGCTGATCTGGAATTCACTGTGTAGACCAAGCTGGCCTCAAACTCAGAAATCCACCTGCCTCCGACTCTCCAATGCTGAGATCAGAGGTGTGTGTCATCATGGCTGCTCATAATAAATCTTTTAAAGGGCTTTTCTGGATTCTATATAGAATTTCAGCCCATCGTGCATGAAATTTCCATCCCATGTGATGCTAACTCTGTGTGAGCAGACTGCATCCTCACCAGCCATTTATGGTGTGGGACAGAGGCATGGCCTCAAAACTATCTCTCCAGTTTGGTGATTGGCACACACATGAGTTTTTTAGGCCTTCTAGTTTTCTTTCATTTCCCAACATTGCTTGCCATATTGGTTCTGGCACAATCTATGAGTAGAAAGTTGAAAGAAGTGATTTCTGATATGAGAACACAAGCTGCATTGTTATTAAACTACTCGGAGAACTACGTGTGATAGTGCTATACATTCCCCACAGGACCCTGTTTCACCATAATGGCAAGATGAATGCTTTGATTAGAGATAGGTGTGATGGTTTCTTCCAAGTTACCTTTTGTGACCATTAGCTTTTAACTGTAAACTTGACACAACCTCAAGTCTCCTGGGAAGAGAATCTTGGTGGCCTTGTCTACATTGGGGTGGCCTGTGCTCATGTCTATGGGAGATTACTTAGAGTGCCTTAACTGATGTGGGAATACCCACCATGAATGTAGGCAGCACCTCTGGGAGCAGCCTATATAGAAGGACATGGAAGAGGGAAAGTGTCTTACATTTTGCTTGCTGACGGTCACTCTTGCTGATGAGTTCATCTGTCTTCTTGCTGCCACGGATGATTCTTTTGTTGTTGTTTTGAGACAGGGGTTCTCTGTGTACCCACCCCTAGCTGTCCTGGAACTTGCTCTGTAGACCACGCTGGCCTCGAACTCATGGAGTTCTGCCTACCTCTGCCTCCTGAGTGCTGGGATTAAAGGCATGAGCCACCACCGTCCTGCTCCCGCTGCTGCTGATTGTTTAACTGACACAGAACCAGCTTCCTTCCTTGGGCTGCCAATGTGTACTGAAGATCCTGCTGCTGATCCCTTGGCTGGTTTTTGGAACCAGCTACTTCAAGCTTCAAATGTGGACTGAAAATCAACTACTTTTTATGAGTCTTCTAGGCTTCCAGTGCCATATTGACACAGTAGAGATATCCTGCCCCATGGACTGAGAAATTACTGGTTTGTGGCCTCTCTGGTGTGAAACAGTCACTGTTGCACTACTCAGCTCATATTGTGTAAGCCACTCCAATAAATGCCCACTTAAAATTATTTTATTTTTTCAGATTATAATAAAATTATATTATTCCCCACAAACCTTCGTTGTTCTCCTTCAGATTCATGACCTCTTTTTTCATTGCTATTACATACATATATGAGTATGTATATACATACATATTCCTAAATACATAAATACAACCTGCTCATTCTCTATGTTACTTGTATGTATGTTTTCAGGGCTGAACATTTGGTATTGAATAACCAATTGGTGTGTTCTTCCCTGGGGAAGACTTTTTCTCTTGCTCTCCTCATTCCTAAGCTGTTACTGGTTTAGGGTTGAGACTTTGTGGGTTTTCCCCTGTTCATGCAACATGTCTGTTGGTCTGTCCTTATCTCAGATTATATCTAGGCAGTCATGTTGGTGAAGTATGCTTCTGCCACTACGAGGAAACAATCTCACAGCAAACCCCTTGATCCTCTGGCTCTTTTCGTCCCCTTTTCTGCAATTATCCCTGAGTTTTAGGTGCCGGTGTTGTATTGTAAATGTATCAGTTGAGACTGAGATCCACATCTATGCTTTCCATTGGCTATGATTTTCTGTAATTGTCTCTGATACAAAAGCCAATTCCCTTGATGAGGGGTGAGGACTACACTTCCCTGTGAGTAAGAGGAGAGGTGAAAGGTAAGTCCCTATTACTGGAGACACCATGCACTTCAGACACAGGACCCAGAATCCCCCCAGCTAGAAGAGACATGAAGGCATCTTCTCTGAGGAAAAAAGCACCATGCAAGCTTCCAAAGGAGGGAAGCAACTCACAACCTTACCAAGCCATGATATCTCTGAGCGTCAATGACCAGTGTGGTTTTATAACGCTAAAGGTGCCGTGGTGGGATGAATGACTTGGCGGTAACCAACAGCTCTCTAATTGGACTTCAGCCACACTCAACAAGAGGGAAACCATGCCTGGTACTGGAAACCTAGCCAACTACCCAGGACTACTGAAGTCATGGATCTTGGTGGAGAACCTAGAACTGCCACCTAACTAAATCCCCCTGTAACATATAGGCTGTGTTCTATAGGCTGTGTTCCCCTAGAGAACCCTCCTCACTCATACCCCATGGAAAATAGAACTCACTTCTCTGTGGGAAAGCCGAGGCACAGTCTGGCTCTGTGTACGGTTTATCAGTGGCAACATGTTTAAAGACTTTTATTAGCATGTATTAATTATAGACAATAATGGATTCCATTGTAACATTTACATACGTATACTGTGCTGGTTACTTTTTGGCAACTAGACACAAATTAGAGTCGCCTGGAGGAGGGCACCTCAGTTGAGGAAAGGCCTCCATCAGACTGGCCTGAAGTCATGCCTGTGCGACACTGTCTTGGTTATTGATTGAAGAGGGAGGACCCAAGTCACTTTGGATGGTGCTCCTTGTGGGCAAGTGGCCTGGGAGGCACAAAAAGCTGGCTCTGACTAAGCTGGCAGACGTCTATTCATAAGCAGCACTACCACATGGCCTCTGCTTCAGTCCCTGCTCCAGGTTTCTGTCTTGAGGTCTTGTCCCAATTTCCCTTTGCCATGGACTACAGCTGTAAACTGAAATCGACCCTTTCTTCCCCAATTTGGGTTTGATTTCGGCCGGCCAGTGTTTAATCCCAGCAACAATAAAGCAAACTAGGACATGTATATAATGTATTTTCACCACACTTGTCCCCCCAGTCCCTTTTCTTGTCCCCCGCTCCTGCTAATTATCCTCCCATCTAGTCCCTCCTTCTCCTGCTGTGTCTTTGTGCGTGTGCCACCTAGTACATTTCATTGGCATCGCATACAGGAGCATCTATGAAGGAGCATTACCGTGAAGGGACCTGCTCCCCTTTCGGCAGCCATAACAGCTGAACACGTGCTTGCCATAAACCTGCCTTGGTCACTTAGAAGTCAGATGCCTGTCTCGTGACAAGGAACCAATCAGAAGTTAGCTGGTGGCGCTATGCTTTACGACCCTGGGTGTGCTTTACAGACAAGCGCACAGCAATGACGTAGAGAGCATAGCAACCACCCTGGGAGGGCCTATGGGCCATAACAACCAGTTGACCAATCAACACAGGGCAAGCCCTCCAAGCCTGGAGGCACACCAATCCTGAGCCTGTGCGTACCCCTAGACACTCCCCTTACGCTGTCCTATAAGATCTCTTGGGAGGCCCTAGGAGCCATCTTTTGCGAGCCATCTGCCATGGTGGGTGGGTGAAAGACCCGAGCTAACATGGGGTTAGCTCGTTAAATTACAATAAAGCCTCGAGCAGTTTGCATCAAGCTCTCGAATCTGCCTGGTGATTGGGGTGACCGAGAACGTGGCCTGGGACCCCAGATACTTGAGTTTTCGGGGGTCTAACAACCGGAGCAAGGGCACCTTACCAGGGGCTAGGTCACTGAAGACAATGTCTCCCTCTCCCCTAGCAACCCTGAAGTGCCTATATAGCCCAAGGGAAGAGTGGAGTCTCCGGAGTCCATAGCTCCTCTCTGAAGGCCCCAACGTGATGGAGATAATACTAGCTAGTGGAGCAACCATGCTGTGCCAGCAGACAGGGTCCCACAACATTCCGCCCCTTCATCTAGCATGTTCTTTCTTCCTGCCCCCTCCTCTGTGGTGTTTCTTGACCGTTAAAGGCAGTAATTTTTTTTATTATTTTAAGTGTGTGTGTGTGTGTGAGAGAGAGAGAGAGAGAGAGGGAAAGGGAGGGGAAGAGAGAGAGGGGAGAAGGGAGGGGGAGGGGGAGAGAGGGAGAGAGGGGGAGGGGAGAGAGGGAGAGGGGGAAAGGGAAAGAGGGAGAGAGAGGGAGAGGAGGAGAGGGAGGGGGAGAGGGGGAGGGAGAGAGCTGAGTGCAGGCTCCCATGGAGGGTAGAGGTGTCAGATCCCCCAGAGCTGGAGTTTAGCCACCGGGGCACCTGACATAGGTGCTTAGAACTGAACTCAAGTACTCTGTAAGAGGAGCAAACACTCTTAACTGCCAAGCCATCTCTCTAGTCAACTCTATTTTTATGGCTATGTTATAGCTCCAGCACCAAGAAAGCTCTGAGTATCTATTATTTAAAAATATTAATAAACTGGATAATTACACACACCTATGTTCTCAGCATTTAGAAGGTAGGGGCAAAAAGACTAGATTCTCAAGGCCAGCCTGGGCTACATATATGAGCCCAGCCTTAAATACACGAGACCCTGTCTGAAAAAAAGAACATTAATAAATAAAACCCTACAGTATGCAAGTTTTTGAAACTGCCTTTTGTTCAACATAATGCTTCATGTTCCATCCAACTTGTTGTATATACCAATCATTAATTTATTTTTGTCATTAAGTGATATTCTACACTATGGATATAGAACAGTTTTAGGCATTTGCCCACAGAAGAACATTTGAATGAGAAGGATGCAGTGTCTTACGCTTGTAGTTTCAGCACTCCAGAAGCATAGGCAGGAGGAATTCCATGAACCTACGCCAGCTTGGGCTATACAGCAAACTCTTGTCTCAAAAAATATTTTATTGTTTTACTTTGGGGCTGTGCAAAATAAATATTCCAGAATATTCACGTATAGGTTCCTGTATTTTCATTTTTCGGGGAAATGCTCACAAATGTAATTATGTGGTAAGTGCTTATTTCTTTTTTTTTCCCCAAGAAGCTGCAAACTGTTTTCAATGCAGCTGTAGCATTTTATTTATTTATTTATTTATTTATTTATTTATTTATTTATTTTGTTTTTTTTTTCGAGACAGGGTTTCTCTGTGTAGTTTTGGAGCCTATCCTGGCACTCGCTCTGGAGACCAGGCTGGCCTCGAACTCACAGAGATCTGCCTGCCTCTGCCTCTGCCTCCCGAGTGCTGGGATTAAAGGCATGCACCACCAACACCTGGCAGCTGAAGCACTTTTGTGACACCAGCAATATTTGAGTCCAGCTTTTCTGTATTCTCAACAGTGTTTTGTGGCATCACTGTTCCTTTATTTTAGCCTTTATTTAATCTATTTACTTGTGTATCATGTATCAGATAAACATTTAGTTATCATTTCTCCAGTGATTAATTAAGCTACACATCTTTTCATGCATGTATTTGATATATAAACATCCCATTTTATTAAATGTCTATTCAGGTATTTTGTCTATTTTCTGTTGGCTTCAACTTGGGGAGGATTTGAGACAAGTCTCACCACTGAAGCTCAGTATAGCCTGGAACTTACTATGCAGTTCAGTTTGGTCTTGAACTCATGGCAATGTTCCTGTTTTGGTCTCCTTATTGCTCAGATTGTAAGAGTGAGCCACCATGAACAGGTGAATTAATTTCTCTCCCACTGTTGAAGGAGTTGTAAGACACTATCAGATATGTGATTTCCTGGCTGTGTTTTTCATTCTCCTGAAATGGGATTTTATGGAGCAAGCATTTTTTTGTTGTTTTTGTTTGTTTGGTTGGTTGGTTGGTTTTGCCATGACACACATGTGGAGCTAGAGGACACTTTTAGGAGTTAATCATTTATGTCCTGGGATGCATTTTTAATTTAGATGAGGCCTAAGCTTCTTTTGTAAATTATAAATACATTTTGATTGTATTTTCTCCCTACTGTAACTCCACCCAGAACCTCCTCACCTCCCTATCCACCCGACTTTACCCCCCCTCTCCTTTTCAAAAATAAACACACAAAAAATGAAAATGAAAGCAAAGAGACCAGTAAGGCAAAAAATGTCAAAACAAAGCAAAGTGAAACTAAAACAAAACAAAACAACAACAAAAACCCCATGGAGTCTGTTTTGTGTTGGCTAACTACTCCTTGGCCTGAGGCCTGCCCTGGAGTGTGGTTGATATACCTAGGGACATCACATTAGAAAAACTGTTTTTCCATTTCCCAGCAGGTATCATTGCAAATACATTGCTAATTAGGGGTGGGACTTCGTGTCCACTTCCCCTTCTCAGTGCTGGGATCTTGTCTGGTTTGAATTTGTGCAGGTCTTGTGCTTGCTGTCACCATCTATGTGAGTCCTGTTGTATTCCTAAGATGCTGTTTCTTTCGAGTCATTCACCACCTCTGGCTGTTACAATCTTTATGGCTCCTCTTCCACATAGATCCTTGAGTCTTGAGGTGAGGGATTTGATAAAGACATCCCATCTATGACTGAGTGCTCTAAAGTGTCTTACCCTCTGCTCATTGCCCAGCTGTGGGTTTCATTGTCAATTGCCATCTACTGCAAGAAGAAGCTTCTCTGATGCGGCTTGAGTGAGCATTGATCTATGGGTATAGTAACATGTCTTTATGAGTCATTTTCTTGCTATATTCCAGTAGCAGAATAGTATTATTAGGTTTCCCCCAGGTTCATAGGCTATCTAGTCTCAGGTACTTGAAAATGTTAGCAGCATCAGCTCTGGGTTCTATCTCATGGAGTGGGCCTTAAATCTCACTTGAAAAAGCGGTTGCTTATTCCCATTAGTATTTGTGTCATTATGCAGCACTATGTCTTGCAGGTGAGTTGCTGTTGAAGGTTACAGGGTCTGTAGCTGGGCAATATTGATGATAATCTTTTTGTTCTTAGCATGTACAGTACCTTTCATGTTAGTCAATAGGGGTGAAGCTTCTAGTTAGGATCCAGCTTGACTTCTACATGTTCAATGCCATAAATAGATGTCTTCAGCAATAACACCTTACCATCAGATTGTGGAGAGTAACCAATTCTGGCTGATATTTTTAATTGGCTATTTTCCTGGTTGCATTTCTTTCTATTTAGGGAAGGAGTTGACATCTTTTGTCCCCTCTCCCTCCAGCCCCCACTCTGTGGCAGTGTCTCAAATTTGTTGTGTTCAATCTGACACATTCCAATATGTAGAAAAAATGATCAAGGCTTCCATAGATGGTCAGTTGCTAAAAACACTTACTGGACAAAGTCTGAGCCAATGGTAAAAGGAAAGGATCAAATCGTAGAAGTTGTTTCCTGGATTCCACACATCACACACACACACACACACACACACACACACACACACACACACACCGCATTCACTCATGCATGCACACACACACATACAAATACACCAATAATAAGAAGAAAGAAAACAGAATCCAAAGCTGGGCATGGTGAGACAGGCCTATAATCTGAGCACTTAGAAAGTGGAGGATGGCTGGGCGTTGGTGGCACATGCCTTTAATCCCAGCACTCAGGAGGGAGAGGCAGGTGGATCTCTGTGAGTTCGAGGCCAGCCTGGTCTCCAGAGCAAGTGGCAGGATAGGCTCCAAAGCCACACAGAGAAACCCTGTCTCGAAAAACAAAAACAAAAAAAAGTGGAGGTTGGAAGATTAGGAGTTCAAGGCCAGCCTTGATCACGTAGTGAGTTTGATACCAATGGGGAGCTACATTGAGACTTGTCTCAAAAAAACACAAATAAATAAATACATGCATGTAATATAAATAAAGATAGCCATTGCATTTATATAGGCAAATGAAACATGACAGATTTGGCCAGTTGTTGACTTTTTGTAGTGGGTATGAAGAAGCTCGTCATAGCATCCCTTTAACTCTCATACACCCTGGAGCCTGGTGAGGTTTGTCCATTTTCCTCCTTTCTGCTGGTTGTAGTGCAAACATGGTTCCTTAAGCTCTTTTTTAAAATTCACAGTCATCTTTCTAAAAAGGAAAAGAAAAGTTCATTGGGACATAATTTATATACTACACAATTCAGCTATTTAAAGTGTATAGTTTGGCAGCTTTCTATATAGTTGTGCAACCATCACCATGTCATTGTTAAAGCATTCTTGTAACCCGTTTCTCCAGCCCGTCCACCTTGCCTCAGCTCTCAAGGACTATGATCTTAGACATGTACCACCATACCAAAGCTTTCGTTTCTTTCTGCCTTCCTTCTTTCCCTCCCTTGTTCTCTCCGCTCCCCTGCTCATGGGTATGGGCATAAGTAAAAATTTAGAAATCTGAACTATCAAGTAGTCAATAGAAAATCATAACATCTTTGTGGGGTTGCAAATATGTACAGTCATTATGGGGAATGATTTGGAGGTCTGTACAAGGTCAGGGTATTGTAGTGGGAGAGATGGAAAAAAAAAGATGTTGCAATTCATGATTCAGGAAGCAGAGCATTTTATGTGATGACAAGGTACAAGATGTAACCTTGCAATTAGTTTGCTAAAGTGACGAGTAGGTGTTCTTTGAAGATAATGAAGTAAATCTGTTTAGATGCAATCAGGCTGAAGACACCTTAGAGCAATTTGAAAAGGAAAAGTTTAGCATAAAGAATGAGCAGCCAGAGAGGCTGAGGAAATGTGCTCGGCAGGGAAAGTGCTTCCCATGTAAGTAAGTATGAGGACCTGGGTTCAATCCCCACAACCCACAGAAAGCTGGGTGTGGTGATGCTATGTGGCTGCAGGCTGGTTTTTTTTTTTTTTTTTTTTTTTGGTCAACTTGACATAAAATAGAGTCACCTGGGAAGAGGGAACTTCAACTGAGCAATTGCCTTCATCACATTGGTCTGTGGGGCTGTCTGCTGGGGGCACTTTCTGCATTACTGAGTGAGTGACAGGAGGGCTCAGTCTACTTCTGGGAAGGTAGTCTTGGGCTGTATCATAAGCAAACTGAGCAACGCACTGGAAGCAAGCTAATAAGCAGTGTTCCTCTATGGTCTTTGCTACAGTTCCTGCCTTGTGTTTCTGCCTTGGCTTCCTGTTATGGTGGACTCAAACCTGTAATATGGAATAAGCATTTTCCTCCCCACTTCTTTTTGGTCATGACTGTATTTCCGCGACAAAGGAGCAAACTGGGACAGCTGTAACCCTGGCTTCTGGAGATTCCAGGCACGTAGTTTCTGGGTCTCACTGGCTAGGTGGGTGAGTCAAAACAAGGGGACCTAGGGTCAGTAAGAGCCTTTGTCTCAAAAATTAATGTGGGGATCAATCGAGATTGCTATCTGAAGTCTAACCCTGGCCTCCACAAGTATAAGTGTAGTTACACACACCTGCCCACGTACCTGCACACGTATGCATACCACACATACAAAGAGGACACAGCCATGTGTGGTGCTTACCTACTGCAATCCAGGACTTGGGAGGTAGAATTCAAGTCTTGCCTGACTACATGAGATCTTATTTCAAAAAGCAAAAAACAAAGGTAGGTATGGTAACTAGCCCCCATAATCCCAGCACGGAGAACTGAATTCCTCATGTTTATACAGCAAACACTATATCCACTGAGCTGTCTCCTCAGCTCCTCTGGCTTCTAATTGTTTTTAGACAGGGTCTCATTATGTAGCTCTGGTTGTCCTGCAACTCACTATGTAGACTTGAACTCACAGAGATCCACCTGCCTCTGCCTCGTGGGTGCTGGGATAAAAGGTGTGTGCCACCGTGCCTGGTTTTGGCTGCCAATTCTTTTTTTTTTTTTTTTTTGGTTATTTGAGACAGGGTTTCTCTGTGTAGCTTTGGAGCCTATCCTGGCACTTGCTGTGTGGAGACCAGGCTGGCCTCGAACTCACAGAGATCCGCCTGCCTCTGCCTCCTGAGTGCTGGGATTAAAGGCATATGCCACCAACACCCGGCTTGGCTGCCAATTTTTATGTTTAACTTTTCCTTTTAAAATTCTTGTAGGGTTTCTTCATCCTTATTGAGCTTCTACTGATTCACTTTGCTAGTCTGAGGGTTACATGGGCTAAAAATTTAAGAAGCTAACAGTATAGAAGATTAGAGACTTGGGTGTTGAAGGACTGGCTAGATGTAAAAGTCATAGTATACGGAAGAAGTAAAGGAAACTCTGAAAGAATGTCGGACTAGCAGATTAGTATAGAATAGTAGATATGATAAACATAATGGGCCATAGCCAATGCCCCTAGGACTGTGATGACCTCCCTTCCAGCCATAGCTGAGACCGAGGCCTTGCTAGAGATCTTGAACAATACTGAGCCAGTAGAGTGTGCTTGGCCATCTGTGGTCTGCAACCACCTGAAAATCTGGGGTGCTTGTTCACAATGGGGGTGTCTCACTTGACACTTGGCTACAGAACCACTCCAGGGTTAGGTCAGGGAAAACTGCTCCCCACCATACATCAAAGCAGCCAGAGCTACAGAAGGGAAGCGTGAAGAAAGCTGGAGCCCAGCAAGAGCCTGTGGAGTGAGGATGTTGCGACCGCCTCCACCAGCAAGGAAGATGCAACGCTGAGACTCTTCCTTAAGCAGTTCACTCAGGAAACTTAAACAATCTTCTGACCCTGGGGAAAGACCCCCCCACAGCTTAAAAGCACTCTTGCCAGCCAGCCCCAGAACGCCATGTGGCTAAGGCGGATAGGCTCTCATTTGCTGATGCAAGTTTGAATCTTAGACCAAGCCAAATAAGGAGTTGTTTATTCCAGAGAGCGCTCACCCTCGGGATGGTGGAAGGTGGAAACCGGCGCCATCTTCTGGCGAGGCGCATCGCAGCTCTCCACAGTTCCCCCTTCTTTATTAAAAAACAGAGCGGGTGAAGATAGAGGCCCGATCCCGGTGTGCAAACATGGGATAATGTATTGGTGACACACTCAAACTCTACGCCTGCGGTGACCCAAACCCATCCCGTACCTATTTTCCCAGGGGAAGGATCTTGGGTACAACCTTCATGCAATCGGGCTTGTCTTCTGAGGGCAGCCTAGCCGCATACAAGCAAACCCTCGTGCAGTGCTTAGCCTCACACCCCGCTTAAGAGAGCATTTTAGTGGCCAACCAGGCCTGGGGGGACTGCCCTGCCTCTATGGCAGTAAAGGCTTGAATAATCATAGCTGCATCGCGCTTTTGCGTAGCTCTAATCCTGCATATACACCACAGGCAGACCAGGGAGACCATAATCAAGAGGCCTGCTAATGCTCCCATGCCCACCCACTCTTTGAAATGATCCATGGCGGAGTTCAACCAGGAAGTCAGGCTGCTCGCAAGGGATAGGTCTATTCGGGTGGAATTCACATGCACGATAGCCAACCTGAGTTCTCTCATGGTGTCTTCAAACTCAGATGACCAATTCTGTAATAGAAACTGAGACAATCTTTTAAACTTCGATTGGTGGTAAAAAGGCGTGGGAAAACCCCTGCATTATACATCACCGGCATAGGTCTTGGGAACACTGACAGTATCCCCCATCTCTGCTCCGCCATCCCCAGTTGACTCATCATGGGAAGGAGCAGAAGCATCACCATGTTGACACTCATGGTGTTCCTCATGTTGGATTTTCCTGATCAATCGTTCTGGCACCCACACCGGATCCTGTTGGTCCTGTGGAAAAACACAAACAGAACCTCGTGCCCATGTCAGCACGGGATCAGGCCAGCGCCAGAGGCCTGTCAGAATATCCTTCCATTTAACCATCCCTTTATCAGGGCCATGTGGATCCTGATGTCTATCAGCCGCAGAACGTCCTTGAGCATCCAGATTTAAGAAATTAATAGTAAATAGGATGAGAGATAGCCTTTCCTTAGGAGTACGGCCGTGGCCTATTCCTCCTTTTTGTTTTTGCAGACATTCCTTTAACGTGCGATGGGCACGTTCAACAATGCCTTGGCCTTGAGGATTATACAGCAATCCATGGAGAAGTGCAACTCCATGTGCTGACAGAATGAAGCAAAAGTCTGAGCCGTATAAGCTGGCCCATTATCAGTTTTTAACTGTTGGGGTTTACCCGAAGCAGCCCAAGCTTCCAGGCAATGAGTGACAACATTGCATGCCTTTTCTCCTGTTAGAGGCGTGGCGTGCATGACACCTGAACAGGTGTCCACAGACACATGTACATATTTTTGACTTCCAAATTCAGATATATGTGTCACATCCATTTGCCACACTCTCAAAGGGAGTAGACCTCTTGGATTCACTCCTACATTGGGTGGATGTTGAAAAATTACACATTGAGGGCAATCTAGAACCACTTGCCGAGCATCAGCTCGAGAGAGATGAAATTTCTGTTGTAGTGCCCTAGTGTTCACATGAAAGGTCCTGTGAAAATCTCTTGCCTTTTCCAAGGTGGAGCTCAAAAATATACATTCCATTCTGGTCCACTGATCGACCTTATCATTACCTTCACTTAATGGTCCTGGCAGACCTGTATGAGCTCTTATATGTTGCACAAAGAAGCAAGCTTTTCTTTGCCAAATTAAATTTTGAAGTTGTTGAAATAAAAGGCAAACTGGACTGGCACTCTTTATAGGCCCAGCCACTTCCAATGTCTTAACAGCATTAACAACATAAGCCGAATCTGAGAGTAAATTAAAGGCAACAGGACAGGCCTTAAAAACTTCTAATACTATTTTTCCACAATCTGAGGGGAGCCAGGTTGAAATTGGTGTAACACAGGCTTATGCCCCTTAGTCATATAGGCTCCACAACCTGTCTTAGAACCATCAGTAAACACATTCAGGGCTTCCACAATTGGTTGAGATGAGGTTATCCTTGGAAATATCACAGGATGTTCCCTAAAAAAAAACCAATAATGGATGTTTAGGATAATGATTGTCTATATCTCCATCAAATCCACACTGCAGGATGGCCCAATCATCAATTGTGGCGCAAAGAATATTAACTTGATGACTGGAATAAGGCACCACAATCATATTGGGGGCTATGCCAACATATTGTAAGCATTGCTGGATCCCGTTTAATGCCAATTTTGCCACTGCAGTGGGATAATACTCAATGGATTTAGCAGGAGATATTTTAGGGTATATCCATAGCAGCGGCCCCTCCTGCCAAAGCAAGCCTGTAGGTTGATAATATGTAGGAAGAATACACATAGTGATGGCTTGTCCTTCTTTACACCTCTGAAGAAAAGCACTTCGTAATCTTTCCTCTACCTTCTGTAGGGCATTTCTTGCTTCAGAAGTCAATTGTCTAGGGGAATCTAGAGCCGAGTCCCCATTCAACACATTATACAAAGGTTTCAACTCATAATTCGGTAGCTTCAAATAACACCTAATCCAATTTATATCTCCTAATAATTTTTGAAAATCATTTAGGGTCTTCAAATTGTCCTTTCTCAATTCTACCTTTTGTGGAATAATACGGTTCTCACTAATCTTTGTTCCCAAATAGTTTACAATTTTTTCTTTCTGAACCTTTTCAGGGGCAATAAATAGCCTTTTTCCTTTCAAGCAACTTTACTAATTTTACATAGGCCTTCTCTAACATTTTTTCTTCCTTAGCAGCCATTAATATGTCATCCATATAATGAAGACATCCTAAAGTAGGAAATTCCTTTCTCAGTGGTCCAATAGCCTCACCAATTTTTCCCATGAAGGGATTGTAAGCTGTCCAGTGTTTGCAAACCAGGGTGCTATTATGTCCACCTGCTCTAAAAAATTATCTAGGGTGCTTCGTTTTAGTTTTAAGCCTTTCGAGTGAAGCAACTCATTTAGGGCCACAAAAATTGGGTGCAAGATCGACGCGCCCATATTTAGCACAACACAAAAATTTCCCCCCTTTTCTCTTTATCTACGGAGAAAGGAAAACTTTATCACCACTCTAGTCACTGTCCGTAAAATTTTGCTTTTTTTTTTTTAAAGATTTTTATTTATTTATTATGTATATAGTATTCTGCCTGCATGTATGCCTACAGGCCAGAAGAGGGCACCAGATCTCATTACAGATGGTTGTGAGCCACCATGTGGTTGCTGGGAATTGAACTCAGGACCTCTGGAAGAGCAGTCGGCACTCTTAACCTCTGAGCCATCTCTCCAGCACCCCCCCATTGCTCTTTTTTTTCTCCCTTTCTTTATTAAAAAACCGCTCCACATGAGGAAACCGGAAGTAAAAGCCCTTCTTTCTGCGTTATTTCTCCTTCATCTGTCAGTGGTAAAACTTAACACCATGCCAGCTAGCAAAGCAGAAAGGATTTGAAAATCCCAGGTCCGTTTGCGGAGAGAGCAGGCATAAAGGCAATCCAGAGGCACAGTCAGAGGCAGTCTGAGAACTGAGGAACTTTGTGGCCATGGTGTTGGATTGTTCCTGTGGCTATCAAAACCAAGCAGATATTGCCAGGGCCTGGGATGAATTAGAAGCTCAGAAGCCAAGCTGCTTCTTTAAGTGTAACCTTCGTCTGCCCGCATCTGAGTCAAGTGGACGACTCTACTGCAGCTCTGCTGAGCTAGAATATCGCGACACAGTTCCACCAGATCTTTGTTTTAACAAGTGCCCAAACAGACTTGTGCTTAAAACAATAAACCAATTGTGACTATTTCAACTGCATAGAAGTAAAGAAAATGGTCTAACAGGTCCCAGTTTTCCTATTAGCCAGCTTTAATGTCTGTTCATATATGCCTCATTTCCTTTAGGTCTTTTTTACTTCTAACAAAATGCTAGCTATTTCAGCTCAAATTCTACCCCCATTCCTTTTTCTCTGTTGCAACCAGGAGGTTATCATCCTGCGCATTCTTGTTTGTCAATCACTGCTTTAGGCAATGGAAAGCCTTTGAAGGGTTTTATCTTTCTTTCTTTCTCCCCACCCCCCTCCACCCCGTAAAGGGTTTCACATAACTCATGCTGGCCTCAAACTTGCTATGCAGGCAAGACTGGCCCTGAATCCCTGATCTTCCGGCCTCTAGCTCCCAAGTGCTGGGATCACAAGTTTGGACTGTCATGTCGAGCCTCTTTGAAGGTGTTGTTTTGTTTTGTAAAGCGGGATGTCACTGGAAGCATAAAACAAAACAGACCAAAACTACTTAACTTGGGTCTTCTGGAGTATTCATCAGAATAGGAGGAGGTAGGCAAACCCTTTAGCAGGTAGATTGAGTGAGGCAGCAAGTAAGATGCTAGACTTGCTTTTTTTGTCCTTGTGCCCTTCTGGGAAGCCTGTCCTGTTCCTGTGACCTCTAGTACCTGCCCTCTCCTTATTTCCCAGCTCATCGGTACCTGCTTCCCAAGCCAGCCTGCGCTCCATGGTTATTCACTTCACCTGGAAGCTTGCCTGCCCTGACAGTATTCTGTGAAAAAGTCTGACTTTCAAATCTCAAGGTTAACAACTATTTCTCTTGCCTTGCTGTGCTGGCTTGTGCCCTCTCAGCCTTTCCTATATTACCTACAGTAATATGCTCTAGCTAAATGTTTAAGCTGAGGTAGAAAGCAGGAAGTGATGGGACACATCTCTCCTCCACTAAAGACACAGGGGCAGAAGGATTACCATGAATTTGAAGCCCACCTGGTCTACATTGTTGAGTTCCAGGCTAGCCAGGGCTATACAGTAAAACCTTGTCTCAACAAAACAAAAAGCAAAACAAGGTAGATTTCTAGCCAGGTGATACTGGACACAAGCCTACTTTGGGCTAAACTCTATTCCTGAAATGACTCAGGCTTTGCCCGTCATCCTAAAATGTTAGCAGTACCTCAATAATACTGCCAGCTTTTGTTTGCCCATGGAGAAAACTTTCCCTGAGCAAGTGTGATACTCTCCAAAATGACATACAAAACTGTGTTTAAATAGGTCATGTCGAGGAATGCAATTTATCAACAAATGGGTTCTGTTTATTTATTTTTTTTTACATAGATTTGGCCATGGATCAAATCCAATTAAAATTTTGATTGACTACATTTATTTTACTTATAAATACAACAAGCTAAAAACACAGAGGTGATATCTTCATTACAGAACTATGGACAGACCCAACATCATTACTGAATCTTAAAAGGTTGGTGTTAAGAAACTACAGAAAGTGCTGAGGCAGGTAAGCATAGGGAGTGATTTAAAAACACGAGACTCTACTTGGCTTGGGCGGTGTGTGCCTCCCTTTGCTAGCAATGCATCTAGTAACATGTTGGCAACCCAGGACCCCCACCAGCTTTAGGCTGCACATATTCCTGCTTTAAAAAATGAAAACATGTCACTCTCTTAAGCAACATTTTGATAATGTTTGATAATCAGGTGTCCTTGAGTATCTCCCCTCCTTTGGCTGCTATCAATCTTGATAGAGAGAAACCTTAATAGAGTGTTTCTTTTGATCTGTGCTGTTGCTTCACTTTTAATAAAGTTTCCTTGATACTTTCACAGTATATGCGAGCCTTTATTTCAGTTCTTTGATTGAGAAATCAAGAACCTGGAAACTCCTGGTCCAGATTATGACCACCAGTAACACTAGTATACTGTAGAATTCCCTTTATGCAAGATCCTTGATAATATAAGCTAACATAAAGGGACTGAAAGCAGATGGGCAGTTACCTGTGATGTGGAGAGAAGGGAGGAGAAAAGGAGTTGAAAGGGCACATTCACACTTTTGAGACTGATAGAAAAAGTTCATCTAGACCAGTGGTTTCCAACCTTCCTAAGGCTATGACCCTTTTTTTGTTTTGTTTTGTTTTTTCAAGACAGGGTTTCTCTGTGTAGCTTTGGAGCCTATTTCCTGGCACTCACTCTGGAGACCAGGTTGGCCTCGAACTCACAGAGATCCACATGCCTCTGCCTCCCGAGTACTGGGATTAAAGGCATGCGCCACCAATGCCCGGCGCTTAAATACAGTTCCTCATGTTGTAGCAACCCCCAAGCATAAAGTTATTTTCATTGCTACTTCATAACTAATTTTGCTACTGTTGTGATTTGTAATGTAAATATCTGATATGCAGGATATCTAATATTCCACCCCTGTGAAAGGGTTGTTCGACCACCAGAGGGGCTGTGATCCACAGGTTGAGGACCACTGATCTAGACTGTGTGTGATTAGAACTAAATAAGTTGGCCTGGAGACATAGCTCAGTTGGTAGAGTGCTTGTCTAGCACGCACAAAGTCCGAGGATCAATCCCAAGCAACCCATAAAGTGGGTGTAGTGCTGCATGCCTATAATCCCAGCACTTGGGAGATGGAGGCAGAAGCGTCAGGAGTTAAAAGCCAGCCTCAGCCACATGGAACTATCCCTATCACTATCACCATCCAAAAGCAGGAAGAGGGGCGACAAGAAAAGGACTGTGAGACTTAGCAGGAAACAGCTATAATTAACTGGGTGCCTCCCATATGTAAGGAGAGATACTGATGGTAAATGCCGTACATCTGCCAACAGAGCTACACAAGTCAACTTTGCCTTATATGTTTCTTTGTGGTATGACTATTTTACCTGGTGCCAAAAATGTTTGAGAATAATGGACCCCTCTTGATCATACTATGGAGAAATTTATGATAATAATACCTCTTCTGGGTTTATGACTATTGCTTGTTTTCAGGTCACCATTTTAAATGCAGAGTGTTTGTTGCTGGAGAAAAGTGAATTTTTCAGTCTGTAGTGTAGACAGAGAACAAGTGCTCTTTTGTTCTCAAGTGCTCTGTCTCTAAGCATATTTCCCTCATTTTCTGTTCTGTGTCTGAGTCTTTGCTGAGGGTACTGCAGCTGGACTGTGGAGTGGAACCAGGTCCAGAAAAAGAATTGCTAAAGAATGCAAGTAAACAGGATGGCAGATGTTATCCTTAGCCTATTTCCCTAAACATAGCTTTTTGGCTACACAGTAAAATGCCATTCTTCCAGCTTCTGCTCATATGCAGTGATGGCTGACAGCAGGGACAATCTTTATTTGCTTGGCAAGTTGTCACCATGTGACTTCACGTGTTTTGTAAGGAAGGAATGATCGTGACACACAAAAACTCTGTGAGATTGTCTGAGGACATCTGGCCAGTTCTGGGAGGAATTTTCTCAACCCACCTAAGTCTTTGAGCTCTGTTTTACCAGCACAGTTCCCCACGAGGCTCAGAGCTGTCTGACCTAAGAGGCAGTTGGCATCTTCCTCCTGACAGAAGCCAGATTTTTCACTGGGGCTAGACTGTATTGACAGTGTTTCCCCTGTCTGCCCCATGCATGTCTCCTTTCCAAGGTTCTCTGCAGTGCTGGTTCACTTGGGCTCCACAAGCAATTACTTACTTTTCTGCCTCCCCAGAATCCTCTTCACTTCCTCTCCTTACAGCTTCTTGCACTGGTGTGTGTTCCTCCCTTAAAAAAAAAACCTAATGAATTTGTTTTTCAGGTTTTGAAAAAAAAAAAAAAAACAGTGATGATGTTATCCCAGGAGTTTGTCCATTCGTTATCATCCCTCTCCATATCTTTGAGTATGATCTCTGTGGTTTAGAAATCCCACGTTCCACTGTTGTTAAAGAAAAGTTGCCTTAAACCTTTGCCCTGCAAGCACCAGAAGAGAGCTCATAAAAAGGAAGACAGCAGCAGATGCAATCACGGATGTGGCTTAGTCCTTGCAGCTGCCCCGGAGAGCTGTTCAGAGTGTGCGAGCCCCAGTCATGAATCCAGAAGAACGCGTTGTGACTTGGCTTATATCTTTGGGAGTTTTAGAATCTCCCAAAAAGACCATCTGTGATCCAGAGGAGTTCCTGAAGTCCTCGCTGAAAAATGGGGTAGTATTGTGTAAACTCATCAACAGACTTCTGCCTGGTTCGGTGGAGAAGGTAAGGTCGTTTTGCAGTGTCTTTGGGATTGCTTTCCACCATGGAGCAGCACTAATAGCATTCGTGAGATTTTTTTTTTTTTTCTATTGCCGGGTCATGGGAATCCCCTACTTCAATGTCTTTCTAAGAGTTAGGCATTCTTTTGTTTAATTGTACTTGTACTTTGAAAAAGTCAGAAAATGAAATTTTATCCTTCAGTAATTGGCCCCCAAATGTTACCCTACTAAAAACCTGTTACACCCCTGGCAATCCGGGATGGGAGGACACGCTTATCATGTACGACTCCGCTGTGTTGTGGAGATACATGTTAAACTTCCCTGTGTACTCCGGACATGTTTTGAACTTTGGGTACATGAGTCTGTGGAATAATGAAATAATTTGCAGTAGATCTTTCCAGTGTTTGGGAGTTTGTCCAAAAATTGATGCAGACTTCCTTTCTTAAAAAAAAAAAAAGATCCATTGAAGAAAAGTCTGTTCACAGAAGTCAGTGTTACATAAAACTCACAAAAACCAAAGAGAAACCAAGGGTGTGCATTGAATACAATGAGCATGCAAAGAGAAAGTAAACCTTGCTAAAAAATGTCAAGATTTTGGGGGTTGGAAGCCCATGTTTTAACAGTGGATGACTTCTAAAGTAGGCACTTTTGTGGCGTTAAAGGTAGAGTTTGTAGGATTCTTTTCTCAAGGTTATTGTGGAATGTGACTGTAAGTAAGGCTTCTTTTGCCTTTTGGAATCAGTTCTATTTTTATTGAACAAGTGTACTTGCTTATAATTTCTTAAACTGGAGAAACAGTGATTAAACTGGTGATAAGATGCAGAGTGACATGATAAAATGTAGTGTCCAGTCAAAGTGAAATATAATATCAACAAATTATCATGAAGAGTACAGGGAGGTAAGCAGTGTGGCCTGTTCGCATGAGAGCGGGAACTAAACTAAATATATATCAGATATATCTTAGTCTCTCCAGTTTGCTATCCCCACAACTGACTTGAGGGTACAAGGACACTTTTTTTTTTTTTTTTTAGTAGAAACAGCTTGCAGACATTTGAAACAAAAATCAACCGTTTAGGCATTTGCATCACTTCCTTCAGTGGTCAATTCTCTTCCTGGATGGAGAGCAGGGCTGCCCTCTGCCTTCAAAAGCCGCCCATATCTAGTTATCTGCAAATGATGGTGATCATTTGTCATGGCTTAGCAATGTCGAAGTGACTCCGTTTGACTCTTTCTCTAGTATTGTCTGGAGCCCCAAACTGAGGCCGACTGCATCAACAACATCACTGACTTCCTGAAAGGATGCACACCGCTTCAAGTGGAAGTAAGCTAACCTAACTTGCCTTTCATTTTGCCATTATTTTCTGCTTGGTTAATAATAAAAAAAAAAGGTCTGTGAAAAGTATATGATTGATTTTCACTGCCAGTAGCCACAAAGATAAGCAGAGGCGGCCCTTTAGAAAACCCAGAGTTGATACTGGTGATCCCCAGTGGTGCATTGCTTGTGTGTGTCTTTCAGAACCTGATTCTAAACAAAGCAAAATAATTAACTGGGAATGGTGGCACACACCTATAATCTGCAATACTAACGTGGTGGAGGCAGGAAGATCAGAAGTTCTAGGCCATCCTTGGCTATACATTTAAGTTTGGAGCCAATTTGGGCTACATGAAACTCTCAACGACAACAACAAAAACAAGCAAACAAAAAAGAAAAGCAGAACCAAAAAGGAAAGAATAAAAAAATAACCAAAAATGCAAAAATGATGACTTTTAAATGCAGCTTCTCTTCAGGTGACCAAACGTTTTGTGGGTGTGCTTCCTTATTAATGGGGGGAAAGTGAGTCACTGCCTAGAGCAGAGGGTCTCAGCAAGCTGCATTCAAATAATGTAAAAAAGAAATGGCCCAGTGCCAAATGATCAGCCCCGAAAACATGCATACAAGCAACATTATACTGACTGAGAAGGTTGTATTTAGGCCATGAATTTAAAGGAGAGTGGGGAGGGGTATGCAGGAGGATTTGGAGGGAGAAAAAGAAACAGAGAAATGTAGTAATAAAAAGGAAAGAAAGGAAGCAAGAAAGAGAGAAAGAAAGAAAATCTTGAGAAAAAAAAACAGAAAAAGAAATGGCCCTTGTGCTCCCATTTTAACACTTCAGAGCAGAGGTAGTCCTTGGAAAATGGCAAGAACCTGGCCTTCATGTCAAAACTGTATTTAAGCAGAGCAGGAGATGCAGATCAGCAGTAGAGGCTTGCTTGCAATGCACAAGGCCCTGGATGCAATCCCCAGCACCAAAACAAAAACAATGAATAGCAATAGAAAAAGCCCAAGCCACATTAAACCTCATGATGAAGTCTACTGCATGCATACGTAGCATTACCGAAAAACAGTGCAATACTTCTGTGTGTGTCAAGGTGCTTTTTTTTTTTTGTGCTTCCATGTTGTTTTTGTGGCTCGGGGACTGGATCTTTCTATTACATGGTATCTTACATGGAGCCTCACCTTCGTGCCTCTCCTAATGCTTTTGTCTGTGAAATAGACTAACACTAACCACCTCATGAGGTTGTTTCAGGGTCTAGTGAGATATTGCTTAATTATGTAGGCTTAAGAAAGTCAGTGCCCTAAAATGTGTGAGATAATTTCTGTATTATCTTCAGCTCAGGGCCAGGTCAGAGGTGCTCTCCATTAGGAAACAAGTATTATCCATGGGCTAGCAGCAGGAGTTTGAACATGGACTCTGGTGCTAGACTTCTTGGGTTTAAATCTCAGTTCATGCTCACTGGTGACACTACAACCTTGCAATTTGCTATTTAACTGTGCTTCTATGCCTTGGCCTCTCCACCTATAAAATAACAATGCTGGTGGCACTTGCCGGTCTATTGATATTGGTATGAAATTTCAATGAATTAATACCTGTAAAACCCTGGGATGAGATGCAGGGGCATATTATTCTTCAAGTAGCTATTTATTTTTGTTGTTACTATTATCTTTATTAGCTGTTGTCTCAGCTAAACTTGGTTTCCTTCAAAAATTTTCTTAAAACGAGCTGGGTGTGGTGCTACAAAACTTTAATCTCAGTACTTGGGAGGCAGAGGCAAATGGATCTCTGTGAGCTTGACGCCATCTTGGTCTGTAGAGATAGTTCCAGGCCAGACTGGGCTACAATGTGAGACCTTGTCTTGAAACCAGTTTTTTTTTTTTCTTGAAGCAAATCCTAATCTAAAGCTACATCCATGTCAGAATGTCTTATTCCAATCTTCCCTACTTCCCAGTCTGAGAGACTCGCTTACCCGTCTTGAGGTTCGCGGTCCATGTGGCTTTAGAGCATGTGGTATCATTATAGGATGCTGTCTACTGTGGAACAGACCCTGACATTTCTTGTTTGGTTCTTCAAATAAAAACATGGTGAAGTTGCCAGTGATTTCTGTGCTGAAGCTGCCAGAAGGTGTACTGTGCTTCTTTGCCGTTCTAAGAATACTGGATGCTACAGAGACACCTCCTGCTGCTCCGCTGCTGGGGGCTCCCTGATAACTAAAGATTATTCCTTTAAGCACAAATGCTTACAAGAGTTTTCAAAAAATCAGAAAACTTATTATCCAATTTGGGTAGAAATACTAAAAACTATATCAGACTGACATGATATGAACATTGTAATAAAAGAATATCTGACATTGTGATTATCATGTTCCTTCTGTAGCCTCATAGATGTGTGCGTGTGTGTGTGTGTGTGTGTGTGTGTGTGTGTGTGTGTGTGTGTGTGTGTGTGTGTGTGTGTTTAGTGTGTACATGTGATATACATACATTGTGTGGGGTACATGTGTAGGCTACAGTCAAAGTGGGTGTCTTCTATCTCTCTCCAGGTTACCTAAACCATGTTGAAACAGTCTAGATCTTATATATGTGCAGCTGAGTTCTAGAAAGTTCTCTCTCTTTCTTCCCTTCTTTCAGAAATAAAAATCTCTCAGTGGCCCCGGCAGCTTGCTGTTTTAGATAAAGTGTCTGGCTGGTCATCAAGCCCCCACCTACCCAGCAGCATTGCATCGGGATTGTAGGCAGCTGCTGACATGCTCAGCTTTTACATGGATGCTGGGGACCCAAACTTTGGTCCTCCTGTTTTCACAGCAAACACTTTATCCCTGGAGCCATCTCCCTTTCTTCATAAAGTGACTTGGCATCATTGTCCTCTGTTTTTTCTCATCTGTATGCTAGGGACTAACAATATTTACTACAGAGGGCTTTAGACACACACACACACACACACACACACACACACACACACACACACACACACACACACACACGCACACACACGGAGTGTCTGGATGTTCTGTCTTCAATGTATGTGTGCCTGGTACCTGCAGAGGCTAGAAGAGAGCATCAGATCCCCTGAAACTGGAGTTGCAGATGATTGAGATTGCCACATGGGTGCTGGAAATTGAACCTGAGTCCTGTGCTAGAGCAGCCAGTGCTCTTAACCCCAGCCTGACTGAAGAAGATTCTTAAATTATTTTTTAAAGTGAGCATTCAGCGTGGAGGCTTTCATTACAGAGAACTATTTTATGGGTGGAATGAAAGAGTGTGTCTACAGCTCTTAAAGTAGCATTGCGTCTAAACACTAGTCCTACTGCTTACTGTTACCTTGTGACTAAGCGCTCTTTGTACTGTCATGCACAAAACTGAGTCACTCACAGAGCCCTCAGGGAAGGCACATAGAATCATCCCAGAAGGAATGAGACTGAAAGCTGAGCTGGAAAGCACGGAGCAGCCAAGTATGTGGCCAGTCCAGTCTCCAAGCTTCCAGGCAGCTGAAAAACAGACCTGTACAGAAGTATTCACAAAGGTCACAGGGAGAGAGAGGTGTGTGTGTGGGGGGAATCTCAGGCACCAAGTACTTAAAACAGTGTGTGGCGTAGGGCATGCCTGGTGGATCTGAGTTAACTTTGTAAAGTTCTAAAAGTATGAAATGCAAGACGAGGGCTTGACTCTTTCCCAGAGCACACAATCATTTATCTGAAGAAAGGCTGCCAGTTTGAATCCATAACGCTGACTCAGAGAGGTGGTGACTGAGTATTGGGTTCAGAGGTACAGGGACCACATTACAGGACTGTAATCACCTGGCCTCCTCAGATGTACTCTATCTTCTGTTGACTGTGGGTATGAGAGTTTAGGGTCTCTACTGGTTCATACAGCTAATAACAGAAAAATCTGGAAAATAAGAACTCCTAACTTTCATGCTATCCTTTGAGACTTTTTTTAAAAATAAATTTTGATGAAGACAGATTCGCTTTTTAGTTTTGTGGGTACATGTATGCGTGCATGTGTCTGTGTGTCTGCCTCAGTGTGTGTATATGTGTGTAGGTCAGAGAGTATCTTTCAGTAATTAATTCCTCTGCCCTGTTGAGGCAGGCTCTGCCTCATTTTTGCTGTTGAGTCGTGCCCTCCAGGCTAGTTTATCAGAGAGCCCTCCCAGTAGTGTTTTCTCATCTTTACTTCTCATCTCACTGTAAGAGCACTGGGGTTACGGATGTTCATCAAGACATCTGGCTTTGTATTCTCAATTAAAAATGTCGTTTATGTGTATGGGTGGTTTGCCTGCATGTATGTTTGTGTACCATTTGCATGCCCGGTGTTCATTGACTATAGAAGAAGGTGTCAGATCCCCTGGAACTGTAGTTGCAGATGGTTGTGGACCACCATGTGGGTATAGGGGACTGAATCCAGGTCCTCTGTGAGAGAAGCCAGTGCTCTTAACTACTGAGCCATTGGGTTCTAGACATCCAATTTAGGTTGTCATGCTTGCTCAGCAAGCATTTTCACTCACTGAGCAATCTCCCCAACTCTCATCTTTTTTTTTTTTTTACATTGACTTTTAGTGTCGTCTGAGAAACATTTGCACAATCAAAGGTCATGAATAGTTGTGTTTTCCTCTAAGAATGTTGTCACAAATGGAGGTTCTTTCCTTCTCCTATGTGAGGTTTTGGGATTGAATTCAGGCTTGGCAGCTAATGACTTTACTCATGGGGCCATTTTACTGGTTCCAAGTTAATTCTTCTAGATGTGGGCATGTAGTTTTCTAATTACCAGTTCTTGAAAAGACTATTTTCTTTCCTTAGTTGATTAACGTAGTTCTGTAACAGCTTTTTTTATTTTTCTTTTTTTTTGGGGGGGGCGGGGAGGTTTCGAGACAGGGTTTCTCTGTGGCTTTGGAGACTGTCCTGGAACTAGCTCTTGTAGACCAGGCTGGTCTCAAACTCACAGAGATCCACCTGCCTCTGCCTCCCAAGTTCTGGGATTAAAGGCATGCGCCACCAACGCCTGGCTGTAATAGCTTTTAAAGTCAGAAAGTGTGGGTCCTCCAACTTGTTTTTTAGTTTCAAAACCATTTTGGAACACTCTAGATCCTTGACTGTACGGATGAGTTTTATATCATCTGCCTATACTTCCTTTTCTATTTATTTATCCATCTATCCATCCATCTATCTGTTTTGTTTTGTTTTGTTTTTTGAGGCAGGCTTTCATTATAAAGTCCTGACTGCCTGGAAGTTGCTATGTAGAGCAGGCTAGCCTTGAACTTGCAACAAATCCTTCTGTCTCTGCTTCCTGACTTTTGGGATTACAGGTGTGTGCCAGTATATCTGTTTCCATTTCTTAAAAATAGCCAGCTAAGGCCTTTGCAGAGACTGCGTTTAATTTACAGATCACTTTGAGGAATCATCTTCTCTTACTAACAGCTTTGAATCTGTGAACATGGTTATCTTTCCACATACCTATGTCTTCTTTAATTTCATTCTATCTTGTTTTTATAGTCTCTAGCATATGTGTGTCTTATACCACTTTGGTTCAACTTTTTGCCCCAAGTATTTTATACATTTCCTGTTCAAAATAAGGTCTCATGCAGCCTAGTCTTGACTTATATTATGTATCTATGAAGCTAAGGATAACCCTGAACTCTTGAACCCCCTGCCTCTTCTCCAAGTGCTGGGATACACTTCTAGATGCTATTATGTATACAATGTTTTTTAAGTATTTGTGTCAGTCCCACATTTAAAAGGCAGAGGCAGTAAGACCCTTGCAAGTTTCAGATCAATGTCTACTACATAGTGAGACCCTAACTAAAAATTCAGTTGTGTGTGTGTGTGTGTGTGTGTGTGTAAGTGAGTGAATGTGTGCATGTGTGCTCACTTGCTTGTTTGTATGTGTACCACATGCATATTGGTGTCTGTAGAGCCCAGAAAAGGGTGTTGGAACCCCTGGAACTAGAGTAGTTGTATGTGGTTGTGAGCTACCTGATTTGGATGCTGGGAACCAAACCCAGGTCCTCTGCAAGAGCAGGAAGTGCTCTTAGCTGCTGACTCATCTCTCTCTCTCTCTCTCTCTCTCTCTCTCTCTCTCTCTCTCTCTCTCTCTCTCATGCACATGCACACGCACACACCTTTTTGAATTTCAGTTCATTTCTTTTCTTCTCTGTTCCTTTTTTTTTTTTTTTTTTTAGACATGGTCTCACATAGCCCAGGCTGGCCTCAAACTCACATTAGTTGAGAATGACCTTGAACACTGGTCTTTCTTTTCCCACCTCTGGGCAGCCCCACACCCAACTCAGAATTGTCTTCTTAATTTGGCTTTGGCGCATTCCTTGGTAGTGCATAAAAATACAATTAATTTTTAATATTTATTTTGTAACTTTCAACTTTTCCCAGTTTGTTTTTGAGCTCTAACAGTTTCTTTGTGGATTTCTTACAATTTTTGTTATGCAAGGTTATGTCTTCTATGAATAAGGATTCTTGTACTTCTTCCTTTTGGGTCTGGACAACTTTATTTCTTTATTTCTTTTTCTGTGCTACTTTGTCAGGCTAGAACCTCTAGTGCATATTGAGTAGAAGTGGTAGGAGCAAGATGTTGTTGTTTTGAATCTCTTTACTGTTTAGTGCAGCATATTGAAGGCCAGCTCTCCATGGACCTTCCAAGGATTCTTCTGTTTCTACCTCCCATCTTGCCATGGAGCACTAAGATTACAGATGTGTGCTGTTGTGTCTGGCTTTACATCAGTTCTGGGGATTTGAACCCAGTTTCTCATGCTTGTATGGCAAGCATTTTACCTACCGTGGCACAATCCCCACCCCAGTTTCCTTTGTGCATTTCATGCTTCTATTGAGAAGATCATTAATTTAGGCTCTGTAATAGTTATGCATTACATTGATTGATATTCATATGTTGCATCAATCTTTCATTCCTGTGATAAATCTCAGTGAGTTACATTGTATATGTATATATAATTTTGTGTGCATTTTTTTATTTTTCTTGGAGAATCTTTCATCATAGAAATGAATTACTCTGTCATATTTTGATATATAATGTCAAATTCCCCTACAAAAATGCTCTACCAACTTACATTTCCACCAAAAGCATAGAAAGTGTTCTCTTCCTCATGTCCCTGTCAACATTGCACATTATTTATCTTTAAAGTTTGCCCAAGTGATGGATGAAATAGTATTTCTTTTTGCTATAATTTATATTTCATGATTCCAAATGAATTTGGACATACTGTCACTCCTTAAAAGAAATTTGTATTTCTTCTTTGTAAGCTAAGTCGATCTTTTTCATTTTCTCAAAAGATGGAGGAGGCAGGAAGGCTAGCCAGCCAAGTCAAAACTATATAGAATATATGAAAATGGTTCTGATTTTTAGGTAAAGTCACTAACAAGACCAGGAAGTTGCTCAACAATATGCACAGGATCTGATCAGTTGACAGTGTCCTCTGGCTGTACTGTTTGACAATAGCCATGTGAATACTGGTCTGTGGAAGCTCTGGCCCAGGGACTTTTCCTTTATTCCCAGTAGATACTTTCCCTCCATCATCTTCTACTACTGTGTCCTGCCTAGGACACACTCCCATCTTCCTTTTGCTGAAATAGACATGTCTTCTGCCTCTGTACCCAGCTTACTTTGTAAAAAAACAAAAACAAAAACCCAAAAATACCTTTTGTTCATGGGAGCGTTATTGAATGAATATGTCATTCAAATAGTCTCTCCCTGTCTCTCTCTCCCTCTCCCTTTCCATCCTTCCAATATCAGCTAGCAACAGTATGGTTTTTCTCTGCTCCACCCTCCTATTCCCTCCTGACTTCTTCAGTCACTCTATCTGCTTTGTCACCATAAAGCACGGGTGCTCTCCCTAAAGTGAAGCCTGTGACATGGATGGCTTGCCACTTCCCAGGGACTGTTCTGCAGGGAAGCTGTCCTAGAAGTTAGGCAGCTTTACCAATCAATTTTCATGAGTTAAAGTTTCATCTGCCACCTTCCTACTCTAGGTCTAGGAAAGTAGAAGTAGGTCAGACCACTAGCTAATGGCACAATGGACTTCTTCAAGCCCTGGCAGGGGTACTTGTGTGAAGTCAGAATTCCTCTCTCTAGGCCTCTTGCTGTGTAGCCTTGGCTGGCCTGGAACTCCCTATGAAGTCCAAGCTGGACTTGAACTCATAGAGATCTATCTGCCTCTGCCTCCTGGGAGTATTGGTATTAAAGGCGTGCGCCACCACACCCAGCTAAGAAGCTTGCGTCGAAGTTGGAGAATGTCTCATGGCCCCTTTCCATCTGTTTCCACGGAGCAAAGCATCCGCTCAATTTGACTAGCAGGAAGGCTAAAAAGCGTTTTGGCACCCCTTTTTCTTTATTAGTTGAGCCAATGTGACACTCCTAACAGAATTCCAGAAGATTAAGTGTTCCCTTACCCTGGCTGACCTAATCTTTTACTGACTATGTTCCATTTCTGTAACAATTTAGCTACAAGATGGACACGGTAAGCACATATCAGCCGAGGCAGGAGGATGAGTTCCAGGCCAACCTGCCTGACTTATGAGACGAGGTCTCTAAACTTAAAAGGAACTTGGGGTGCACTTCAGTGGTAGAACACTTGCCAAGCATGTGTTCCTTTGAAAAGACTATGCGGTGTGGGGTCTGTTCGGGGAAGAGATGAGCATGAAGGGCCACTGAGCGCTTCTCTGCTTGCAGGAAGAGGTTGGAAGGATGTCTCACTATGCAAACTGCAGGTCCCAAGTTGCAGCATCCCTGGGATGGGGAAGCAAAGCAGTCCACTAACTAGTAATGACTAGTCTTTGACTCCAGCATTGAATCCAACTGGGGGTTTTGGCAGTGGCCCCAGGTACTGGTAGCCCTGGTCTTGGGAATTGGACAGCAGCAGCATGCGCAGTGTAGCCGCAGCCCTTACACAGCGGCTTTTACTCCTTCCCTGGCTACTGGGGTGCTGAGACTGCTGCCACCCAGCCACCACCACCGCTGCTGCTGCTGCTGTTGCTGTTGCTGCTGCTGCTGCTACTCTGCCCTGTGCGGCTGTCACTTCCAGTTCCTACTTCTGTGATCCAGGTCCGGGTCATCGCTTCCCCACTGCTGGTCCGGTCTCTTCAGGCTTCTCTCCCTCCCGGGTTCTGGCTCCAGGCAGCAGAACTGGGTCTGGAGGTACCCTGCAGCCAGGCTCCCACTGGCCACCAGCTCCCCTCTTGTGGCCGCCCCGCAGGGGCACGCCTCCAGCAGCTGGCGATCGATCGGGAACTTAAGGGCAAGATTCTGACTTCCCTCCTCATTAAAATAAATAAATAAATAAATACATGAATACATAGAATCCCTTGCCTGGGAAGCTTGGAAGCTCGGCAAGGAGTTTGGAGACGGGCGCCCCCTCCTCACGCGTCCAGGAGCAAAGTTGCAGCCGCCCCTCCCTGCCGGCCATACCAGCAGGCTCTCCACTTTCGCCCTGGTGGCAGCCGCTCGGGCCAGGGTCCCAGCTCCATCTGGGGACAGAGCTTCCCGCAGCCTTGGCACGGGCTGGAGGCGCTCGGCAGCCCCGTGACTCGGAAGGGCAAGCCACTTCCAAGGAGGAGGCTGAAGGGATCGAGCAGCAGGAGGACAAGCGAGCCTAGCCAGGTGACCAGCCTTGGGGGGCAAGGGGTCAGCGGGAGGGGAACGTTGAGGGCCTGGTGCTGGGGGGTCTTGTGGAGCCAGGGAAGGAACCGCCCTTCCTCCGGGATTGACCGCCTCGGTCTGCAGCCCCAGCCGCCGGTCTGTTCTCTGCCAGGGCCTCTCCTTGGTGCACAGAGTCCCTGGGTACCCAGAGCGGGGGCTGGGGCCAGGGCACAGGGTGAGGACGCGCCAAACTTAGGGGCGTGTTGTCCAGCTTCGGCCAGCAAGGTTTGTAACAGCAGACCGGATTCTGTCTTCTCTCTTCCCTGGAACCAGAGCAAAGAGTCAACGGTAATGTTTTTGATATTAATTTGATGCTCTCCCAAGCTGGAGCAATCCATGCACTGGGGATTGTTTGACACGGGTCTGCTGCAGGAGTGCGTTTTGGATGGACTCTGCCTCCAAAGTAGCTGTAGTTCATTTCGAGTTTTCATTTTCCAGTCATTGAAGGACCCAACAGGTATTCCAGCTATTTCATTTCTTAGTTCTAGAGTAGAGAGCCCGCCAGTTTATCTGTCTCAAATATCTTTCTTCTCAATACCTTATATTTTCAGTTTGGGTTTGTTATTGTTTTTTAATCTAGGAGTGACTCACATGGTTTCTTCCCTCTTTTTTTTAATGTGTACTGGGAGTAAAAATATACTCAGATAATATATTTTGCTATGAAACTATCTTTTTCGGTAAAGGCTTCCCATAATCCAAAACAGCTACACAGAACAGGATAAATTTCAGTTGGTGTTTAAGTTTTTAAGGTATTGATTTTAAAGGCAACATTCTGAGGGTTAGACTGCTTTTATTACTTATATTTGCCTGGAAAAATCCAGTTTGTCCTTGAACTTCCTATCTTAATTTTGACATTGACCATGGTAAGAGGATCTCTGATGACATCATTTGCTCCAGCCACAGTTCAGTCTTCCACCACTGAGAGCACCTCTGTCCGAAAATGTAAGGCCTGGGCCTGCCCTTGGACTTCAGCGGATTTCTCTTAAGCAAAATATTATGCTACATGCCAGGCAATGCTGCAGTCCCTTCTTACATAAGCCAACTCCAGGCCTGTGAGGCACAGGGGATGCTTGGAGCTGTTAAAACAAGAGAGGGGCTGTTTCCATGCGACTTGCTGAAGGATGGCTGAAGTTTTGAATACAATAAATGGCCAGCTAATAATCTCACCTTGCATTTCTTTGGTGCTTAACTTTCTTTTCTGTTTTTTTTTTTTGGAATGCTTTCCACTTATTCAAATACCAACTCACCATGTCCTTACAAAGGGCATTTGAGAACAGGCATTTCTTCCGATTATCAAAGAAACAGAAAAGTTTGGTTAAGCAAAGTCATACTGCTTCTAGGAGTAGAGTCAGAAGGTGAACTCTGCTCTTGCTTCTCGCCTGGATTTTGTTGTTTGTGTTCACTAAAAGGTGACACTTTGTACACATGTGCTCCATTTGGAACATTGTATGGCTGGCCCATGTCCTCTGAACCAGTCGTTGTGCATTTGCTCGCTCTCACTTTGGCTTCATAATTTTTTGCACAGAGTACGCTCTGTAGTTAGGGGTGAGGGCAGGGTCTGGAGTTTGTGTTTACCTCTCTGATCTCCTACTTTTCCAGTCATACTCAAGGACAGCAAGGGATGGGTAGAAGGAGCAACCAAGACATAGAAATTTCCCATCCTTATTTGACACTATTCACAGAGGATTATTCCAGTCTCTAGAAGCTTCTTCTGGAGGCAAGCTGAGAGGGCATGTGTTTGGTTCACTTACAGCAATGTGTTCGTGCATCACTGTTGTTAGGAGCTCAGGTGCAAAGGAGGAAAAATGGCTGAATACCATTTCTCCCACACCTCTTATGTTCTAGACCTTGGCTGGCTGCTCTAAGTATATTATCTAATTTAATCCTTGTAATAACCCTGAGAGGCAGGTGACACTGCACCCATTACACAGTGGTGAACACTGAGGTTTGGGGAAGATCTTTACTTGCGCCTCATCTTGGCAGTGAAAACAGACAGACAGAATAGTCAGCTAGACCTCATTTCCTCTGTCACAAGCCATGCTGTGGCCATCAGGGAGCCACTGATAACACACAGAAACATGGAGATGCTTGGTTTTAAGACATGACCATTATTAGAAGCATCTGGGGTACATTTTTTTTTGTTTTGTTTTTCGAGACAGGGTTTCTCTGTGTGGCTTTGGAGCCTATCCTGGCACTTGCTCTGGAGACCAGACTGGCCTGGAACTCACAGAGATCCACCTGCCTCTGCCTCCTGAGTGCTGGGATTAAAGGTGTGTGCCACCAACGCCCAACCTGGGGTACTTTTAAAACCACAAGTATTAGATTGTGACTTGATTGTTCTACAATGAGGCCTTAGCATTGGTATTTATAAATGTTTTAGTCAGTTTAGTAACATGAGTTTCAAGAAATTGTAAATATTCTAAATGTTTGTGCTGATCAATCCCCACAAACTAACACACCCATATAATCTTCATTTTGCTTAAGGAGTAGAGCATTATCAATATCTTTAAGTGCTCTAGTGTGCCTTCCCAGTCACGTTTGCTCATCTGACTCCACAAGAATAGGCTCTTGTGGTTTATTTTTCCTGTTTTAGTATGTAAGTTGGATGGTAAAGTGTGCAGTTGTTTTGTATAAAATTTCTTCCACTAAGCAGTCTATTTGAATTAACATGTTAAAGGTACTACTATTTAATTATTTTTACTGCTGAGTAGTATTCCATTATATGAATGTGTCAAAATTTATTTTTCTCATTCACTCACTTATGGACACTTAGAGTTTTTCCAGTTGGTGTGTGTGTGTGTGTGTGTGTGTGTGTGTGTGTGTGTGTGTGTGTGTTGTGGTTGTTGTTGCAATGAACAATGTTTCCATAGTGTGTGATGTTGTGGTTGTTGTTGTTGTTGCAATGAACAATGTTTCTGTAGTAATAGGGCTACCTGGACTTAGGGTATACATATATTCTGCTTTAGGAAGTTCCTCAAGAAAGGTTACTGAAGGGACCGAGCATTTGGAAGATGTATTTTGAAAACTATACAAGCAATTCTGGTGTAAATCTAGGGGTGAGAAGCTCTTCTCTAGTTTATCCACACATTTTAGCTGTTGAGCCACTTCATGCATTTCCACCTGGCTGAGACAAAGAATGAAACTCCTGAGTGTAGTGGCATAAGTCTGTAATTCCAGCACTTGGGAGACTGGAGCACAAGGATTGCTGCATTGGAGGGAAGCCTGGGCTACATAGTGAGTTTCAGGCAAGCCTGGCCTACAGAGAGGGAGAGCCAGAGACAGAAGAAGAGGGACCTGCTGGGTTAGGTAACATATATTTTTCCATAATCCTTTACACAGATTCTTTTACAACTTTACATTGTTATTATTGTGATTGTTAGTGTGTGTGCATGCACAGATGCTATTACATATGTCTGGAAGTTAGAGGACAATTGTCAGGACTCACTGTGCTTATGTTTTCATATATCTTTTTGGTTTGCCTTGAAAGTCCTGAAAGGTAGAGGCCGAAGATTCTTCATCCTTATAATCCTACTCATTGGGATGGAGCAAAGTTCCCAGCAGACCCTAGTCCTTGGAATGGAACAAGGTTCCTAGCCCGTGCTCACTACTATCCACTAAATAAATGAATGGCTGAATAATCAGGGGAGTCCTTAGTTACAAAGGAGGTGATCCATCTTTCCACTGAGACTCCCATGCTTTGTTATTAGGAGATTGCCTCAGTCTCCCACTCAGAGACAAATTGCTTTTACTTAGCTAAGCATGTGAGCATTAAGGGTGACCTGGCTGCTCACCCCAAACTGATTACAAGTAGTAGATGAGGAGATGAGGGAAGGTATGTGGAAGCACTTGGCAAACTGGGACACAGTGGCTGAATAGAAATCTGGGATAAAGGGAAAGGAGGGCCTACTGTAGATTAGACATGATGGCGATGCCAAAAAAGTGTGTGTGTGCGTGTGCATGTGTGTATGCAGTCTAAACCATATATATAGTAGCACAGTGCTTCAGAGCTTCAGCTCAGCTTTGCACTTGGTCTGACCTGAGATGCCTACTTACTGTGGATAAGCCAGTCTTGCAGGTGGTAGTGGTATATAGGTCCATTGGAGGTATATGATACCCTTAGTGTTAGTGACAGATGGCAAGATAAGCAGTTTGCATAGTGCCTGGCACCAAGTATAGACTCAATGAATGCTAATTCCTTTCCTCTCTCCCTTCCTTTCTCCTCTCCTCTCCTCTCCTCTCCTCTCGTCTCTCTTCTTTTCTTTCTTTCAAGTGGGGTTCATGTATCCCAAATGGCTCTCAAAGTCTCTACATAGCAGAAGATGGCCTTGAACTTCCAATCTTCCTGGCGCTATCTCCTGGGTGCTGGGATTATAGGTGCATGCCACCAGGCCTGTTTTATGCAGTGCTGAGGATTGAGCCCAGGGCTTTGTGCATTCGAGGAAAGCACTCTACAAAATGAGCTTCACCCCCAGCCCTGAAAGCTCATTTCTAATTGGAATTTGATGTCTTCTAGTAGACTTATTCATAAGTCATTCTGCATTATGAGAACAGCAGTTCCTACGGTTATGTTGAGACAATCCTATTTGATAAGTGAGCCACATGATCTCTTGAGATTGTAACATTTAAACAGATTAGATGTAGAGCAAGGATTAACTGTGGGCTCTCCCAGGGTTCTGTGTTTTTATATTAGCTCTGCTGGAAATTTAGGCATGTAGGAAACTTGAAATTGGAAAACCAAAATATCCAGCCCTCTTGTGTCTCACCTCCCTGTTCTATTTGGCAGATACTTTCTGGTTTTTGAAAACTATCTTAAATAGGAAAGCCAAAGGTGAAAGCCTCACATAGTTTGGAATACTTAATGCATGCCTTTTTCAGAAAGCAAAACAAAGTTGAATGTTTCTGGGCTTTTTAGATGAATCGTGGTGGCAGGCTTGGCTCCAATTCTCATGATTAACTGCAAAGATGAACCCATTCAGCATTGTCAGTGTCTTTCCTAATTGAAGGGCTTTTCCCTCTGAAATTGAAATTTTCACTGAGTACACTCACTGAAGTTTAGAGTAGGTTGCAATGTGTTTAATTTATATAACATATTTGCTTTGGGAAACTACAGGAAGAGAATTCATATTTCATTGTTACTGTAGCTCATTGTAACCCATGGAAGACAGATTGGAATTCTTAACTGTAGTTTCAATGTACAGACCATCATACAAGTTTTAAGAATGGCTTGTAGCACTTCTCATTCTTTCTCTACCTTATGGTCTTACAGTTGTTCTGAATGCATACCCAGGCCATATATCTATCAAATGGGGCTTCCCTCTGTCCTGGAACTCACTGTGTAGAAAAACAGGCTGGCTGCAAGCTCACAAAAATCTACCTGTCTCTGCTTCTGCCTCTAAAGTACTTGGATTAAAGGTATGTGCCATCATACCTGGCCAAGTTTTCTTTTTAACTGATAAGAACAATTTGTGTATGGTTTATTTTATATCAAGCCAAGACTAGAAATGTACTTGAGGATCCAGTTGTAAAGAAGAGACTGAATTATTTAGGTGTTAACCATAGTAACTTCTTGAGTTCCATTTCATGCTCTAATAATAGAAACAGCTTGGACAGATTCTTCTTAGAGATGAAAACTCAGGACAGCTGTCCATTATTTTCTAGTCTACATACCACCTAAATAAATACAAGAAAGGAATATTTTCAGTTACTTGTGTTCACCTCTATGGAAGGGGCTTAGTTCGTATGTCTTTTAAAATGAACATGTTTATTGTGACATTAAAATATCACAAAATGTAAAATGTAATATCCAACCTAGAGAAAGATGCTTATTGTTTCACTTAAATTAAACAATTCAATGAATGGTTTTTTATTTTTGGTGGTGACTGTAAAACATTCCCCCTTGCACACAGGAAATAAGCAATAAACCTGTTGAATTGAGCATAGTTGGGGGGATCAGAATCAATGGCCTCTATTTTTTAAAACTAAAGTATGTAATTTCTAAAAAGGGAGCCCATTGTTTCTGGGTTGACTTGTATGTAGCCACTATCTATGAAAAGGAATGCATTTTGTTAGTAAATTGGATCACTGCAATCTTCCTGACTGGAAATGTAAATTCTCTCTTTTAAATCTCACTCACTCTAATTTGCTTTTAATGTTGACTCTAATCCAGGCTGTTTCTGAGGGCAAGCAAGTACAATGTGCCTCTTTATTTAAAGCATGCAGCCTTGCTCAGCTATCTTCAAGTCCAGCTCATTCTAGCTGGCTCATGTGGGAGACACTCCTTAAGTAAGAGCAAGAGTTTGTGCTTGGTTGACCACACAGCATAAGGTATGTGTCACCATTGGTGGTGCCATTGGATTTAGTACCAAGCAAAAATGTACACTGAACTTTTCTGTTATTCTTGTGTTCTTGAGACATGGTATCACTATGAAACTCTTGCTGGATTAGAACTTTACATTTAGCCCAAGGTAGCATTGAACTTGCAGTGATCCTCCTGCTTTTCCTTTCCAAGTGCAAGGATTACAAGTACCATGCCTCTCTCTTGGTGTTTCTCCCCTTCAGACAGAGTTTCACCAAGTAGTCACGGCTGGCGTCAAATTTAGGACCCTCTGGCCTCTGCCTCCCCAGTGCTAGGATCCTGATACCTGGCTGGCTCACAATGTGCTTTAACACATATTTATTACTATCTCTGCTTCTCTGTGTCTGTCTGTGTGAATGTGGATGCAAGTGAGTCAATGGCATGCTTGTGGAGGTCAGAGGACAACACTCAAGAGGCAGCTCTTTCCTTCCATGATAGGGACTAGGGATTGAGCTCAGGTGTCAGGCTTGCACAGCCTTGTTACTCACTGGGCTTTCCTGCTGGCCTAGGGTGTGCTTTTTGAATTGCAAATGAGAGAAGTGTGAAGGCACACACTGGTCCCTTAAGGCCCTTGTGTACCAGCATTTTATAAAAGGTAGTTGTCCCACCCTGGTAAGAAGCTGTCTGGTTCGGAGATTCAGAGATATGGATCTTTTCATATGCTTTTACGACAGTTTCATGTAGACAGTTTCATGTATATACATAGTGATAGTTTCTGTCACTATGTAGCTGAAGATGATCTCGAACTCTCAGGATCTTCCTGCCTTCCCCTCACAAATGCTGAGGTTCCAGGGTCCCAGCCCCATGCAGTTCATCGATGCGGGTCTCTGAGGGTGTCTGGAGTGTGCTGATGATTCCCAAGAGCAGCTAGTCACACATCATTTCTGTTTGGCTTCTGGCAGAAGATTTACCTTCCTAATTAAGTTCCATTTAGACAAATAGAGCAAAATCCCAGCTTTATTCATTTTAGGGACTTGAATATTATTGCAGAGATCAGGCCTGTCAGCTGAGGGATTGAATAGGACAAGAGGGAAAAGAAGGAATTAAATCAGGGTGAGACAGAAAACAGCAGCTTGCAATGTGGCAAGTAAAAGCATTATTAAGGACTGCTCTCACCCTAGACACAATAACAAGACATTTTTCTACTTCTTGGAAGTGTTGACTTTATTTTAAGAGGCAGCTTTAGGTGTCAAGTCCCAACATCTTTTATGAAGAGCTGTGCCTGTGAAGCGGGCCTGAGTACTAAGGAGCCTTTTCCCTTAGGATTTGTGTAGTCTTCAAAGCTGCATCTATAGTGAAGTGAGGTTGTCTTCCCATTAATTATAGAGAAATATATGCAAATAAGAAGAATGATGTATTTGACTAACAAAATAAATTTAAAGACAGACTTGGTGGTACATGCTTGTAAACCCAACACTAAGGGAGATGAGGTAGGAGGGCCACAAGTTTGAGACCACCTTGGGCTACATAATGCATTCCAGTTCACCTTAGCTATATGGCAAGACCCTGTCTCAAAAATAAAATTTGAGAAAGCTGGAGAGATGGCTCAGTGGTTAAGAGCACTGGCTGTTCTTCCAGAGGATTCAGGTTTGAATCCCAGCACCCATATGGCAGCTCACAAACTGGCTGTAACTCCAGTTCCAGGGCATCCAGTGACTCCTCTGTCCTCTGTGGGCACAAGACATGCACATGGCACACAGATATACAGATAGGTAGAATACTCACACATAGAAAATAAATGAACTAAAAATGAAATCTAGCAACTTTTGATGAAACATACTGTAAATAAAAGCACTTTCCTTGGATTTATTATTTTTGAGATTAAAATATAATTACATTTTCCCTTTCTTGTCTTCCCTACAATCCTTCCCATGTGCTCCACTTGCTCTCTCTTAAATTCAGGACCTCTTTAATTGTTATTGCACAGACACACATACTGTCTCTCCTCTCTCCTTCCCTCCCCCTATTTCTCTCCTAACTAGAAATACAACCTCTTAGTCTGTGCCATATTACTTGTATGTGTATGATTTCAGAACTGACCACTTGACATTGGACAACCAATTTGTGGGCTCTTCCCTGGGGAAGACTTATTTCTCCATTTTTCAATATTCTTTGTTGCCTATAGCTCTTTACCTAGGGTCCAGGCTCCATGAGATTTCTGTTTCATGTTAGCGTGTCTATTGATGTCATCTTCTTCATGTATTATTTAGGCATCCATGCTGGTCAGATTTTGTGGATGTAGCTTCTCTGACACTTCTAGGAGACAATGTAACATAATCTGTTTGCATTCTCTAAAGGCAGGGTGGTACCTGGGAATGTGTTATGTATTGGGGTACATTTTGATGTGTGATTTAAATTTTTTCCTTCAAGGAAGACAACAGAATGGAAAGCTTGTTGAAATCCCAGCCCCTGGGAGGTAGAAGCAAGAGGATTAGTAGTTCAAACTCAGCCTCAGATACATGGGACACTGTCTCAGAAAGAGGGGGGAGGGAGGGGAGGAGAGAGAGAGAGAGAGAGAGAGAGAGAGAGAGAGAGAGAGAGAGAGAGGGAGGGAGGGAGGGAGGGAGAGAGAGGGAGAGAGAGAGAACATCAAGAAATGGAAGTTAGTGTACATGGGGGTAACTTGTTTATTTCCTAAATTTTTTCATGTGTATATATGTAGTATGCACTTGTACCTGTGTGTGCACATGTATGAGGAGTCCAGAAGTCAATGTTAGGTGTCTTTCTCAATTAATATTTTTAGAACACTTTTATTTGTGTATATGTATGTGCATCTGTGAGTAGATGGTCAAGGAGGCATGAAGGCATCCGAGCCCCTGGATCTGGAGTTACTGCCAGATGTGGGTGCTGGGTACCGAACTTAACATCTGCTGAGGGAGTAGCAAGTGCTCTCAACCAGTGAGCCACCTCTCCAGCCTTCTACCTTTTTATTCAGACATGAGCTCTCACTGTACCTTGAACTAAACCATTCTGCTGGACTGGCTAGACAATAAGCTCCAAGGATCTGCCTGTCGCTTAGGGTCCAGCTCTGAGATTATAGAAATGTGTGTGGTTTTGATGTCAGTACTAGGGATCCAAATACAAATCTTCATGCTTGCATGTTAGGACCTTCACTGACTAAGCAATTTCTCCAACCCATTTACTAGATCTCGCATAGGATCACTCTACTTACCTTACAAGAATGTAATACATTAGTGTATCCGTTCCTGTTCTATTGCTGTGATAAAACACCAAGACTACGGCAACTTATAGAAGAAAGGGTTTATTTAGCCTCATGGGATAAGAATGTATCATGGCGGAAGGCCTGACAGCGGGCAGGTGTGGCAGCTGGCATAGGAAAGTGATAACTCACATCTTGAACTGCAAGCATGAACCAGAATTAGTAAGCTGGAAATTGGGCCAGTGTTTTAAACTCTGAAAGTTGGTCTCTAATAACAGACTTCTTCCAACAAGGCCGAGCATCCTAAACATCCCCAAACAGTGCTATCAAGTGGGCTTCAAGTGTTCATAGCCTGAGAGCATAGCTGGGCCTTTTTCATTCAAACTACCACAATTAATTCTTCATGTATACTGGGTACTCAGGTGGTATTTATTGAGCAGATAGTGGCTTGATCTTAATTTCTATTAGCCTTAAAGTATTTTCTTCTAGATATCTTGGATGTCTAATACTGACTGTACAGTGAGTGAAAACAGGAAAAGAAAGCTAGGTCTCCTCTAACATAGCATTGCTCATTTTTTTTTTTATGCCAAACTAAAGTATCTGTTTCGAAGTTACCTTGTTTTACTTTTGTTTTGGTTTGAGATAGTCTCATGGCATAGGCCAGATTGTACTCCATCTTGTGTCAGTCTTCCTGCCTCAATATCCTCCCTCAAGTTGTTTTATTATTATTATTATTAGAAAAAGAGAGTTGCAAGAGCTTACTTGGGTCCTGTGATGTCATATGGAAACGCTTGGCTTTCCCCACTTCCCCACTTCTTCTTTCTTGTCTTACCCCAAATCTCTTGGCTTCCTTGGCCCTTTCTTCTCTATAAAACCACTTTTTTTTTGGTTTTTCGAGACAGGGTTTCCCTGTGGCTTTGGAGGCTGTCCTGGAACTAGCTCTTGTAGACCAGGCTGGTCTTGAACTCACAGAGATCCACCTGCCTCTGCCTCCCGGGTGCTGGGATTAAAGGCGTGCACCACCAACACCCAGCTATACAACCACTTTTATTTATCTTTGATTGTGTGCATGTGCACATGGATGTTTATTTTGTATGGGGTGTTCGCATACATGTATACATGAATGTGTGTGCATGCCTATGCCCACACGTGGATGGGAGAGATGAGGTTTGAAGTTCTAGCCTCTCACCGTGCAGTTTCCAGATTGAACTCACAGTGTTAGTCTTGGCAGCAGACACCTTCGCCAGCTGATCCACACTGCCAGCCCCTTCGCTGGCCTGTCCAGGTGTTACACATTCCTACAAGTGACACAAACGGTGAAGTCAAGTCTCCGGATCACACGCATAATCAATGAATCATGTGCTAGAGTGGCAGAAAGTTTCTGAGCTTTGATTTATCAAGTTTTAATAGGAAAAATCAAAGTCTTTTGCCGTCTCTTCTTTCTTGGAAAGACATGCCAAAAGGACGGGTATTTTCAATGTAAGAAATATCTGAAAAAAGAGAAAAAAAAAGAAGAAAGAAAGAAAAAAGTAAAAGAAAAGGAAGAAACAAAAGAAATATCTGTTTGAATTTTATTTTATTTTAAAGTATTTACTTTATGGGTGTAAATGTTTCCCCTTTGTGTATATATTTGCAACGTGGGTCTATTGTCCATGAAAGTGAGAAGTATCAGCCAGGCGGTGGTGGCTCACACCTTTAATCCCAGCACTCGATAGGCAGAGGCAGGAGGATCTCTGGAGTTCGAGACCAGCCTGGTCTACAAGAGCTAGTTCCAGGACAGCCTCCAAAGTCACAGAGAGACCCTGTCTTGAAAAACCAAAAAAAAAAAAAAAAGAAAAGAAAGAAAGAAAGAAAGTGAGAAGTATCATATTCTCTGGAACTGGATGTATAGATTGTTGTAAGGCACAATATGGGCACTAGGAACTGGACCTCAGTCCTCTTCAAGAGCAGCAAGTGTTCTTAAGACCATATAGAACCATTTCTCTGTGCCATATTTGAATTTGAGATTAGGAAAGAGTCTGGTAACCAGTGAGAGCCTGCCTGTGAATAAACACACAAAAAAAGAAATTTAACAGGATGTAGCTAGGTGTCTAACTTAGTGGTTCCAGAGTCCAGAGGTCAAATGAAGACAAGTTTAGGGAATTTGGATGGATAATGATGAGTAGTATTTGGACTAAACTTTGTAACTGAAACATGATGGAAATCTGGGGTTCAGGTCCTCAGGAACCTTTTATAAAGGAGAACTATAAATGCAAAAGAGAAGCCGAGTGAAGAAAGAAGCGTCCATGGGGTACACATTGAAATGTTAGACCTGCTAGGGAAAAGTCAGTGTGGGAGCAAGAATAGCATGCCACCCCTTCATAATGGTCAACATGCTTTTTGGTTTTTCTTTGTTGTTGTTAATATATATTTATTTTTATTTCATATATACGAGTATTTTGACTACATATATGCATGTGCACCGTATGCCCATGGAGACCAGAAAAGGGTATCAGATCAACTCAAACTGGAATTAGGGACAGTTTGTAAGCAGTCAGGAGAATACTGGGAACTGAAACAGGATCCTGTGCAAGAGTAGCAAGTGCTTTTAATCACTAAACATCTTTTTAGCCCCTGATGTTATTTTGAGACAGGGCCTCTCTCTATAGCTCATGCTGTCATGGATGTCACTGTGTAGCCCAGTCAGATGGACCTTGAACCTGTGGTGAGCTTCCTGCCTTTGCCTTCTGAGCTCTGGGATTACAATAAGTATCTTCCATGCCTGGCTTATGAACTTGATTTTTCAGACAGTTTTAGGTTGGCTTTTTGTTGGGTGGCTGTTTTCTGAACTGTACATGCTAACTGAAACATCATCACTGAGTTCCTGAATGCACACCTCCCAGTATTTGGATTGTTTCCAAGGTAAAACATCGTGTTTTTAATGGAGTATTGTAAAATTGATTCATTAATTAACCAACTAATAAACTAACTAATTAATGTCCATTAGGCATTGTTGTCTCTGAAGATGATGTATTTTTTAAGTTTCACAGAGAAGATACATGAAGTGCAAGAAGAATGGCAAAATGTGATCTTTAAATGAAGAGGTACTGGAGATGTAGCTTCATTGGTAGAGTGCTGGTCTAGCATGCAGGAAGCCCTAGATTTGCTTTCCAATACTGCTTGAACCAGTGTGATGATGCATGCCTAGAATCCCAGCGCTTGTGGAATGAAAGGAGGATCAGAAGTTCAAGCTCATCCTTAGCTACATAGTGAGGTCTAGGCCAGCCTGGCCTACAGGAGACCTTGTCTATTACAAAAGAGAGAAAATGATAGTTAATTTTAATGTAATGTCCTTTCCACCCAGATAAATTAGGGTTGGACGGACTTTGGATGTGTAGTTTATAGTCTTTTAAATTGCAAGTTGCTTCTTGTTTAAGGGGAGTTATTTTGCCATATCCCACCATCCTCTGCCTATGAATTGAAACTAGTTTTAGCATGCGGGCATGAGTAAGTGGGTAAAGGTTGTATTTGTTGTCATTTTGTCACTATATAATGCAATAATTAAAATATAGTCCATTTTAGCAAGGCAATGAAAATCCACAAATCCTTCCTGCCTCCCTTCTCTGTAATCCTGAGGTCATGGTGCTTCTGGTGGGATTTAATGGAACGTCTTTGACCTGGAACCATATTTAGTACATGATTCACAAGATCCACAACCAGGGAGTTTGAAATGCCTCTGGTCACCTCCCAGTCACAAGGAAAAATTGCTTAATTTTGTAGATGAATATTGGTGTCTTTTTGTTTTAGATAGCTGTTTATTGCAAAGCTAGAAGGGTTTGATTTTGTTTTGTTGTTTCTTAAGTGATTTATCTTTCTGAATTTATTTCATTTTATGGTGTTAGAGATTGAACCTGGGCCTGAATATGTTGGACAAGCACTTGGAACACTGACCTACATCCCTAACCATCTTTCTGAGTTTTTTTTTTTTTTGCACTTTTAGCAATGCCTTTTCCTTTGGTTGTGATTAATTGTATATTGACAAGAGCATCAAAACATCCAGTATGTATTCTAATATCTATTGACGTCCTACTGTGTGACAGGAAAACTTCCAGACATGGAAGGTATAGTACTGGAAAAAATTACACTGGTGTTATGTGGCTTACATTGTAGAAGTAGTCTGTCTGCATGTAAATCTCTCCAAAAGAGCATCCTGTCAGTCAACCAGTGAGGCTCTATTCATCATGGATTTCATGTATGTTGCCAGGCAGTAGGTCAGTTATGACTTCAAAGAATGCACCATCAAATTGGAAACCCTATGAGTAATCTTCATACCCACAGAGTCAAAGGATATGTAGATTATGAAGAGTTGGCTTGCTGGTAGATCACTGAGGGCTCTGTTTCTCAGCATCGTACTTCACAGAACTACTTCTTTTTTGAAAATAGAATAACTTCTATTTCTTTTGTTGAATTGACCTAAAATATTTTATTCAGTGAATAATTTAACTCTTTTTTCTTTCCCCCCTTTTTTATTAGAAAGAAAATTGTTTCACATGTCAATCCCAGGTCCTTCTCCCTCCCCTCCTCCCCTGCCCCCCAACTAATGTCCTATCCATCCTATACCCTTTCTGCTCCCCAGGGAGGGTGACGCCTTCCATAGAGGGGCTTCAAAGTGTCATATTCTTTGGGATAGGGCCTAGGCCAACCCCCTTGTGTCTAGGTGTAGGGAGTATCCCTCCATGTGGGATGGGCTCCTAAAGTCCATTCCTATGGTAGCGATAAGTACTGATCCACTACAAGAGGCCCTGTAGATTTTCAGAGGTCTCCTCACTGACACCCACATTCAGGGGTCTGGATCAGACCCATGCTGGTTTCCCAGCTATCAGTCTGGGAACCAAGAGTTTTCTCTTGTTCAGGTCAGCTGTTTCTGTGAGTTTCACCAGCCTGGTATGGATCCCTTTCCTCATCAATCCTCCTTCTATTAATCTGGATTTCAGTTCAGTTCAAGGTTTAGCTGTTTCCCAGAACTTCTCTCAGAAGAAACATGTTGCATGGAAGACATCATGGAAACTAACAGAGGGATTGCTGCTTATAGCAGCCTGCAGCTGGTCCTGTGTCCATTTACCAACCATATCTTCTGAACCTAGAATTTTAGTGGGATGATTGCTTTGGCTATCTTTTAAGGCTTCAACCTAGTCATCCAAGGCCCCCATGAAAGCAGAGGCTTCATACCCAACTTTATAACTCTTCACATTGTTACAAGATTAAATAAACACTGCCACTCTGGAGGAGATTCTCACTCTTCTTATATTCACCATGGCGCTCGAGCCACAGAGTTCTAAAATATACAGTACTGTGAATATCTAGGCGCTTTATTCATCCTATGGAAAGACGAGGGGAAAGTGTTGTGGCTATTAGAAATTGAAGAGTTGAAATATATTATCGGGGTGGGTAAGATGCTCAGTGGATAGGTGTGCTTATATCAAAGCCCAATAACCTGTGTTCAGTCCGCGCATGGTGGGAGGAAAGAACTGACTCCTGTCCTTTGACCTTCATATGCCCTCAAATGAATAAAATGCGAAAATATGAATGGAAATATATGGTTAAATGAAATGTATTTGTAAAATACAAAAAATGGACTGTTTTCCAAATACTCACTTGTGAGTTATTGTTATTAATACGAACGTTTCCCCATAGAAATGAGGCTTTACGTGTTGATTATGTTTTCTGGCTGGCCCACAGAAGCTTGTTTAATACCTTATGCAGCTAAACTATAAAAACACACAGAGGCTAAGTAGCAGGTGTGATGCTGAGTCTCCAGGAAAATGTGTTCTTCATTCCAATTTAGAACACTTGGAAGGCAGTCCTTTTTCTGAGGCAGACGGTGGTCGGGGCTGGGGAGGCCACCTCAGGTTCTGACACAAAAGCATTCCATAACTGAGATATCACCCCCATTCATCCTGAAAACTGCCATCTAATGTGGTTCTGAAAGGGCTGTGGTGACAGAAGAAGGGGCAGTGGGGGAGCTACAAGACCGATTTGGTCCCCCATGTCTTTCACGCCGTTTCTCTTTCTCGCAGGTTTTCTCTATTGCAATGTCTTTTTAAATCCCCATGCCTTCCTACCCCAGATGCCTCTATCAGTTCTTGTCTCTTCTCCTCTTTCCTAAACACTGAGCCCTCAACTGAAGAGAAATCTCTAGTGTGGAGAAAGGGGATTTTCCGTGAAGGCATACCAGGGAAGAGTGAAGTCGTAGACTGGGATGCATTGGCATTTGGGAAGTCAACTTGGTGAATCTAGAATGTGGATAGTAAGGAATTAAGCTTACGACTTAGTCCTTTCCTAGCAGCAGTTTGGGGCTAAGCTTCTTGCCTCTGGATTCTATGAGGTTCAAGTCATCTAGGATCCTGTGTTAGTCATGTAAAGTGACATGTAAAGATCCAGACATGAAAGAACATTTATGGTTAAACAAACCACCTGCAGTCACAGCCACAATCCAAGTGCCACTGTGTAGTGGCAGAATGATATACAATTTAAGTGACACTAAAACATCAACTTATAAAATCTATTATGTTCGTTCCACTGACTCCCTGGCTTTGTATATTTAACAGACATGCTAGGCAAGCAGTCTTTCACTCAGCTACATCCCTAGCCCCTTTCACTCTTTTTTGGAGGCAGTATCTTATTAAGTTGCTTAGGCTGGCCTGGAAGTAATTTGATAGCCCAAGCGGGCCTTGAACTAGTGTTTTTCCTGCCTGAGGCTCCCAAGTATCTAGGTCTGCTTCACAAGATCCAATTCACTGTGCATATTTCTGTTTGAAGAGAATGCTCTTGCACAGTATAAGGATGGATAGCCTATCCACTTAGCAATACATTTTAGCAAAAATTAGGACTTTATCATTTGAGTTTATGCAGCGGCCTTTGGTGACAATGGCTAGTATGAATCCATTTTCTATAGCCTCGAGAACAGAATCAGATTTGAGACCTCAGAAATCTAGCTAAGATTTTGACTTTGAGAGTCTCTGTTCAGAAAATTGATCAATAGACTGCTCATTGGCTTGGATTGGTCAAATTCGTCTCAATTCCCAGACATAAAAGGCACAGGAAAGTGGTGTTGTTTTCCTAAGGTCCTTACAACTGTCGAGCAGTGACAAAGCTGGTACTGGAGTCGAGGTCTCCAGACTCCCACATCACTTTCCAACATGTCTCATGTTGTTGTAAACATAGGCACAAGTGGGATCTTGTTTTCTAAATTGCTGAAATGCACAGAAATGGAGGGAATCAAAGTCCAGCGAATTCAGGCTTTGCTCTTTTAAATTTGCTCCACATCAATCGAACCAGTTATTAGGCCGGGTACAAATGCCAGCACTGTATTCTAGGAAGTGGAATGCTCGTGGGTAATGAGTCTAATTTCTGAGCTAAGAGCATTATTTGTTGCTGACTGCTTTTAGCAGGAGCTGTGTGGAAGTCTCACAGGTTACAGAGCCAGAAGCAGTGCCACCAGTGAAATATGACTAAGCTGCTCAGATTTGCTTTCTCAGTCGTACCATGTAATGACATTTCCTTCAAAGTTCAGGGGTTAGCAGAAGCAGTGTGTTCAGCTGTGAGAATTAGAGAATGTGATTCAGGAGGAGCTCAGTTAACTTCAGATTCCATTTCCAAAGACCAAGATGAACAGGGAAGTAATGCAATGGCCTTAGATATTTGGTGTCTTTTCTTTTCTTTTCTTTCTTCCTTCCTTCCTTCCTTCCTTCCTTTCTTTCTTTTTTTTTTGGTTTTTCGAGACAGGGTTTCTCTGTGTAGCTTTGGAGCCTATCCTGGCACTAGCTCTTGTAGACCAGGCTGGCCTCGAACTCACAGAGATCCGCCTTCCTCTGCCTCCCAAGTGCTGGGATTAAAGGCATGCACCACCATCGCCCGGCTAGGTGTCTTTTCTTTAAACAGACTAGAAATAGAAGCTGTGCATCTTTGTGGTTCCATGGGATCACTTGTTTTTCATTTTATTAGTTTTTCATTTTTTTTTTAAATAAGAGTGACGGATCCAATTGTGATCAGTGTAAACCTGAAAGCAACCTGGAAATGGGAGTTGACTGGGTGCTATTGAAGGCACAGTGACATTAAAGCATTGCTGGTTCTGAGGTAGAATGGGGGAGGGGGTGGATTCCTTTCTTAAATAGGATGTGGCTGGCCTGCTCTGACTGCTTAACGCAGGTGCTGAAGACATGGTGATGAGGAAATCAGGGGGCCCAGGTGGCTTAGCTTATTGCTGTAACCACAAACTGGACTCCCCATCTGACTGATGCCTTACAAAATGTGAACTGCCCTTCCTGATGTCTGGCAAATACAGCATGAGTTGTGTCGGGAAATGGGAAGGACAGCCAAGGAATTAGGCAGGGCCCCTTGGGAGGCAGTCTAGTAAGGGGCAGTTTCTCACTGTCAACAGCGAGTTGAATTAGTCATTTTTGGGATTCTAACGAACTGTCTGCAGATGGTACAAATGCTACTTGGACTGAAGTAGCAAGGGATTTCTTCCTGTGCCAACCCACGGATGGCCTTTCTGTGTTTTCCTATGTCTCGTGGAAACCTCCAGTGTGTGTGCATGGCCGCAATGCCCCGCAGAGCACCCACTTGTATTTTTATTTGAGGGAAGGCTTCATCTATCTCAGGCTGACCTCAAGCTTAATATGTAGTTGAAGATGAACGTGGCCTTCTGATCCTCCTGCTTTGGCCACCTGACTATTGAGATTACAGTAACGTCTCAACACTCCTGGTTTACATAGTGCTAGTGGTCCAATCCAGGACTTTGTGCTGGCTAGGCTGGCACTCTACCAAGCAAACTACACCCCCGATTCCTTACTTGTGTATTTTTATTGGTTCCATCACTTTCTTTGTCTATGACTTCTACTCTGTATCTTAGTGTATTCATTTAAGGAAGTGAGGAAATCATTGTTCCATTGTGCAGACTTGTTGGGAGAAACACATACAATGAAAAAATTTAATCTTAATATCTGATAATATCAAAATATCATAACCTTATAACAACAGAAATGGTTTCTATTATTCATGGTTCTGGAGGTTGGGGAGTCCAGGATGAAGTTGCTAGTAGAACCAGTAGCTGGTGACTCCATGATCACAGTGTCCTCACATGGTGGAAAGGGCAAAGCAGTTGTTTGGGGCCCTTTTATTTATTTATTTTTAACTTTATGTATGTGAGTTTTTTCCTATATGTATGTCTTTGCACCATGCGTGTGCCTGATACCAGTGGAAGCTAGAATGTGTCATATCCCCTAGATCTGGAGTTATAGGGAGTTGTGAGCTGCCATGTGGGTGCTGTAAATCACACTCTAGTCCTTTGGAGAGCAGACAGTGCTCTTAACCACTGAGTAACAGCCCCACTTTTATTTTTTTTAAATCAGGTTACTAATTCCATTCCTGAGGGATCCATGCTTGCTCATGACTCCCCACTTCCAAATAGTACCACTCCAAAGATTAAATTTCAGGGTATGAATTTGGGTGACATAAGCACTCAAATCATTGCAATATGTATTTACTCTGTAAGCATCGTGCCAGGCAGATGACAGAGGCCCAACAAATCAGTAATCATAGTTATATGATTAGTGAAGGAGAGAGTAGAGTGTCTGCCTACCATGCACGAAACCCTGGCTCCTTCCCAAGCACCGTATTGAACTTTCTGCGGTGGCCAATGCCTGCAATCCTAGTGCTCTGCATGTGGAAGCAGGAACATAAGAAGTTGTAAGGTAATTCTTGGCTATAGGGAGTTTGTTGTCTAGCCTAGACTCCATGAGACTATGTCCAAAACAGGGAGAGCATTAGTGAGGTAATAAAGAATGCAACAGGGGATTGGAGGAATGTCTTCTAATATGCCTCTTTTCCTTACGTGTTGAAACTGAGAGTGATCTATTTGTAAAGTCACAGAAATAGTAACTTATGCACAATTTACACTGGCAGATCCCCAAGATTTCAGGATTCACAACTGGTGTTTAGAGGATGGAAAATAAGTTTTGATGTTATTGTGGATTTCCAGAATGGAAAAATATTGGAAAACGTGTAACAACTAAATGTCTTGTCTCGTTTCATCTGCTGATGTTGGAATGAAGTTTGGCTGGCTGTGAGTGTTCAAAGAAGAATCCCTAATGAGGGTTAATGCCTGTCTTCCCTATTGCTTACCCACAGTAGACTTTCTGTTGTTTGTAAACTTGAGCCACAGTTATCCAATTACTGGAGTGATATCTTGGGATTCTCTAGCAATAATTCAAATTCATTTTTCCATGTCTGAGTCATAAAAGTGGCAAAATGAATGGAGGGTGGAAGTCGTGCTGTTTATCTGACCTTCACAGATGTAAATGAATTGACTGACTTATTTCTGGACCAATACAGGAATAAAGCAAGTTCAGCTAATCAGAACCTTTATCATATCCCAGACACTAAAAAGAGTAGTGAGTGTTTCACAGAGTACTATGTGATATCATCACAACTTTGTCACGATTTGACCTTAACTGACAAAGCACTTTGGGCAATTATATACTTTATGTTTCCACAGGTCCCAGGGTTTGCAGATAGAAAGAGGGATTAGTTCTCCCTTTCATGACATTAGGGCGAGGTGTGGTACCTCAGTCCCGTAATACTAACATTTGGGAGGCAGCGACTGCACACAGTGTGTACCAGGCTAGCCAGAGCTATGTAGCTCTGTAGAGAAAACAAACCAAAGAAAAAGAATAAAAAATAACAAAAATGATGTTCTTTCTATTCCAGTGGCCCATATATTCCAGTGGCACTCCACTTCTCCTTGGTTTTCTTATCCCCCTCCACTCCACTTTAAGGGACTCTCCCCTACTTTTCCCCAGTTGGCCCCAGTGCACTTGGTCTTTCTAGACATCCTCATCTGTAAACTTGATCTCACACTTCTCCTTTGCAGCATGGTCCAAATGGCTGACAAATGGAAGTGATGTCCACTCTCCAAATATTTCCTTCTCTATAGATATCCAGGTCAAGTTCATGGAAGATCTAGAGTAGAACTTCCAAATGCTCAATTTGTAGCGACTGAGGATGTGGTTCAATTGGTCAAGTACTTGCCTAATATATAACAGGGCATGGTGGGACACACCTCTACCCCCAACACTTGAGACGTAGAAGCAGTAAGCTCAAAAATTCCTCCTTGATTACAAAGCACATTCAAGGTCAGTCTGGACTACATGCAACCCCACCTTTAAAAACATCAGTTTAGAGTTCAGAAATGTATGGTGTAGTAAAGGCTGTCTGTAGGTGAGTCTGGTTCCCCAAATGCTCTGAAACAATCATCCCTGTGCTTGTTTTCCCACTAGTCCCCAAAGGCCCCCTGTAATGTCTTCCTGTATAGTTCCTGCTGCTACAGAACAGGCTAGCTGTGAGAACAGCATCTGTGGAGAATCTCAAGTATATTTGGGTTTTCTCAAAAGGGAACTGGGTGCAGTCCAGGCAACTTCCTCATTTGAACAGGGACTCTCATTGATGCATGTTTTATTTTATGATCAGTTCATATGTTCTAAAACGCAGTCAAGTAACAGACTATTTTAAGACTCCAGTGTTACCATTTGCAAGCAATCAACCCGGGTAAGAAACAACTGCACAAGTAAAACAAGGGAGATATTTTCACCACAGGGTTTACTCTCGTGTGTCTATTCTCCAAGCATTTCGTTTTTGTTGTAGAGACTAACCACTTTTTCCATAGCTATCTAAAAGATATATCCAAACACATAGAAAAGCAGTCCCACTGGGGATTATAGGCTGAAAACTCATGAACTTCACAAACAGCCTTAGTTAGACTTGGTGGGTCACAAAGCAAAAGAAGACATAAATATAGGGAAGAGACTTGTGGGAGTGGATGATAGGAGTGTGTGAGGAAGACGAGAGGGTGAGAGTGACGTGATCAGAACGCACTATCTACGTGTGTGTGTGTGTGTGTGTGTGTGAAATCGCAGGAGGAACACATGTAACACAAAGGAAACAAGTGACTCTGCCTGGTGACCATTTTGACACAGATGTCAGGAACATTTTTCTACTGGGCTAGTTTTAGGGGGGACGATTTACATTTGGCATCCTCTGCAGTTAGGGATGTTCTTGCCACCACCTATTATTGCATTGTGTTCACCTTTGCTTTGGCCAACTAAAATAGAAGTCCTGTCAGTTTATTCCTGAAAAGTCCATCTTAAACATGTAGGATGTAATACCATTTAACTCTTCACCAATATTAATGGTACCCTTTTATTAAAAGCCTATCTGTGCTTCTTATTTCTCTATTTGCTCTCTCTCTCTCTCTCTCTCTCTCTCTCTCTCTCTCTGTGTGTGTGTGTGTGTTTGTGTGTTTGCGCTCTCTCTCTCTCTCTCTCTCTCTCTCTCTCTCTCTGTGTGTGTGTGTGTGTGTGTGTGAGAGAGAGACAGAGAGAGAGAGAGAGAGAGAGAGAGAGAGAGAGAGAGAGTACTGTCCCATGACAATTCTACAGCATGATTATAGAGGCCGGAGTAAGGCGTTGACTGTTGACTTCCACATGTGAATTTTGGGACTCTAACTCAGATTGTCAGACTTACCATGTAGACTAGGTTGGCGAACTCTTAGTGATCCTGCTGCTTCAACTTGCTGAGTGCTGGGATTACTAGTGTGAATCACCATGCCTGGTTAACATCTACACTATTGACTGACTATATTGTTTCTGAGCTTGATGATACTAACTAACCTCAATATACATGTCAGAGATTAGAAAAGGCTTTAGCCCATCATAATACATGGAATGGAATGCATTTTAAAACCAACATTTTATACTGCATTTGAAACAATGGGACTGGTGAAATGGCTCAGTGGTCAAAGGCCCTTGTCTGACAAGCAGAGTTAATTGACCAGGAAGGACATGGTAGAGAGAACCGACTCCCCAAAGTTGTCCTCTAACACATACACATAAATATACAACAAATACATCAGCAGGTAATTGGTACTTTCAGTAGGAACAGTAACCTCTCACAATGGTGGCAAAATCTGGCAACGTGGATTTTTATTTGTAGGCAGGTCTCACTCTAGCCCTGACTGATGTGGAGCTCACTCTGTAGCCCAGGCTGGCCTGAAATTCATGGCAATCCTCCTGCCCCAGACTGCCAAGTGCGACAACTACGGATGTGACCCATCGTGCCTGGCCAAAAGTGTCAGAAAGGCCTGACGTCATAGCTGGAAAAGTCACCCAAAGCCAGGAAGAGCTCACAAGCTCAGGCAGATGGAGAGTCCAACCCTCCCAGTTCCCAGATGAGAAAATAGGAAGTAAGGCTGTAGAGCAAAAGGCGGGTTGGGACAGAAGTTCTGCAATGTGGCCTTGGGATCCTAAGCAGTTGGGCAGCGCCAGAGAGAAAGGGGAGGAGAGACAGGGACTTGTGCCAGTGCTGCCCGCCCTGAGGACATCGAATAAAAGGTAAAACAGAAAGCCTCGCCTCCTTCCTGTAGACTTCTGGGGCCCCTGCGGAGGTGTTGGGCAGTAAGTGGAATCTGTGCTCACGAGCTTCCTGTAACTGACTGAGGAGCCTCATGTGTTCAGGTCAGAAGAGTGGGTCTAAGTGTGTTGTGCACTGTAGATTTCCTGGTGAGCACTGCCTTTTTGGCTTGTCTTTCATATCCCAGTACTGTCTCATTCTGACTCACTGATGGCTGCCACATGCCACTCGGCAGCTCGGCCACTCCTCTACTTTCTCCAGAAGGTAGTAGGCAGAGGTTTGCATTTTGTCTTGTACATAGTTTTCCCCTCTTGAGTCCTGGAGGAAGGGGCCTTTTGACAGTTTCGTTGGTTGAGTTGATTGCTTACAACATCTTACAGTTTCAAATTTCCTTTCTAATAGGTATTTGAGCCTGATGCCCTTTATTCAGGGGTCAATTTCTCCAAGGTTCTGAGTACACTTTTAGCTGTCAACAAAGCAACAGAAGGTAAGGCATGTTGGGGACTTATGATTCATGTTTGTAGAAGCCAGCTGTGGCCACAGTTGTTCAAATGGTGCAAATTTCTTCCCTTCCCCCAAACAAATGTAAAGTACTTTCATTTTAATGACTGAAATGTATCTACCACAGAATAACAAGAAAAACTATATACCCATCAAGCCCACCAATCACATTCTAATATTCTTAGCACAACAATAAGAACCAAAAAATTTATTTCATGCCAAGCTTTTGCATTACTGAGTATAACAAGACAGAAAACAAAAAGGGAAAGACCAGTTCCTCTTTAAAAAAAATGAGCTTTACAAAATACAGCTATCACTTCCCTTTCTCCACCAGAGATATTGTTCTTCTAGTTTTCCATGGGTCATGAAAAGAATCTTTTCATTAGCTATGCACTATGAATGAAACCTCAGACACCCCATGAATGAAAGAGTGGTTTATTTAAACATTTCATGTACACTGTATTGGAGATTATTAAGTACAGTCAAAGTAAAGGGGAAACTGATAAAACTACACTAGAAACCCTTTTCTTTTCTTTTCTGACATCCTGTCTTAATTATATGGGTAGTGGTTATGGAGAGTTCAAATGTTCTGCGCCCTCTCTGTGGGTCTAGGCTGTCTCAACAGCTCCAAGGGATCTCACTGAATCTTTGAAACACCTCTGAGGACATGGTGATGATGAAGTCCACATTATAGATGAGGAATGTGAGACCCACAGTTACCCAACTAGAAAAAAGATGACTAAGCTAGGATTCAAACCCACACATGACTGTCCAGAGCCATTATATTAAACATGAATCCTGATGCTGAATGGTTTAAGAGCCAAAAGACTGTGTGCCCACCCAGCGCTGCCAGGTGCCATAGAGGAAGTAGAAGATATGGCCCTACCCTTGGGAAAATTAGCATCTATTTATGGAGACACAACTTATCCACATGAAACAATTAGGGAACGAGAGCAGACAATATAATCAAGTGCCAAGAAGGATGGAGCGTCTAGGAAGCCATCAAGTAATTATAGTTTTACCCCAAAGAGCTGTAGATAATAGCAAGATGTGGAAAAATACTTCTCCGAAGTTGTTCTTTTGCTGTTTGGGAAAAAAATGTTTTTGAGCTATTGTGAGGCGTAGAGCAGAGAGTACAGCTAATTCAAGTAGCTATATTTAACACACATGACAAGTATCCAGTTCTGGGAAGGGATGATGGTATAATTCTAACATTATGCCACACAAATTATACGTTCCTTTGCCAAACTCTTCTAGCAAGTTTTACAGTCTCTTCACTTACCACAGATATTTATAAAAATACAAGGAGGTGAAAGTTAAAACCCACAGACTCAAGGAAATTACTTGGATACTGAGCCTGTCGCCTAGGGAATGTTTGGGCTTTAGACTTTTGCAGTTTATATCTTTAAAAATAAGTGGAGAGGAAAAGGAGCCTCATTTGAATTTGTCAAGCAGCCAGCCTCTCCCTTTAATACGCGCTCAGCATACTGAAAACACCCAGCTCAGCTCTGGCCCGATCGAATTTCACGAAGAATCAAGCAAGAGAAGGCTCCCGTGTTTGATTTTACAAAACCATTCTAGTATCAAGATTGCATCTGTCTCAAATACACTCTTCTCTCTCATTCTGATTCTTCACCCCGCCCCGACACACCAGGGAGACTTGATGTTATGTGTGCCATGCATATTTTTACATGTAAGCAAAGAACCCCTAAGTTATGGGCCAGCAAACAAAGAGAGAAATTTGAAATATTTCAAAAGTAATAAGAGCCATAAACAGCTGTTTGGTACCCGATATAGGCCTGCCTTGGATAACAGGGCATACTGTGGCAACTGGCTCAGGAGGAAAGAGTTGTAGGGAAATGGGCTAGGAGAAAATGTGGTTCTGTCGCTGTTTTTCATTATACTGGACAGCAGTGGCCAGTAAGGTTAAGAAGGAAAAAGTTGGCCATTGAAAAGAAAAAAAAAAAGGGAGGGGGAGCCTGAAACACACAGCCTGTGCAGAATGACAGAAGTCCCAGGAGCTGCTAGGATGGCGTTGATAATGTCCTGGGAAGGAGTCTCTCGAGCTGTAGGTGGTTTACTGCCGAGAGTGGTTCTTTTACTGTATCTTTTCCTCTTTTCACAGACCAGCTATCAGAAAGACCATGTGGACGGTCCTCTTCTCTTAGTGCTACCAACAACTCTCCGACAAACCCACAAGCAACAGTTCCCAGCACAACTCCAGCGCAGCAAAGCCAGGCAAAGGCAGTGGTAAGTAGAGTCCTCATTCCCTACCCCATCTGCTTTAAAATCTAGCAAATCAGGTCAGCATCCCAGATGGCTTTCCACATGCGGTGCAGTAGATAGTCCATTTGTTTGGTGTGTCACCAGACAAACGAGGTACAGAGTGGGTATCAGTTCAAGCTGGAATGCTGGACTAAAGCAGGTAGATGGGGCCCAGCCTCAGAAACTCGGGGGTGAAACCCCAGTTCTGTTGTTTACTAGCATTTAGCTAGCCACTTAATTGGGAATGATATGCAAATGTCAGTCATAATGATTACTCCTATTGGCACTTTGCTGTTACTTTCCCTAGGCCACGAGAGTATTAGAATGAGTTATTACCTGACATTCACGAGCAATCAATAAATACTCATAGTTGTTCTGATCCTGATTGCAATCTTTTTTTCCCTCTGAATTCCTATTGAGCAAGACCCAGTTGTAGCTGGATGTGGTGGAACAAACCTGCATTCCCAGCACTCTGGAAGCCGAGGCAGCGGCACCACTAGTTTGAGGTTAACCTGTGCTACATAGTACACTCAAAAGAAGACGTACTTTTAAATATCAGCCCATGCATGACAAATCTCTATATTGGATCTCCTACTTGTGTTTGCATTTGGTCTTAGAAGATTTGTTTTGGTAGGAAATGCCATTTTCTGTTCTTTCAGAAGCTCCTGGTTTACTGTAAAAGCCACCATAACTTGTTTTGTCCAAAACATCCAAACCAGTGTTTCTTACCCTTTTGGAGATCACTTCCTCCTCCTCCTCCTTTTGAGACAGGCTCTCACATAACCCAGCCTGGCATAGAACTTGCCATGTCTTAGAGGTAGAATGACATTGAACTTCAGATCCTCCTGCCTCTACCTCCCAAGTGCTAGGACTCCAAGTGCGTCCGATCACACTTGGTTTATACAACGCTGAGGATTGAAACAGGGCTTCTAGACAAATATTCTTCCAACTAAGTTCCAGCTCGGCTCCCCAAACAGATCACTTGGAGAAACAAATGAATGCTGCTAGGGTGCCATATTCTTTGGCCCCTCTTTCAAGTTGCATATAAAAAACTTCTATGGATAAACTAATATGAGCAAGGAAAGCTGCATTGAGCTTATCAGATTTTCATAAGGATCCGTGCCTCTCAGAAGTTAAGTCCTGAACTTCTTATTTATATAAATGTGGGTGTTTTGAGGCAGTCTCATGTAGCTCAGGCTGACCTTGAACTCGCTGTGTAGCTGAGGATAACCTTGGACTCCCGATCTTCCTCCCCTCAAATCCTAAGTGCTAGGATCACAGATGTGTATCGTCCCTTACTCAGCCTGCTGAGTTATAGCCCAGCTCCCCCAACAGATCCCTTGGAGAAGCTGATGAATGCTATGGCAATCTTATGACTTAAGGCTAGCCTGCTTCAGATTTGCTAGCAACTGAGAGAAGGGAAGGATTTTTACAAGGGTAGGTTAATAGCTAACATTTGGACCAAATTTTGTATTAGAGAGAAGCAGGGTGGAATGGTAGATCAGTTTGCTTCAGTAGCTGCTTCAGCTAAGCAGCCACGTTTAGAGAATTGGTGAAAGAAAAGGGAACTGAAAGTTGGGACTGCCTTGAAAATGTACATTCTGAAAAATGGAATCTTTATTTTCCAATTTTCTATCAGTATTGTTGTGCTGTTGTTGTGAGTGCATGTGCTATCTGCATATGAACGCAGATCATGTGAAGATCAGGAAACACCATTAGGAGGCCTTTCTTTCCTTCCACCATGGGCTCCCAGGGTGGTACTCGGGGCGTCATTTCCCAAGGCCCTGCAGACACTTGTGTATGGATTTGAAGGGGTCCTTAATCTGTTCTGAGGCCTACTGAGAGACTCCTAAGCTCAACACTGATGCTAAATTAGACATGGGATCATATACCTGTAATCCCACCACTTGGGAGGCTGAGAGGCAAAAGGATTGCTGTGAGTTCTGCCCAGACTACATAGTGCAATTCCAGGCCTGCCTGAGCTAATATGACACATTGTCCTGAAAAAAAAAAAAAAAGAACAAAATAAATAAACAAATAAAATGCTAAGATGGGCCTGGGGTTTTACTCTGTTTAAATTGAAAAAATTAAATTTATGGGTATATGTGTTTTTGCCTGCATGTATGTCTGTGCACCACTTGCAAGAGTGTTCAAGAAGGCCAGAAAAGGGCAACAAATTTCTCTGGAACTGGAGTTGCAGATGGTTGTGAGCTGCCATGTGGGTCCTGGGAACTGAACTCCGTTTCTCTGTAAGAGAAACTCTTAATTGATGAGCCATTTCCCCAAATCCCTGGGGGTTACAGCCTTGGTAGCTTCACTGTGCTTACATCTACATAATATCTACCCGTGCCTCAATTAGATGGCAACTTAATCTGGTGTGGCTTTTCTTTCTCTAGGAGATGACGGAAAATGGAAGTCACCAGTTGATAGTAAAGGCAAGATTCAACTTCAAGCAGACTAATGAAGATGAATTGTCCGTTTGTAAAGGGGACATCATTTATGTCACTCGAGTTGAAGAAGGAGGCTGGTGGGAAGGCACATTAAATGGGAGGACAGGATGGTTCCCTAGCAATTATGTCCGAGAAATTAAACCCAGTGGTGAGTAGAGCTTTTTTAAAAGTCTTCTTACATGTGACACTTGTTCCTTCCCGGTGTTCTTATTCAAAGTGTCTTATTTTAAATTGCTTGACACGAACAGTTGATACATGTATGTGTCTTCCAAATTAAGACTAGGACAGAACTGGGAATAGTTACATATGGCAAAACAGAGTTGTATTTAGACGATGTGAAAACCAAATAGGCAAAGGAATCCAAGGTTCAAACAACTGTAGTACTGTAAGTACGTGCCTTTCTGTCCCCTGATTCTAGCTCGGAGTGCAGAGTGCAGAGTCCTTCCTGCTCCTCTGAGAGTCACCATGGCAGAATACAATAACAAGAGAAGCTGAAAGCTAACTTCCCTTTTTAGCTCTGCACCCTTTAAGCAGACCTAAAGCTTGCTGCCTCAGAGATGTGGGAGAGAGAGAACAGTCCAGGGCAGAAAGCTGCCTGGCCACATTAGGATCAAGATTGTCCTTAGTCCATTGTACACTGTGAGCTGTTTTCCCCTGTCCTGAATAATATACACACGATAGACTTTAATTGCTCCTTAGAGGTCCTTTTTAGCGTTTTTGTAACTTATTTGTCCTAAATAAGAAGGCAGACTCTTGTAATAATAAAGAGAAATTAGCAGAGCATCGTGGTATACGTCTGTAATCCTATCCCTGGGGAAATGGAGGCAGGTGGATTAGTCATCTTTACCTGTAAAAGAAGATCTGGCCTAGCTTGGGCTACATCAAGCCTTGTCTCAAATAAACCAAACAACAATAAAAATCAATAGAACCCTTCCACGATCAGTTTTTGAAAGAATATGGTAATACAGATAAAAGTGCTGTCATTACATCTCTTCATTTTTCAAAACTATTTCCTCAAGGGCTCATTTTGATAGCTTGACCGTCGATGTATCCTCTCTTTGGTAGAAGTCTTCTTTGTTTTTCATTTTGATTCTTCATAATTGATGGGGCCAGTGGATAGCTCAGTGAGCAAAGGTGCTTCCTGCTGAGCCTGACAACATTAGTTTGATCCCCAGTGCACATGGTAGAAGGAGAGAACCAACTCCCCAAAGATGTTCTCTGACCCCGACATATACACCATGGTGCATGCCCCTAAAATAAAGGAATCAATAAATACATAAATAAAGTTTAATTAAAAATGATACTGTGGGAGAAACTAGTAAACAAGGAGGACCCTAGGACAGACATACATGGTCCCCTGGAGAAGGGGGAAGGGTCACGATCCCCTGAGCAAATTGAGAGCACGGGAGGAGGGGGTAGGGAGCTACAAGAATGAGAAGGGAAGAAGGGGAAGGATGCAGAGGTCATGAGGGAACAGAAAGTTTGAGTCAGGGGAAGAATAGAAGAAAGGATATGTGATAGGTAGGGTTTTAGTTGGGGGGGGTGATAGGGGAGGAAGGGAGGGAGAAGGGAACTGGGATCGTCATGTAATTCAATCTTGTTTGTAATTCAAATAAAAAATCTGAAAAGAAAAAAAAATGATACTGTGGGCCAGTGAGATGCTCAGTGGGTGAAGGTGCTTGCTGCATGGCAAAGTGTTGATTATCCGAGTCTCATCCCCAGAATCCATGGAAAATTGGAAGGAGAGAAGCAACTCCACAAAGCAGTCTTTTGGTCTCAGCATATGTGCCATGGCCAGGGTGCCTCTCCCATGCACACGTCATGCTCACACATGCACAACACATTTTTTACAATGATGCATTTAATTAATAAAAGTATAGACTCACTCTAAATAAAATATTTCCGAAGTATAGTATAGAAAGAAAGTTCCTTCGCCCTGCACAGCTGTCAGCAGATAACTACATTCTTAGAAGGCTCTCCTTAAAGGTGCTTAAGATGAAATTTACTTGTTCGACTTTCTGTGTTCTGGGAAGGGGGACAGGAACATCTCATTGAATGGAATGTGTTTACTAGAAGACTTACAAATATTTGTTTGTATAGACTTCTCATCAGTTTTTGTCATGCTGGGCATGGAACTCAGGCCCTAATACATGCTGGGCATGGAACCCAGGCCCTAATACATGCTGGGAAAGTGATTTCCCTCTGATCCAGAGTCCCAGCCCTCAACATTTTTATTTACTGGGAATTGAGACATTTTAAGCTCTGGAAGTGTTTTCACAGGCCCTGCCTGGAATTTCCTTGGTTTTGATTATTTTTACAGCTGACCTTCACTCCCTGGTGTATCTTTCCTTTGACATAATCCGATTGTCAGGATCCTAAACCGTTTTCCAGATTTACACTGATGTTCCCTGGTGCAGTGTCCTCATCTGCAAAACTCAAAGGAACAGCTTTTGCTGCCTCGCCTGGAAATTCCAAGCATTGCTGACAGGGTAGACAAATGCACATCGTGTCTCTCACTGTGAGGTCTTAAAGCAATCTGCCTACTTTTTAATGGATTACCCTACGACTTGCTTTCCCTTTCCTTCAGGCTTTTCTGGGGATACTCAGGTTTAAGACTCAGATTAGCAAACTCTGGCCCAATTTGAGCACGTAGGGGATCCCTAGAAACATCCTGTTATTGAGGGTAGGTGTGACTTCAGAGTCCAGGAAGCTTCTAAGGCAAAGAAGGTCTAGGATCATCGATGTGTGTGGAACAGCATCTCTCATGTAGCTCCTTGTCTTCGCTTTCTTGTCTTCCCTGCTGTTGTTGTCACTTCTATGATCTAGCCTAAACTAAGTAATCAGGACAATTCATTAACAATGTAACCCAAATCAGCTCCTCCCAGAAAGTGTAAAAGCCTAGGTCATCATAGGAGTGCTGGTCCAACCTTGTCCCTAGATGACCTCACTCCCCATCACTCATTCTACTTTATACACATTGGTCCCTTGGCCTACCTGACTGTCCAGCCATTGGCAATGTTCTCAGATTTCAGCACTGCTGCTTGCCTTGTGACCTTCAGGTCTGCTGTCTTGCGCACGCACGTTGTAGCAGTGCCTTCCTGAGTCACCCAGGACAAGGGTGAAATCCATCCCTGCTGCCTCTCCCCATCTCTTTGCTATGCTTCACTCTTTGTTCTATTGTTTTTCTTCCCCTGATATCATATACATTTACTTCCTTATTTATTTCATTTACTGACTACATCTTACCTTTAAAATGTGAAGACCACAAAAACAAAGACGTTCTTCTGCTTTGTTTACGCTTGCTAAATATTTATAAAATGTCTGGGTGTGAGGGCTCATGCCTACAATTTCCAGGGCTTTTGGGGAGTGAGACAGGAGGATTGCCCATGAGCTCAAGGCCAGCCTGGGCTACAGAGTGAGACTGTGTCTCAAAAAGTCAGGATTAAAACAAAATAAAAACATATGTGGGGTAAATATGGTCAAAGAACATGACTTACCTGAAAGAAATTGTATATATGCAACCTAATACTATGTACAATCAATATAAACCAACAAAAATTCCAGACTCAGAAAAGAACCATATTGTAAAATAAGTGAATGTTCTGAGGTAGGTGATAAAATTGCATTCATCTTGTTCACTGAGTATCTGCTAAACACTTGGCGTGTCTGTAGCAATATTGTCCACAGACTCTGCCCCTAGGACCTTCTTAGGCTTATGTGCTTTACTTACAATAGCATCATGAGACAGAGCAGGCAATACAAATAAAGGTCTAAACAAGAGGCAATGAAGAAACAATTTGATTAGCAGTATTCTAGATTGAGGGAAGTCCTTGAACAGGGTTGTTAAGATTTGCAGAAGGTTCTGACTGATGGAAGGTTAAAGAGAGTGAGTTAAAGAATATTTATAGGGAGATATAGAGTAGCAGGCAGAATGATTTTCCTTGAGAATGAAATACACGAGGCCCTTGAGCTAAGAGCTCTATGAAGAGGGATGTGGCAAAGTCAAGTTGCTTTTTACTTTTCACTGACATGTTTACTCATTAATTTTTAATGGTAATTTGTTTTGTTTTTCTTTGTTTTTGAATGTTTATTTGAATTAGAAACAAGATTGTTGTTCATGTCAATTCCAATTCCCTCTCCCTCCCCTCTTCCCCAGCCCCCTCCAACTAACACCCTACCTGTCCCACACCCTTTCTATTCCCCAGGGAGGGTGAAGCCTTCCATAGGGGAGTCTTATGAGTCTGTCATATCCTTTGGGATAGGGCCTAGGCCCACCCCCTTGTGTCTAGGCTCAGGGAGTATCCCTCTATGTGAGATGGACTCCCAAAGTCCATTCCTATGCTAGGTATAAGTACTGATCCACTACAAAGGGCCCTATAGATTCCCGAGGTCTCCTGACTGACACCCACGTTTGTGGGGTCTGAATCAGTCCCATGCTGGTTTCCCAGCTATCAGTCTGGGGACCAAGAGCTCCCCGTTGTTCAGGTCAGCTGTTTCTGTGGGTTTCACCAGCCTGGTCTGGACCCCTTTGGTCATCACTCCTCCCTCTCTGCAACTGGATTCCAGTTCAGTTCAGTGATTAGTTGTGAGTGTCTGCTTCTACTTCCACCAGCTGCTGGATGAAGGCAATAGGATGGGATATAAGGTAGTCATCAATCTCATTATCAGGGGAGGGCATTTAAGGTAGCCTCTCCTCTGTTGCTTAGATTGTTTAAAGGTAAGTGTGGTGGTTTGAAAGAAAATGGCCCCCAAAGTGAGTGGCACTATTAGGAGATGTGACCTTCTTGAAGCAGGTATAGTCTTGTTAGAGGAAATGTGTCTGTGTGGAGGCAGGTTTTGAGGTCTCTTTTGCTCAAGCTTCTCTCAGTGTGACACTCAGTCTACCTCTTGTTGGAGATATATATATATCTCCAACTTCACGCTTTCCACCATGATGATAATGGACTACACCTGTGAAACTGTAAGCTGCCACCTCAATTAAATGTTTTCCTTTGTAAGAGTTGCCATGGTCATGGTGTCTCTTCACAGCACTAGAAACCCCAACTAAGACACCAGCTAGCGAGTTTCATTATTGCATTTTCATAGACTCCACTTCACCTGTCCAGGTCTCCTCTGCCTCTCTTGCTATTTCTTCTCCTCCTATGAATAGCCCCACACATATATGCAGATTCTACATGTAAGAAAAAGATGAATATTTTTTCTCCCACATCACCCTTGTTCTCATATGTCCTGTCTTAGTTGCTGTTCTATTACTATGAAGAGACACCATGACCAAGGCAACTCTAACGAAAGAAAGTAAAAACCAAAACCAAAAAATCCCCACTATGCCCCACAAAAAATCATGGAAAAAGGAAAGAAAAAAAACAAAAGAAATAAGGAAAGACACTTTCTTCATTTCCATGCAAAAATTTCCATGCCAGGAAAATGTTAAAAACAAGCATGATAAGAAAACAATGTTTTTTAAAAAAATTATTTTCTCCCACTGATCCTGTTAAGGAGTTATTAAGTCAGTTGAGGGGATGATTAGGTACATGGTTAATTAGATTTGTATAAGGCAGATTGGGAAACTACTCTTCCTCATATGGGACCTTGTCTTAAAAATAAAAATATTCTCTACTTTCTGGGATCTGGAGTAAAATCTTTTGTTTCATCCCTGTTCCTGGTAATTTATTTTTTAATTAAATGTCTCCCCCCCCCACTCTCTCTCTCTCTGTGTGCAAGCAAGCAAAGGTGAAAAGACAAGGTTAGAAGTCAGTTCTCTCCTTCCACTGTGTGGTCCCAGGGCTGACTCAAACGCATTTTGTCAGCCTTGATGGCAAGGGCCTTTATCCACTGAGCCATCTTTTTTTTTAGTTTTTTGTTTTAAGTTTTTTTTTTTAGTTTTTTATTTTTTATATATTTTGAATTACAAAAAAGATTGAATTACAGGACAATCCCAGTTCCCTTCTCCCTCCCTTCCTCCTCTACCATCCCCCCAACTAAAATCCTACCTATCATATGTCCTTTCTTCTAATGTACACCTGACTCAAAATTTCTGCTTCCTCATGACCTCTGCATCCTTCCTTTTCTTCCCTTCTCACTCTCGTAGCTCCCTCCCCTGCCTTCCCATGCTCTCAATTTGCTCAGGGGATGGTGACCCTTTCCCCTTCTCCAGAGGACAATGTTTGTGTCTTTTAGTGTCTCCTTGTTTACTAGCTTCTCTGGCAGTGTGGATTGTAGGCTGGTAATCCTTACTCTATGTCTAAAATCCACATATGAGTGAGTACATATCATATTTGTCTTTTTGTGATTGGGTTATCTTGCTCAGAATGGTTTCTTCTAGTTCCATCCATTTGCCTGCAAATTTCAAGATTGCATTGTTTTTTTTTTCTGCTGAGTAGTACTCCATTGTGTAAATGTACCACATTTTCTCTATCCATTCTTCGGTTTAGGGCCATCTAGGCTGCTTCCAGGTTCTGGCTATTACAAATAATGCTGCTATGAACATCGTTGAACATATGTCCTTGTTGTATGAATGTGCTTCTTTTGGGTATATGCCTAGGAGTGGAATTGCTGGATCTTGTGGTAGACTGATTCCCATTTTCTTGAGAAGTCGCCATACTGATTTCCAAAGTGGCTGTACAAATTGGCACTCCCACCAGCAGTGGAGGAGTGTTCTCCTTTCTCCACATCCTCTCCAGCATAAACTGTCATTGGTGTTTGTGATTTTAGCCATTCTGACAGGAATAAGATGGTATCTCAGAGTTGTTTTGATTTGCATTTTCCTGATGGCTAAGGATGTTGAACACTTTCTTAAGTGTCTTTCAGCCATTTTAGATTCCTCTATTGAGAATTCTCTATTTAGTTCTGTACCCACTTTTTAATTGGATTGTTTGGTGTTTGGGGGACTAGCTTCTTGAGTTCTTTGTATATTTTGGAGATCAGCCCTCTGTCAGATGTGGGGTTGGTGAATATCTTTTCTCAGTCTGTGGGCTGCCGTTTGTCTTGCTGAGCCCCTGCGCCATCTTATCAGTCCCTGATATTGCTAATTGGTTCTCCCTTCTTCTCTCTCTCTGTCTCACTCTTGTCACAGTCTTATTTCAACTTTGATTATTTTATTCATTTTTTGAAAAATAATGTAAAACCTTCATTCAATTTTTTCTTTCACAGTTTCATACATATTTGTAATGCATTGTGGTTTCTCCCATCCTCACCTTCTCTTATGTTTTCAAAGAACTAAATCCTTTTCCATTGAGTTCAGTCATCCCAGCCATCAGGAAATCTCTAATGCATCCACTTCTTTCGTATATGATTCTCCTCCGTTCTACACTGCATAGTTAGCATTGTGTTTCAATTGCATTATGCATTCCTTCAGCCTTTCCTGCCCTTGGCTGTGTCTTAGCAGGCACTCCATTGGTGGAATGCATTTATCTTGGCCTTGCTTCTGGTTGGTGACCACATCTTGCTGGTATCTTCCATCCATGCACTAACCAGACTTGACCTTGCTTAGTTTCTGAGATCAAAGGAGATGGGGCATGTTCCACGTGTTGTGTCTGTAGACCTTGCTTTTACACTTAAAAATGCTCTTCATTTCTTTATTTTTCTTGTTGTATAACTCAGTTGACCTTCAACCCCCAAAGTACCCTTAGCTAGTCTAAAAATTATGGTAATCCTCCTGCCTTGGCCGCTTTAGAAGTGGGATTATAAGTGGGACCCCCCACAATAGGCTAGAAAATGTTATTTTTATCAAGATCAATTTAAATAATAATTGAACAAAAACTTGATTTCTAATTAAAATCTTTACTGAAGTCCTGCATCAGCTTCTGCCCAGTGCTATTCACCCAGCCCTTTAGTAGTTTTGTCGCTGGGAATCCTATTGATTGAGAGCAGAGCCTCCTTATCAAGTCATGCCTCAGCTTTGATCTTGGGTCTGTCATTTCCTAGTTGCATGACCTTAGGCAAAGGACGTACATCTCTGGTTTTGTGTCCTTTCTCCTCTGTAAGATAAGATGATCTCCATTTATCAGGGTGTTGTAAAGATAAATAAAATGTCTTCAATGCTACTTAGTCCCAAATAAATATTAGGAACCTTTTAATACAATAAGAGTTAAAATCAATATTATATGTGAAATATTTATGAAACCATATTGTAATAGAAATACAAGACTATAGAAAAAGATATGTGTGTATATGTGTGTTCACAATACACATATATAAAAGACTTAAAGGGCATGATTGTTACTGAGAATGATGATTAACTTTGGGTAATGGAAGATCACTGTGATGTATTATGTTTCTGCATTTTTAATTCTTAGGGTTGTCTTGTAAAAGATTTATAACTTGAAACTATTATTTAAAAAGGATATCAATGTGTGATGCAATACTCTTACTTGGTCATTTGTTTTCCACCATGCTTCAGAAAGGGTTTAAAACAGTGCATGGTATAGGAAGATAATGAAATACAAAGCAAAGTGAAGAAAAGGAGACTGTGCAGGCTGGAAAGATACTATGCAGTGTTACAGCTAAACATTTATAGCCAAGGGTGGCGGTGCACCCCTGTAATCCTGGCACTCGGGAGGCTGAAGCAGTAGGATCAGTAGTTCAAGGCTAGCTTAGGTTACATGGTAAAATCCTATCTGTAAATAGAAATATGAGTGTTTTGTGTTTTATTTTAAATAGAAGATTGTCCTAGGATGCCCAATGGTTGTGAGTTATTGAGTAAGGTGAAGTCTGTAAAAGAAAGGCAGCATTTTTCTAATACAATGCAACAACACTAAAATGATAAAGACAACAAAGGAGCATTTTACAGGAGTTTTCAGCGAGTTGGAGATTCTATTTATTTTATTGTTGGCACAGTAAGCAACCCCAAGAAAGGCACGGTTGGTGTTATGTTCTTTTCTGTTTGTGTAATAATTTACCAGTTACAAATACACCTTGGATTGCTTTGGTTTCACTTACTTGTTTTGAATACATTGAATGAAGATCCTGACTTCCATAAATAAACCCAAACTGAGAGTGATACTCCTCTCCAGCTCTGCCATTGGTTAGCTATGTGTTAACTCTTTGGACTGTTCCTCCCTTGGAACTTTGAGAAATCTGAACAAGAAGATTGGACTTTGACCTTCTGCAGTTCAGTGATAAGTCCCACCTACTTAAGGGAGGAACATTCTTTTCACTTGAAATCTTTATTCGATGTCAGTTGTCCTGTGCTATCCAATGTCCACCATGGAGTTGTATGGTATTAACATTATCTAAATGTCTTTTTCACAGAGAGACCTCTGTCCCCTAAAGCTGTCAAAGGATTTGACACTGCTCCACTTACCAAGAATTACTACACTGTGGTGAGTGTTCAGAGGGCAAAATTGTTTTAACTCAACGTGGAGATGTTTCACTCATCGAACCGCTGGTAATTTTGAGGTGACACAGAAGATGGGACAAAGTTGCTTTGTAAGGTTCCAAGGCCGTTTGCATGACATTGGTGCTTATATACTTGCGAGAGTCTTACAGATACCTGGAGGGTTCACACCCACTGTACTGACAAACCAAAGAGCTGAGTAATACTTAGGCCTACTAGCATGCTGGCAGGGAAGATGGCTAACAGGGGGGCACTGTGACATAGCCTAGCTGTGTATTTGAAAAGTCCCCAGGTTTCTAAGATAAAATGAGTTTTAAGTGATTGTGTTATGTTATTTTACTTGAGAGTCAATCAACCCATAACACCCACTGAAATATTATCAACTCTATTTTTGACGAAAGCCTGAAAGAAACACTGCCTTTTGATACAGAGGGGCGAAAGGAATGTCTCTGACTTGAACACAGCTATGTCAAAGTATATTAGCTATAAATAGGGTATGTGTAATAGTCAAAATAAGCTCCTGTTTGAAAAAAGAAATTGCATCATTCTCCTTAATCTATTCTCTGCCTTCCTTCATTTCCTTCCCCGACTTGGCCTAGTCGCTAATGAGAAGGTCAAGTCACTGTTAGCTCTAAGTTGGCTTGTCTGGTAGCCTCATGATCTCCCCCAACTGCTACTGAAAGACAGCTTCAGTTTTGACCCAGTGTTCCATGTGCATTTGCACTGCATGCTCATGTCATTTGTGCACAGATAAGGCGTTTTTTAATCATCTCTTCACTGCTATATGAGTGTCACTTGACTTCAAAATTCAAATTCCACTATCCGGTGAAATACAAATGTTCCATACTGGTGATATAAACACTAGGTGATATGAAAAAAATCAAGAAGGAACTTCATAGGTACCATGGGCACCAATCAGAAAAGGATTTTTGTTAATGGCTTTCCTCTGTCAATAGCTATAAAGAAAGGCTCGATTCAGCCAAGCTAGCCTAGCAGACAGGGGCAACTGTGTGAGGAAGTATGTCCAGGCAAGAGGGGCGCGCCTGCAATTAGTCAAGAGTGCCCCACACTGTGTTGTTTCCCGACTGCAGCAGCTCTCAGAAGATTGGATTCTTTATTTCCTACAATTACTGCAAGTTGCACATGGTATGAAAATGCTATTGGCACAACACATGATGAAAGTGACCCAAGGAAGGGTTCTTGGGCTCACAGCTGGACGGGGAAGTCCATCAAGGAGGCAGCTCACATTCCATCCAATCAGGAGCTAGAGAGAATGATAGGTGCTGGCTCTGCCCTCTCTACTTTGTTATTCTGTTGGGGTCTCCACCTCCTAGAATGGCACCACCCACATCTGGGGTGTGTCTTCTCCCCTCAGTTAAGCCTCTCCGGAAACATGCTCACAGACATGCCCGGAAGTGTGACTGCCAGGTGTTTATAAGTTCAGTCTGGTTAACAGTGAAATTAATAATCACAATGCTTTAATGACGTGGCTTGCAGAACTGGCATGCACTAACACAGGTGAGACAATGGCTGTAACATGGCAAACCAAAAATCCCAGCACAGCTCTTAGGACCCTTGCTGCGGCCTTCCACTGGCTTGCTGCATTTTCGCTCACTGGTCTCTCTATTCATTGCCTGAATTTTTTCTGCCTCTGGGAGCTTACCACCCCTTCAAAATTTAAGTGTGTGTGTGTGTGTGTGTGTGTGTGTGTGTGTGTGTGTGTGTGTGTGTTTATGGTGTCTGGGTATGCATATGTGGAGGTCAAAGGGCAATGCTGTGGAGTCAGTTCTCTGGGCAATGCTGTGGAGTCAGTTCTCTGGGCAATGCTGTGGAGTCAGTTCTGTCCGTCCACTCTTTTGTTTGAGAATGCCATGCATGCATATAACGTGTTCTCCTCTACCTCTCAGTCCCTTCTTCCCTCCTTATCTGCCCCAGTACTTCTCTCTCCCAACTTGCACGTGGTCTTGTCTAAACCCACAGAGGTGAAGTTCATGTACTGCTATTTGTATTCCCATGGGTGTGGGACACTCAACTGGAGCATGGGTAACCTCTCAGGATCCACTACCCTGGAAGACGTGGACTCTACTTCTCCCAACAGCTCTAAATTGCTAATATATCCTCAGCTAAGGGGAGGACTTCATAATCCCCTCCTGTAGCATGCTGGGGTTTTATCTGGACTGATCTTGCACAGATCTCTCCTTGTACTTTTACATGGATTCTGGGCATAGAATTCAGGTTGTCTGCTTTGTGCAGCATAGGCTTTTACCTGCTGAGCTGTCTCAACGATTCTTACTACCCCCACCCCTCTTTGTGAGACAGCCTTGGCTGGCCTGGAGCCCACTATGTAGACTAGGCTAGCCTCAGACTCATAGAGATCTACTTGTCTCCAGTGTTGGACTTAAAGAGGACCTCGATGCCCAGCCTTACCACTCTCTTGTCCCTTGGTGTAAGACTTTACCCAGGTCTCCATGGAGTCTCTTATCCACATTCCCCATTATTTTTTTTCCCTCCTTCCTGGCTTACTCCCCCACTAATTGATTCCATCTGAAGGCTGGAGTTTGAGGAAGTGATGGGATTATGTGGAGCTGCTAAATCTGTGGTGTTGTAAATGAGGTTGCTCATGTATGGAAAGCCAGTGACTTGGAGGTGTGACATCAGTTGGTACCCTTAGAAGTAGGTAGACAGTTTTACTGGCATGAAGTCAGATATGACCAAATACAGAAATATAGTGTCCTTTTTGCCCTCAAAGGATGTTTCCAACATGCTGTCATTTTTTTTTGCAGGCACCAGAATTATCACAGACTCCTACAATGCAGTTTTGCTTTGATTTAAGGTTTTCTGAGGTCACTATAGTCTTTGTTCATAAACTATACTTCTATTTTCAGACGATATATATGTATATATTTCCTCTTAAAACAATTTCTTCATACATTTGGTTATTTTTGTTTTTGAGACAAGGTCTTGCTTTGTCTCAAGCTGGCCTAAAATTCACCATGTAGTTTAGGCTGGCCTTGAACTTGTGACCCTCCCACTTCAGCCTCCTGAGTACAGGAATTACAGGTGTGTGTTACCGTACCTGGCAATTTTCTCATACTTACATGGCTCCATCCTCTTAGAAAACTTAGTTTCCAACCCATATTCACTCAAAAGACTTTCTAGAAAATGTAGGATATTTATTTTATGGGAAAATAATAGTCCATAGTAGAGACACAAGATTGTCACTTCTTTTTCCGTGGCTTCGTGCCATCTGTTCTGTTCTGAAGTCAGAGAAAGGTTAGTTCAGAAAATGGATGCCCAATGTCCTCATGGAGACAGAACCAGGGAGGCACAGGCAGTGTCTGGACACAGCCTATCTTAGTAAGTTTGAAGGGATTTCCTCCCGATCCAATTGTACTGATCTCAAGTTGGTTGGTCTGCCAAGCTCCTTGCCTTCTGACTCACCACTGAGGCCTTCTGTTAGTGAGCACATAGCCTCCTCTGTCTGCTTCCCTGCTTTCTCCTTTCATATTAGGCACCCTGTGCCCTGAGAAAGAACCAGTCCCCATTCATCAGCTGCTCTTTTGAGTTGAAGAAAGTGAGAAAAGGCTGAGTGAATTTGGGAAACATCTCAAGCATTCCCCGATGAGCACTGCTGCCAACAAAACTGCTGCGAGGGCAGTTCCGTGCCGTGCATTGCCAATCCCATGTGATTTGAGAGGAAATAATGTAATCAGAAAGCTTCTTTTCCTTTGCAGTGTGTGTCTGTGTGTGTGTGCATATATGTGTGTGCATGCGTGTGTGTGTGTGTGTGTGTGTGTGTGTGAGAGAGAGAGAGAGAGAGAGAGAGAGAGAGAGAGAGAGAGTATGTGTGTCTCTGTGTTTGTGCATATATATTGTGCATATATATGCATATATATGTATATATATGCAGGTTCACATTTATGTACATGCATGTGTGTGGATGCCAGGAGTCAGCCTTGGGTGTTGCTCCTTAGGGGCCATCCGCCTTATTTTTTGAGGCAGAATCTCTTATTGGGAACAGAACAGATGCGACCAGAGTAGGCAAGCTGGCCAGTGACCCACAGGGCTACAGCTGCCATCCCCTCGCCAGCCCTGTGATGACAAGCATGTGCCACCACATCTGACTTTGTATGTAGACTCTGTGGATCAAAGTCAGTTCCTCATGCTTGCATGACAGGCATTTTACTGACTCAGTTCTTTCCCCAGCCTCAACAAGGCTTTTGCCACTTTAGTTTTGTGAGCTTAGCATCCCGGCACCTCTAGAACTTGCAGTTTATGAATTTCCTTTTATGGGTGCAGAGGAACTAATTCGGTGAGGAGCATTGGCCTAGCCTTTGGGAGACCGAGCTCCATCTCCAGCATGGGGCAGAGGCGGTGGCGGCGGTGGCGGGGAGGGGTGGGGGGCTTACCTCCAGCTAACTCCTCTGCTTCCTTTTTCTTTATTTGAATAGGCATTGTGATTCAGGTTATGTGACAGAGACAACAGTCCTTAAAGCAAAGATAAGGATGTGAGATGGCTCATTATCAGGCATGCTCTTTTTAGAAAAAATGCACAAAAAGATGATTACAAGTTTCATTCCTTCTTGAATTTGAGAGGGAAGGCATTTAGTCCCAATACAACTTCTATACACAACCAAATAAACACTTTCAAAAGACATGCTGTCTTATTTTAAAAAATATTTTATCTATTTTTCTTTTATGTGTATGAGTGTTTTGCCTGTATGTGTGTATGTGCACGCCATGTGTGCCTCCTACCTGCAGAGGCTAGAAGAGAACATTGAATCCTCTAGAATTGGAATTACAGATAGTTTGAGCTGCCTTATGGGTGCTTGGAACCAAACCCTCTTCCTCTGCAAGAGCAGCAAGTGCTCTTAACCACTGAGCCCTCTCTCCCAGCCTCCAAACAGATGCTTTTAGTAAAGCAATATTCAGGAGTCTTGCCTCCTCCTCAATAGTTAATAAGATATGATACTCATAAATTCTAGGGCATGCACCTCCATTTCTGTGAATACAAAAGAACACTAGGGCTGGGCATGAGTATAAATGATTACCTGGGGTACTTCAGTGAGCATCAGCCCAGCTGGGCAGAGGAGTATGATGGACAAACTTGAGCTTCAAAGCTCCCTCATCATTCCATGAAGACTTGAGGTCACAGGACTCAGAGCAGTTTTTTTTTTAAATTAATAGTAACCCGTGTCTTGACTGTTTAGTGTGAGTGAGTGTGTGTGTGTGTGTGTGTGTGTGTGTGTGTGTGTGTGTGTGTGTGTGTGTTTCCACCCCGGATGTGTAGTGGACAGGAACATACATGCCATGGTGTGCATGTGGAGCTAAGAGGACAATCTTGTGGAAAATGGAGCCTGTGTTGTCTCTTTCCACCTTCAGGTGGATTCTAACCTTTCAGTATTACATGGCAAGTGCTTTTCACCAGATTCCTTCCTCCCTCCCTCCCTCCATCCCTCCCTTCCTTCCTTCCTTTCTTCCTTTCTTTGTTGAGACAGGGTTTCACTATGTAGCTGGCCTGTGACTGAATATATAAAATTCCCAGAGCTATGCCTCCTCAGTGCTGGGATTAAAGGCGTATGCTACCATGCCTGGATTTCTACCTTACTACCTTAGTTTTTAGACAAAAATGAACCTGGAGCTCGCCTTATGCAGTTAGACTGACTGGCCAGCAAGCCCCGGGTCACCACTTCCTCATTTTTGCATGACAGGCACTTTACCCACTAAAACCATGTCTCTGCCTCATACTTCTTTTGCTGTATAGAAACTTTTTAGTTTGTTATAATCACATTGGTCCATTTTTGCTTTTGTTTCTTATGCTTTTAGTGTCATGTCCAAAAAAAAAAAAAAAGTCACCCAGAACAACAATGGAGATTTTCCTCTGTTTTTTTTTCCCAGTAGGTTTATAGGTTTTGAGTTTTGCCTCTAGATGTTTAATCCAGTTAAGTTGATTTTCTTTGTGTGTATAGTGTGAAATAAAGTCCATCTTGATTCTTCTGCATGTGTGTATCCAGTTTTCCTAATAGCATTTATTGAGGAAACTGTCTTTCCACCATTGGATGTTCTTGGTAACTTTGTCAACTAATACATTGGCTATAAATGTGGATTCAATTTTTTATTACATTTCATTTACTTAGTGTGTGTGTGTTCGAGTGTGTGTGTGTGTGTGTGTGTGTGTGTGTGTGTGTGTGTGTGTACATACACATCCACCACAGTGCACACGTGGAGATCACCATGTGGACAACTTCTAGGGGTCAGTTCCTTTCTCCCACCATGTGGGTTCCAGGATCAGACGCAGGTCATCGGATTTGGCAGAAAGCTCCTTAACCAGCTGAGGCATTTTGCTGGTCCCCTTTGTTACTGTTCACTATTTGTTGTCCTTGTTCTTTGTAGTACTTTTTTTCTACATTTTCCTGCTTTTTGTTACTTTATTTTGTGTGATCACATTTCTCTCCATAACATATGCATTATATGTGTATGTTGTTTGTTTGTTTAATGAGATAGAGTTTTGCTATATAGTCCTGGCTGAACTCAGTATGTAGATCAAAGTAACCTTGAACTCCTGCCTCTACAACCAAAGTGCCGAATTACAGGTATGTGCCACTCCACTTGGCTTCTATTATATTAAAAAATCTTTTCACGGTTGCTTTAGAGTTTCTATTACAAATTCACATCGAATCCACATTTATTTCCTTTTTTATATTTTGTATATTAGATTGTGTATGTGGTATATGTCCTTGTATGCGTGTGTGTGTGTGTGTGTGTGTGTGTGTGTGTGTGTGTGTGTGTGTGTACAGAGAGCAGAAGAGATGGCATATGTTCTGCTCTATCCCTTATTCTTTGAGACAGGGTTTCTTACTGAACCTGGAGCTAGGCTGGTGGCCAACAAGCCTCAGGGATCCTCCTGTCTCTACCCCAACACAATGTTGGCATTAGCAAGTGACCATGCCTGGCTTTTTATGTGGGTATCTTCGTCAGATCAAGTCCTCATGCTTGTGCAGAGAGTGCTCCTACCCACTGCGTCATCCCTGCAGTCTTCACTTTTCCAACCTCTTCTTCCTCTTCTTTTTGGTTATTTTTTGTTTTGTTTTGCTTTTTTGTTGTTGTTTTGACTTTTGTGACAAAACCTGATGGTTAATCTTCATCATTAACACAATTGGAGTTAGACTCACCTAGGAGACCGATCTCTGGGTATGGCTGTGAGGGTGTTTTCTACTAGGATTAACCAAGGAGAGAAGGCCCACTTTGAGTGTTGGAGATATCATGCCATGAACTGGAGTACTGGCCCAGATACAAAGGGGGGAAAGAGGCAAGCAGAGTGCTAACATTACCTTCTCACTGCTTCTTGTTCCCCTGAGATGTGAGGAATGCAGTGGCCTCAGCTCTGTATTCCTGCCGCTAAGGAGCTACCTGCTGTCAGTGATGGGTTCTAGCCCCTCAAACTGTGACCTAGAATAAGTCCTTTCTTAAGGTGCTTCATGCCAGATATCTGGTTACAGTAATGAGAAAAGCCTAGACTGCCTTCAATTCATTGTGTAGTCAAGGCTGCCCTTGAACTCCTGATCCTTTTGCTATCTCTGAAGTGCTAGGATTACAGGTATGTATCACCACCCTAAGCTTCCAAGTTCATTTTCTAACAACACTACAGAAAGATATACTCAATATTCACAGCTAGTAAAAGTATCTGTTATTAATAAAGTAGTCCTGATTCTTCTGTTCCATGCCTTCTATTATTAATACCACTCATTTAACTCATATATAAACATGTCTAAATGTATATAGATACTCTTGTAATCAAATGTAGTATTTCCGTTGGTACTGGGGATAGAACCCAGGACCCAATTTTGAATAATTTATTAGCTGTTGGTCGATTGGTAAGAGAAAATCAAATTTCTTCTTTGACCATCACTTATTCCCTCATGAATATCCCTCTCTTCTTTATGCAAATCCAAGTTTCTTCCCTATGTCACTTTCCTTCCAGATACCCTTTTATAAGGAAGCAAGCATTTGTTTGAGCTCAGGGTTTCAGAAGATTCAGTTCATGGTCCTTGTCTCTTGACCTTGGGCCTGTGCAGAGTGACGGGCCAAACAGGCATGTGTGGAAGAGGAGGCAGTTCATCTTGTGGTGGCCAAGACACAGAGGCTCAAGAATTTCTAGGAATAGCTCTTGATAATCAGGCCTCCATGTATCTGATAACTTCCTTCAGGGTGTCGTTTCAGTAGTCTGAGAAAGTCTTTTTTTTTTTCCAAGACAGGGTTTCTCTGTGTAGCTTTGGAGCCTATCCTGGCACTTGATCTGGAGACCAGGCCGGCCTCGAACTCACAGAGAGGCCTTTGCCTCCCAAGTGCTGGGACTAAAGGCATGCACCACCAACACCCGGCTTTATGAGAAAGTCTTTATGTCTGCTTTATTTTTGAATACCAATTCTGCAGGCTGTAGAACTCAGTACTGGTGGGGTTCTTTTTAATGAATTCTAACATTCCCAGCATCTGAATTTATCTTTGATGCTGTTTGTCTCTTCAAACTTATTTTGTTGTCCTCGCTCTTTGATTTGGGTGGTGCTGGGGCTGGAACCCAGGGCTTTGAGCATGCTAGACAAGCACTCTACCACGGTTACACCCTTAGCTCCAGTTGCTTTCTCCTTTCAATAAGGCTTTGCCATTTTATGTTGGAAGCCTGGCATGATATGCTGGGTAAAAGAGACTGGAGAATAAGTGTTCAGTAATGTGGGGTGAGGTGTGGAGAGAGGGACACATTCTATTTTCCCATGATCATATCTTAGTCTTTTGGTGAGCCTGAGACCCTGGACTGTACCCTTCACTAATGCTTCTTAGTGTCCATTCTTAGGTGATACAAGATGGCTAGAGGGGGCTGGAATTAGTCATTTCCCTTCTACATGAGTGTTTACAGATGGCTGTAGTTTAGATGTTCTCTTTTCTGTGTCTGGTAGACTCTCATGTCAGTTACATTATGAGCTGGCAAAAGAGTTTCTCCTGAGGGCTGACATTGTTAGGAACGAAATGTCCCCATGTTGTTTAGCTACCAGAATTTGCTGGTGTCACAACAGCTGCTTTCCTTGCCTCCTGCCTGAAAAAATGAGGGTATTTCCTCTATTTTTACTGGGACAAAATTCATAAAACTTTAAGTGTGCTTTCAGGACACTGAGCCTCTTGAGTGCTCAACTTTCAGAGTCATCTATGGCTTTCCTACCCTGGTCTTGCTTCCTGTGGAGGCTTCCTGTGGGGCTCTGCTCCAGTAGGTTGGAATTCTCAGTATCTGCTTGTCTATTGACTCTTCTATCATCTCATTTATCACAGATTTAGTTTAGTTTTCATTTTGTCCAGCTAATTATGTTAGCAGGGAGTAATGACCTCTCAGCCCCTTGAATGCTAAATGAAAAATTAGAAATCATCCCTCTAAAAGCATACTTATTCTTTGGGAATTGCATTCATGCATACAACAAATTTTGACCGCATCAGTCGCTACCATGTCTCCTTCCCAACTTTATGCCCTCTTTTGTTAAACCATTGAGTCCAATCTGCCCAGTAAGTACATCTGTTTTAAAACTGAAGTGCCTTGTTTTTTCTCAATATAGGCATTGGCATCTATAATTAGTTTCTTGAAGCATCACTTTAATTGAAAACAATAAGTTTTCACTTTCTTTAAAGGAAGGTCTCATGTACCCCAGGAGGGCCTTGGACTTCCTGTATAGATGAGGATGGCCTTAAACTCCTGGTCCTCCTGCCTCCACGTCCAGAGACCCCTGGGATTATAAGTTTGGACCACCACACCCACTTTGCGTGGTGCTGATGGTGGAACCCAGGGCCTTGTGCATGTTAGGCAAGCACTTTGTCAACCGAACTCCAGACCCAGTTTTTGGATGCTGAATTTGCTTTTCATTTGTCTCAAAGCAGTTTCTAGTGGCCTTTATTGTAACTGGATTTTATGTTGGCAGTAGCATTTCTGTTCCATCATTGGACTAATTTCAGAGAGCACCAGTACTTTCAGACCTCTGAATTTACATTTGTGAAGAATAGTTTCTGAGCAATAGGGGAACTGAAAGTAGACAAGAGTGACTGTTAGTAAGGCCTATGATTTAACCCTTCACTGGTCTTTTTTTTTGGGGGGGGGCACAGAGTCTTGCCCAGGCTGGCCTTAAACATACTGTGTATACAAGATGTCCTCAAGCCACCTTTCTGTCTCAGCTTCCCGAGTGTTCAGATAATAGACATGTGCCTTTATGCTTAGCAAACACTTGGTTTGGAAACTACCTTGTGGCCTTCTAAGTCACTGATTCCCAACTAAGGTGACATTGTTCTTCTGAGCACATTTTAAATCATAATTGCAGTGTGGGATGGAGCACAACTGGCATCTAATGGGTAGAAGTCAGTGATGCTTTTAACTTCCCACAAGGCATAGGACATTCCTCTCCCAACAGAGACTTCTGCTCTGAAATGCCAATGGGGCTATTGTTGGGAGAGATGCATTTAGCCGCTTAACTTGAGTAAGGTGTTTGCCACTTGCCCAGTACCTACCTGTGCAGCATCTCACTGCTGCTTCACAATGGTCCCTGAGATGTCACAATCTGAGATGAGGTAGGCTATGCCTTAAAACTGAAACAGCCTGTAAGCCAGGAGCACAGTTGGGACTACCATCCCCTGGGTTCAGTTGTTCACCAGAAAGCTTGGTCCCCTACTTACTTCAGCCACTCCACTTTTCAAAAGGCGGTCATCATGCTTTGTCTTGTGAGTACTGTCACTCATTGGTATTTTCAAAGGTTGGCTCCAGGGTCTCCTCTGATACAGATATGCAAGTCTTTTATATAGAATGGTCTGGCGTTTGCCCATGACCTTTTGGCATTCTCTCCTACACTTGGGATAGTCTCTCCACTGCCTGCCCGTGTGTGTGTGTGTGTGTGTGTGTGTGTGTGTGTGTGTGTGTGTGTGTGTATAATTGTTACACTGTTAATGTTATTTGGGATTCTGGAAACTGGCCCCTACATGGCAAGGCAAGTGCTCTATCTCTGAGCTATACCTTCAGCTTTTGTTTTCCCATTTTTTATCTTGAGGCTGGACCTGATAAAGTTGCTCTAGCTGGCCTTTAACTTGCAGTCCTCTTACATCAGGCCCAAGGGTAGCTGGGATTACAGTCTTGTGTTATACGAAGTTAAGAAATTATGACAAGGGAAACGGGCATATTATTCAGTTCAGGTGACATTTTAAAACTGTTTTCAGCCTGAAATTGGCTGAATCCTGTGGAAACTGAAACACTCTAGAATCTAGCGAATGTGGAAGCCACAGACATGCAGTATCAGCTGTGTGTTTCTGCCATTTTGGTAGACTAATATGCTTTTCCTAGCCACATGTTTCTCTCTGTCTTGTGGGTTCCTATTTAATGTCTCCATCTTCAGATATGGTGGAAGCTCTTTATCTGTAAGCAGCATAGCCATTAGTAAAGGAAACATTTTTCAATGAATTAGAAGATGTGAAAAAATACATAGCAAAATATTAACTTGGTCATATATAATTGCTTGAAATGAAGGTTTTATCTGCTTTCAGAACCGGCTGGAAAATGGGGGGTGGCCTTAGAACTGGTGAGGAAAGAGAACTTGTGGGCTCACAAACTGCGTGTTGTGTCTGTAGACTTTAGTACTAGGTGTGGTGGCTTAAAATGATAATGTAATTTCAGCACTGTGGAGGCAGAAGCATGTGGATTATGGTGAGTTTGAGGCCACTTTGGGCTACAGTGTGGCTTCCAAGCCATTCTGGACTAGCGTAAGACTTCATCTCAAACCAAGAAGAAAAAATAATTTTGTGTTATTAATGACAGATGATTGTTGTTCTCATTAAATTCTTCACAGTGCTGTCTCTTTTCTATTTGAATTGTTCATATGAGCATCCTTTGTTTTTACTGAAAGACCAGTTTTAACCCTGCTTAAGAATGCACTATTCACTATGATTTTGTTCCATAAATTTCTTATCAGAAACAATATACAAACCAATTATATATGTTTGATGTTCCATGTTATAATTATCCTGGAATTCTCCTGGTCTTGAATCTATGTTTTATAATTTTATTATTCATAAAATGGGAATAGTGAGCCTTTAATAGCTAACCTAGCCCTTTCTTCGATACAATTATGTAAAGCATAAATAATTGTGACCAGTGCTAAGTAAGTGTAAGGCTCTTCCAGTTGTGGCTAATTCATAATAATTGTGTTCATATGAGTTACATCATATAACTAGTTGTCAGACAATTCTTAAAATATTTCTCTAGTTTGAACTAATGTACATTTGTATTTTTGTATTGTGACATCTAGCCTAAGTAAACTGGGATTTTTTTCTAGGCTTTTGTTTAGAAGATCTAAAGCTCTTACCTTGGACTTGCTTGACCATTATGAGACCTTAATTTTTGTTTCTCTACAGGTGTTGCAGAACATCTTGGATACTGAAAAAGAATATGCCAAAGAACTTCAGTCTCTTCTTGTTACTTACCTAAGACCCTTGCAGTCTGATAACAAGTAAGACTCTTTAAATCCTTCGTAAAACACAGCAAGATAATGTCAGCACTTGGAGGCATTACTCCTATGTCACTGAATACTTGATTTTGCCCTTTAAAAGAATTCCCACAGATCACAAGTTGCCAAGAACATGGTCAGGGCAACGGCAGTTATGCAAGATGTTGCTTTTGGAGAGCTTGGCTTGCTTTCTGTGGAAGGAGTGAGCTGATCTGAGATTCTGCCTATGGCAATTTTTGTATTTTTGCATTTTTTGCTTCTTTTCCACTTAATATTTTTTAAACTTCAACACTTGGCACTAAACAATTATGCATGCTTATAGGATGGAGTGTGATTTTTCTGTACACCTCTACAATGTGTAATATCAGATCAGGGTAATTGGCATATCCAGCAGTTATTTTGAAATGTACAATTACTCTTTGGCATCCCAAGAAACCCTCCTGTGTTGGAGAACATTCAGAAGTTATACCTCCTATCCAGCTCTACCCTGTACCCTAAACTGTCCTTTCTCCATCCCACCATCCTCCTTATGCTCTCACATTTTGGTAACTACTCTTCTTCTCTCTGTTTCTTTAAAATGTATTTTAATGATATTTTTCATGAAAAATTTCCACACAAGTCCGTATTTTATATATTAAGCATCTTTCCCATCCCTTCCCCTCCTATATCTCATGTCCTACTCCTTCTTATTACTCTTCTTTGTTCCCCTGCACAGTTTTCCTTCTACTTTTATTACACACACACCACACACACACACACACACACACACACACACACACACACACACACACACACACAATTTTAAGTATCTATATAAAATAAATGAGAAGCAACACCTGACATTTGCTTTTCTGAGACTGGCTTCGTTTGTTTAATATGATTTTTTCCAGTTACCTCCATTTTCTTGCAAATAACATAACTTCATTCTTCTTTATAGCTAAACAAATTTTCTTGTGCATAGACAACACATTTCCCCTGTGCAGTCCTCTAGTGTTGGACACCAGGGTTGGTCCTGTTGCTTAGCTGTCACTAGTCCTGTTACATGCCACAAAGTGGAGGTGTGTGGGATTTTCTTTCTAGCTGTCACATTTCCTATGCATTTTAAAGTAATGGGTCCAGTTGTACCATACAGAAAATGGACTCCTTGGTACTTTTATTTGGAAATGAAATAATCGGAAATTCTCATGCTTGCTCCGACTTCCAATTGCCAGGCCAGACCTCTTTCCCATGCTCCCAAAGTGGCAAGGGTGTGACATTTTGCAAAGGTTTAGAAGAGCATAATTCAAGCCAGTATTTCATTACAATGCATGGGGATGATAATGAGATGGCGAGCATTCTGAAAGCAAAATGAACAAGACTTACTTTCTAAAGTGTGAGCTGAAGACCGAGTTTTCAGGAAAGGAAAATGTGTGTTAACGTCAATTTAAGAGCGTGTGGGGGAGCAGCTAGAGGGAAGAAAGGGAAGGGAGAAATTGTGCAATTATATTTTAGTTAAAATGTTTAAAAATACCGACCAATTTTTGTTTATGCTTGTGGGGCTAGCATAGTTAAGAAATAATGGCCATGCTTATTTGTTACTTTGATTAAATTTCGCCAGCAATCATAATCTGTAAGTAAACTAGAAACTTTAGCTCACACAGTGGAAGACCAAATCCTCCCCTTATCTCAGGAAAAAGTGAACTTGGGGCAGTTTGTCTAAACTACCAACTCCAGGCTTACATGAGTTTAATATACATAACTATTTCCCCCCTCTTTTTCCTCCCCAAATTATGTTGTTTAAGTCAAATGTCATGCTGAATTTTGATTTAACTATTCTCATGGTACCATGGGAAGCATTCTTCATATGGAAGCATTTTGTATTCTTGTGTTTGGTTTTTATTATGTGAAATGTGAAGAGTTACGTGAATCATAGTTTATAGGGTGATGTAGGAATACAGCACACTAGCCTTTCTAGTTTCCTGGGAGAACTGACTGTCTCCATTGAGCAGATAAGAAACTGAAGTCTGGACAGGCTCACTGCTTTGCCTGTCACACGGCCAACAAGTGACCATGTCTCATGCCATGAACTATCTGAAATGTGCCTTCTGTTTTCTGGCTGGTACCCGCAGAAGAGGGGGCCACTGAACTAGTCATCCTGAATGGGGGTGGGTGGGAAGATTTCAAATGAGGAAGAAGCAAACTGGCAATCCTAACACCTGGGAGAATAGGTGTGAGACAGGTCAGACCAGCCCTTCCCCTCAGTTTGATGCTCATACTGGAGTTAGGGTGTTTCCACCAGCTCTTGAGCAAGCCAAACTGTTTACTGTCTGATGGCGAAGAAGCTAGATACATTCTCCCGCAGGTTGCAGAAAGGTCAGGGCCTCTGCTTGCTGTGGCTAGGACAGAGAAGCAACCAGAGAAACTGGCTGGCTGCCAGAATCTCCTCAGACAACAGGAGGTGGGGGTTTCCAGTTTCCAGTTAAGGAGGGCACAACAGCAGAGGAACTGGGAGCTTTTCATGTTCTGAGGGTTACTGGGAATGTTTACTGGGATCTTCCCTTTTTGATTAGTTAGCAAAACTCCTTTGCAAATATTCCCCCCTAGGAATTAGCTATGACATATGTGCTTTTAAAATTTGTTTTGACACAGTGTCTCTCATGTAGCTTCAGGCCTCAACACCCAACCCTCTTAAATCTACCTCTCAAGTGCTGGGATTACAGGTTTGCCTTACCACGTCTTTTTAGGATTGTATATTCTTTAATTTAATTTTCTCTATGTGTGAGGGTTTCTTCCATGAGTACTGTATTTTTACCATTTCCACTCCCTCCTTTCCCCCTTGCAATGCCTCCCTGTCTCTCTGAACCCATTTAGTGTTGCTCATATGTACATGTGTTTAGAGCTGATAATTCATTTCTTTAAAAGATTTAATTTTTTATTTTTAATCGTGTGTATGTCTGTGTGAGTATATGCCATGTGTACATAGGAGGCCAGAAGAGGGCGTCAGATCATTGGAGCTAGAATTATAGGCCATTGTGAATAGCTCCTATTTGGGTGCTGGGAACTGAACTTTGATCCCTGGTAACAGCAGCAAGTGTTCTTAACCTCTGAGCCCTCTCTGCAGGCCCAGGATTGTGTATTCTGAAGGAGAGAGACTGCGTGCCACATCCACTTCTTAAGTGAATCTTCAGACAAGTGCTTCGGAGTGTGCTCTCTAGGGTCAGAAGGCTTAGTACAAGCCTTTCTCTGCTATCCATTGCTCTTTGATGTCCGGTGGATTTGCTTACTCTGTGCCTGTGTCTTTTCGCCTGTAAAATGGCACTTAGCCACCAAATGGCCATGGTGCTTAGCTCATAGAGCAGCTGAAGCTCCTGTTTGGAAAGTGCTTGCTTGACTCTTCGTGCCTTGTGAGGGTTGGCTCCTGTTCTTAGTATCACTTACTGTTTGGTAAGGGAAAAACGAACAGGGGAAAAACGAACAGGGATGAATGTTCCTCATGGAGATGCCCTGCATAAAAGCATCCAGTTTGCCTCTATTTGACTTCATCCCAGCCCACAAATGACTAACAAAATCCAGCTTTATTTTCTCCCTTTATTCTCTTTCATGAAGAAAGTTTTTAGTTGTTATTTGAGTATTTTCTTTTTAGAGGAAGCTGATTTTGCTACCCTTTCCCCTCTGGGTTTGTTGAACATAAATATTTTAATCACTTTTCCATTTTCTCTAGAAGATATATGCCATAGATTTTGAACTTTGTCCCAATCATATTGTACGTTTATCTATTTTTATACTTCGATATTAAGCAATATTGTTTTCCTCATGGCTTAACACAATACCTAAATGCCCCGATGACCACCAACTTTCTTTGTGATCATTATTTTTACCTTAGAAAAGATAAACCAAGGAAGGAAGCTAAACGAGGGTGCTAGAGGTCATAGAGTTGTCATAAGTTAAAAAAGCAGAAGTTCAAACGCAAGCACTTTGACTTTCTATTAACCGGAACATCATGTTCTCATTTTTTTTTTTAAATTCAGCCTGACTACTGTGGAGTTTACATGTTTATTGGGGAACTTTGAAGAAGTATGCACGTTTCAACAGACCCTCTGCCAAGCCCTGGAAGAATGTTCAAAGTAAGTGAAACAGTCACTTTGCTTTTTCGTTCTACACTTAGAAATTCATTTAAGACAATGTATCACATAGACCAGACTGGCTTAGAACTCCGTATATAGTAGAGGCTGACCTTAAACTTCGGATACTCCCACCTTCACCTCCCAAGTATTGGCATTATAAGCTTAAGTCGGGCACAAAGAACTTGCAATGCTGCAAGTTCAAGCCATTGTCCCAGACCAAAGCAAAAACATAAAGATGAAGACCCCTACCCAGACAGTGGTCGGTTTGGTGTCAAACCACCCTAACCCCTCTAGAATACTGTTTGTGGCTTTAATTTTAAATCTCATCATTTATTTGATTTGTATGAATGCTTGCCTTCATGTATGTATGTATGTGCACCAGGTCAGAGCACGATGCTGGATCCCCTGGAGCTCTATAGTTATAGATGGTTATGAGCCACAATGTGTGCTGGCAACTGAACTCTGGTCCTCTAGAAGAGCTACAAGTGTGCTCAACTGCTGAGCCATCTCTGCAGTACTAACAATAACAGCTCTGATGTTGATATTTTTACTTGGTTACTTGGAAAAGTCATTTAAATCATTCATTTCGTACCTGCCCCCATTTCTGGCTGCTTGGATTGAGGCCTTATGTACTCTAGGCAGGCTCTCTACCCCTGATCCCCACTTTACCCAAGCCCAACATCATCTCTTCAGTCCCAGAAGGCTTCAAGCTCACTATGTAGCCCAGCTGAGTCTTGAAGTTCAGATCTTTACACCTATGCCTCTGGCATTACAATAGTTACCACCAGGTCTAACTTGTTTCTTTCTAGCACTCCTGGTATTATGCCGGTTATAGTCTGACATGAAACACAAAATCAGAGAAGGAAAAGTGTATGTCCTGTGTATATGGGTGTTTTGTCTGCAATATATGTATATGTGTGCACCATGTGCATGAATTGAGCTCAGAGGCCAGAGAGGGATCTGGGCCCCCTGAGACTGGAGCTACAGACAGCTGTGAGCCCTCAATGTGGGAGGATGCTAAGAACAGAACCCAGGTCCTCTGGAATAGAAGCCAGTAATCTTCACCACTGAGCAATCTCTCCAACGCCCTCAGCATAGTTTTGATGGCTACTTGATTGCTGCATTAGTAAACATTATACTACAAAGTTCACTGGAATGATCTTCTGACAGGGTACTTCGGGTATAAAACTAATTTTCAGTATATCTTGGAAAAACTGGTGACTTTCATGGTGACCTTCTGAGCTTTATGAGATGAAATTTTGTCCAAGATGTGATATGCTGTTAAATTCAATCAGTCTTGTGTGTGCTTGATTATGATGTGAATTTGAATAGTCTTAGTTTGTCAAGAGAAATTTGAATATAATCATCCTAGAAGCAAACAGCCCTACTGTTAATTCCAAGAATATTATCCTCTACATCAGAATTTTCTTGGTAGCTAGAACTTACTTTTAAATGTTAGCTATTTAATGTGTTTTACCTGCATACATCTGTGCACCACATGTATGAGTTACAGACTGTAAGCCATCATGTGGATGCTGGGAGTTGAACCTGGGTCCTCTGGAAGGGCAGTCAGTGCTCTCAACCATCGGGGCATCTCTCCAGCCAGGTGGCTAGAATTTTAATCAACGATCAACACTGCATTCCAGGGATAAAGTGCCTTCAGTGTACCTGAAAATAGATAAATAAATAAATAGAACCCCCCCATAGCAATACATCAAAATATTTACCTGTTTCTGGGCTCAATTGCAAGTGTCTTTACCTTCTGGTTCCCAGTTTACATTCTGTGCTTCACATGTCTTACTTACAGGGTTCCAGAAAACCAGCACAAAGTGGGAGGCTGTCTACTGAACCTCATGCCTCATTTTAAATCGATGTACCTGGCTTATTGTGCAAATCATCCTTCAGCTGTCAACGTACTCACCCAGCACAGGTAACGTCCTGGCTTTCCCCTAGCTCAGCTGTTCTGCAGAGAGACTCGTTCAGGAGGACTTCTGGGAATCCAAGGGCTCCAGGTCAACTCTTGATTATCTCTGCTCTACAGGCCAAATCTGAATTCATTGTCCCCTGGCTTGGTCATCCACTAATGCAACAAATGATTTCTTGAGTATCCATTGTAGGCAAGCTTGTAAGTACACTGATGAGCATAGTAGTAGTAATCCAGGAAGAGAAGGCCCCACCTCTTTGGCAGAGAAATGCAGTTACCAAGTGAAACACTGTGGACATGTATTGCAAGAGGCTTGTCAGAAGGACTCTGGGAACTTTGCAATATAATAAGTTAAGAGGGGTTAGGGTGAGGGTGGAGGAAAAATCAGGGAAGACTTTGCTTAAGTAAAATTCCATTTAACATTAATGGGTTAACCCGACATATGCCAAATATTATTGTTTGTGTTGTGATCAACATCCGTGCAATTGCAATATGTGTTAATTGCACATATTATTGGGTTTCACTGTGACGTTTCTACAAATGCAAATGTCTTGATTGGGATATATTCACTCTTAACTTCTCTTGCTTCTTCCCCATCGAGTACTTTACTATGTTTAGATTGGTATTTGATTTGTTTTGATTTAGGGTCAGATCAGTCCATAGTTCAGGCTGCCATCAAACTCTCGGCAGTCCTACTGCCTCACCCTCTCAACTACACACACCACCTGGCATTTCTTTAATTCTGCTTCCTGAATATGAGAAAAATGTTTGTGTTTCTGTACTAAATTTATTTTGTTTAGCATGATAACCTTTATTTCCATCTACTTTCTATAAACAGGGTTCACTTCTTTATGACTGAATAATAGTCTATTATAGATAGAAAGAAAGATATATAAATATAAAGGCACAGGCACACATGCACACACACACACACACACACACACACACACACACACACACACACACACACACACCACATAGGCTGATGCCATTGCTTAGCTGTTACAATTAAGAGACTCGATATACATGGGTGTGCAGATAGCTTGTTGTATGTTGCCTTCATTTCTTCAGTTATATACAAACTGAAGCTGATAGTTTTGATTTTAGTGTTTTGAGAAATTTCTATGCTGTATAGTGGCTAGACTAAGATATATTCCTATAAGCCATGGATAACACAGTTTCTTTCCATGTCATCTGCCAGGATTGGTTGTTGCTTTCTGAATGAGAACCATGTGACTCAGGGTGAGATGGGATTCCCAATACAGTTTTGATTTTCATCTTCCTGATGGTTGCATATTGGAATTGTTCCCCCTCAAATTTGCCATTTGTGCTTCTCCTTTGGGGAAGTGTTTGCACAGATGATTTGATCATTTATTTATTTTTTATTTCTTCTTTGGCTAAACTTGATTAGTTTTTAAAATTTTTTTGAAGAAAATTTTCATAGCATTACAAAGAAAAATCCCAGGGAAGGCAGGCTGTAAACTCACCAGCTGCAGAGAGGAGGGAGTTGGAGATGGGAGAGGGAGATTGCCATTTGAGCCCAGACAGCATGGAGGTCAGCCAGATGGCAAACAAGCAGACACATGGCAGGAAGGGGAGCACTGGGGAAAGAGAGAAAATAACTCAACTACCAGAGAAAGTGTGCTCAGGCTCTGGCCAGCAGAAGAAAGAAAAAGACAAAAAGGAAAAGGCATGAGTGTTAGGGTAACTGCACTTTCTGAGTTTTGTGAAAACATTTCTTTGACTTTCTGGAGAACATTTCTCTCCCATTTCATGGGCCATCCTTTTGTTCAGTTTCTTTTGCAGTGGGTAGGCTTTTTGTTTGTTTGTTTGTTTGTTTGGATTTGTTTTTTTTTTGTTTTTTTAATAACATCTCTGGAGTGGCATATGCCGATTCTTGCTTGATTTCCTAGCATATGGAGTCTCAGAAAGTGCTTGCCTATACTATATTTCAGAGTTTCCTCCTGGTAGTTTCAAAGTTTCTCATCTTACATTGAGGCCTTTGATCAATGTTTGAATTTATTTTTGTGTAGTTTTCCCCAGTCTTTGTGTGTCACTAATCCTTTATATTTTCTTCCACTCTCTATTTAATTAATGTTTCCTCCAAACTCTGCTACGTCTGAGATGCTGATTGATACAAGGAACTTAGCTAATACTGTGAGCTGTGTGACACTTCCTTTAATAATTTGCCTGAATACAACTGGCTTTGGGTTTTCAGAAACATAATTGATTGCTATCTCCCATCAGAATAAATCTCTACAGGGTTAGGAAGGTGGCTTAATGGGTGAAATGTTTCCCACTCAAATATAAATATACCTGTGTTGGGATCTCTAGCACCTGACCATGTAAAGAAAACCAGGGCAGGCATGGACGTGCCTGTCTGTAAGGTCAGAGCTGGGAGAGCAGATTCCTGGAACTCAATGGCTAGCTAGTCTAGCTGAACACTGAGCTTCAGATTGAATGGTAATTTGGAAGGCATCTGGCATTGATCTCTGGTTTTCACATGTATACAGGCATGCATACTCAAGCTCACATGTGCACTTACACGCACACACACACACACACACACACACACCAAATGAGAAAATAAGTCTTCACAATCTAGATGAGTGAGAAATCTCTTCAACAATTCTTTAATTCTAAATACCCATCTTTGACACATTCACCAAAAATACTTATTGGAATCAGAAATGGATTAAAGAATGGAAGACGCAGTTTGACCACTGGAATCATATGTAAGAAACCCAGGCAGAACAATAATATTGCCAGCACACATTGGCTCTTTTTGCCTCACCCCCCAGACTGGAATCAGAACAGACATAGGTTCTGGACACAGCTCAAGATGGGAAAGAAGAGGCTTTGATGTGTCGTAGATTTGAAATCCCAGAACCAGGCTAGAAAATTAGTTGATACCAATCCTCAGAAGTAGCAGACATTTTCCCTATGGAAATCAGTATGAAAGTTCCTTTTAAAACTACAATTTTAAACTTAAAAACAGTACCCCTCCTTTGATTATGTATTCAAAGGAATCAAGGCCAGTATACAATAAAAACACCTGCACACACATGCTTATCATAGTAACATTCACAAGAGCCAGGTGCCCTTCAGAGGATGAATGGGCAATCAAAATGTGGCATTTATACACAAAGGAATATTTTTCAGCCACAAAGAAGAATAAAATCAAGAGGTTCTAACTTCCTTTTTTAGTACTTCCTCAAAACACACAACCAAAACAAACGGACAGCAACAACAAAAAACAAGGATGCCATAGACATGAAATTGCATTGGCAATACTTTGTTGGATTGGTGAGATAGCTCAGAGGTTAATGGTGCTTGCCACACAGACCTAACATTCTGAATTCAGTCCCTGAATCCTAGTCCCACAGTGGAAGGAGAGAACTGACTACCAGAAATTATCATCTGACCTTGTACCCACATTCACTCATTCATACACATCTCTCTCTCTCTCTCTCTCTCTCTCTCTCTCTCTCTCTCTCTCTCTCTCACACACACACACACACACACACACACACACACACACATGCATACACACATAAACCATCATAATCATAAGCAAATTGAAAAGAGAAAAATGTATTTTTAAAAAGAGTGGATATTACATAGACATTTCAATGTAAGTCGTTCAACTGCTTAAAAGGAATGTTAGCTAATAATAGCATTGAAATGTTCTGGGCATGGAGTTATAAGAGGCTATGAGGAAGTTACTATTATTACCATCTCTGCTTACAGATAAGTTGCTGGCAGGCTTAGGTTGAGTAATGTGCCCAAGAACTCGTAATTGATAAGTGGTAGAGTCAGAAGTCAGGTCACTCAGGTTTCTAAAAAATGTTTTTAGTAAGATCGACATTTTATCCACAAAGAATAACATAAATGCAATTTTGAAGAATTATAATAAAATATGCTTTGCACCCAAAAGCCCACCATCTAACTCAAGTGGCATGATATTATCATCTCACTTTCGTACCACAGACTGAGATATAATGCACACATCATAGAACTCACTCATTTAACGTATTTGGTGAAGCCATGGGTAGTAATGCGCAGCTGGATCTGAGCACCCTGGAGTTGAAGGCAGGATGATCAGGAGTTCAAGGTCATTCTGGGCTGTGTAGTGAAATCAAGGACTCTATCTGAGGCTACATGAGACCTGATCTCAGCAAAACAAATACTAAAATGTCAAAGATCGGATCCCAGTCTGTTGAGAATCTTCTAATTCTTCTCATTCCAGAATAAAGGATATAATGAATTATCTTTCCTGTATTCACAGAATTGCACAATTGTCAAAATAATTTTTGGAATATTTTTAGCACTCCTAAGCAAACATATACTTTAACAGTCACCCCACATATTCTAAAGCCAATTAACCAAAGGTAACCATACTAAACTGCTTCAATCACTAGGCATTTGTTCATACTGGACTTGGTATAGGTAGACACATATAATAGGTGGCTTTTTTGTATCTGGCTTCTTTCACTTCACATTTTTGCCTTTTCAATTATATTTTTTATGTAGGAAACACAATAAAGAGTTTGAATATATATATATATATATATATATATATATATATATATATATATATATGTACTTTGTTCATTTCCTTCCCTCTGTATTCTGTGTATGAGCACAAACATGCAGTATTTATCTTTCTCCATTACCCTTGTTTGTTTCCTCCTTTGCTATCCCTTTAGACCCCTTTCTCTCCCTACAATCAAATCTAGCTTTGAGTCGCATAGATATATTTGTATTGTGTGTGTGTGTGTGTGTGTGTGTGTGTGTGTGTGTGTGTGTGTGTTTTCTGCATATGAAATGAAATGTGACACATGTCCTGGTTCATTTCAACTGTTAACTTGACACAATCTAGGACCACCTAGAAATATTTATCTATCTTATGTTGATTTTTGGTAATTGTTTTGATTGTTAATTGATGTAGGAAGACCCAGGCCATTGAGGGTGGCACCACTCCCTAGGCTTGGGTTTCTGAACAGTGTAAGAGAAGAAAAATAAGCTGAGAGCAAGAAAGGATATCTGTGCTTACCCTTTCAGTTCATATCTGTGGAGATTTTGATTTAACTTCTCGCCTTGACTTCCCCGTAATGAACTGTAAGCTTGATTTACAAGCTAAATGAACCCTTTCTCCTCTAAATCAATTTTAAGTGGGGGTATTTTGTTATACCAACAGAAAAGAAACTAGGGACATTTTGATTTCTGAGACTGGCTTATTTCTTTTTTTTTTTTTTTTGAAGGTCAAAACTTAGTTCTTTATTTTACTATTCTTTCTGTTGCTTGTTCTACTCTAGTCTTTTTCTTTTTTCTTTTTTTCTCTCCATTTTTTATTTAAGTTAGAAACAAGATTGTTTTACATTTCAATCCCAGTTCCCTCTGCCTCCCTTCCTCCCTTGCCCCCGCAGCTAACACCCCACCTATCCCATACCCTTTCTGCTCCCCAGGGAGGGTGAGGCCTTCCATAGGGGGGTCTTCAGAGTTTGTCATATCTTTTGGGATAGGGCTTAGGCCAACTCCCTTGTGTCTAGGCTCAGGGATTATCCTTCTATGTGGAATGGGCTCCATACTATCCCTATGCTAGGGATAAGTACTGACCTACAACAAAAGGCCCCATAGATTTCCAAGGTCTCCTCACTGACACCCACATTCAGCAGGTCTGGATCAGTCCCATGCTGGATTCCCAGCTATCAGTCTGGGAACCAAGAGCTCCCCCTTGTTCAGGTCAGTTGTTTATGTGGGTTTCACCAGTCTGGTCTTGACCCCTTTGCTCATCACTCCTCCTTCTCTGCAACTGGATTCCAGTTCAGTTCAGTGTTTAGCTGTGGGTGTCTGCTTCTACTTCCACCAGCTGCTGGATGAAGGTTCTAGGATGGCATATAATTTAGTCGTCAATCTCATTATCAGGGGAGGGCATTTGAGGTAGCCTCTCCACTGTTGCTTGGATTGTTAGTTGGTGTCATCCTTGTAGATCTCTGGACATTTCCCTGGTGCCTGATTTCTCTTTAAACCTATAATGGCCCCCTCTATTATGGTATCTCTTATCTTGCTCTCCTCTATTCTTCCCACTGTACAACCTTCCTGATCCCTCATGTCCTCCTCTCCCCTTCTCATTCTCCTAGATCCCCCTCCCCTCCCCCATGCTCCCAATTTGCTCAGATCTTGTCCCTTTCCCCTACTCCGGGGGACCATGTATGTCTCTTTTAGAGTGAGTCTGGCTTATTTCACTAAACATAATTTTCTTCATTTCAGTCCACTTTTATTATGGCTGAACAAAATTCCATTGTGTACATATACCGTATTGTCTTTATCCATTCATTTGTTAATGAACCTCTAGGCTGGCTCTGTTTCCTGGCAGTTGTGAATAAGCATAGATGTGCAAATATCTCTGTGGTCTATCGATTTAGATTGCTTTGGGCATCTACCCAAGAGTAGTATAGCTGACTCATAATCTATTTTTAGTTTTGAGCTTCACTGTTTGTTTTTTGAAGAACAGCCATACTGATTTCCATACTAGTTGCACTAGTTCGTATTCCCACAAACAGTGTGGAAAGGTTCAATTTTCTCCCCATCCTAGCCAGCATTTTTTCAAATTAAATTCACTTGTTTTTAAAAGAAGTTTTTATAAAGCGTATGTTGAATGTTGGGCATGTCCCCTCATATCTGCTAACCTTCCTTTTCTCACTCCTCTCTTCCTGTGAGTCTCCTTTATTTCCCTAGATAGCTTCACCTATGTTTGCATGTACATATACACAAGTTTAGTATCTCTATAAAATCTGAGAACTGTAAGCAAGAGAAAAGACGGTATTTATCTTTCTGAGAATGGCTTGATTTACTTAATATGATTATCTGCATTTGCATTTGTTTTCCTGCAAACAACATTAGCATTTGTTGATGTTTTTCTTAGTAGAATTGGATAGAATCTCAATGGAGTTTTAATTTTCATTTCCCTGATGTCTGCATGTTTTAAATATTTCTACACACTATAAGATCATCAACAGATCATTTAAAATATATACACAGGGGCTGGAGAGATGGCACAGTGGTGAGAAATGTGTACTCCTCTTACAGAGGACCTGAGATCTGTTTCCATCATCCACATCAGAAGGCTCACAAATACCTGTGGCTCCAGCTCCAAGCAATTCAATGCCCTCTTGTGATCTTACAGCCACTAGCATAGGCTTATATACACATTTACACACATAAACACACATATAAATAAAAAATAAATGTTTTAAGAATTGTATTCCACATACTGTTCTTCCATTCACCAGCTGATGGATGATGAGGTGTGTTGTGTTGAAAAATCAAATTCATCTGGACATGTTTTCATTTCTTAAACTCCTGGATTCTCCAGTCTTTACTGTCCAAGCACTGGGATTGCTGCCTTGGCTTTCATCTTGTTTCTCTTTGTGGTGCTGGGACCTCACAGACACTGTAATACCAGCCAAACCACATCTCCATCTCTCTCTGTTTAACCTTACAAGAACTCAGACTATTTTCCAAAGTGACTGAATCAATGTATTCTCCTACCAGCAGTGGAGGACAGTTCCTTTTTTCCACAACCCGATATTTGTTATTGTCCGTCAGTCCCCCACCTCGTGTTGCATGAATATATGTATGTATATTTACATGTGGGGTACATGTGCATGGCAGCCCAAGGTTAGTAACGGGGGATTCTTTTTATTGATTGCTCTTTTGCTTTATACACAGAGGCAAAATTTCTCAAATTGGCTAGTCTCTTTAGCCAGTTTGGTCTGGAGATCATTTATCTCTACCTTATGAGGCTGGAATTACAGGATGCTTACCATGCCAACCCAGCATTTACATGGTTGCAGGGTATCTAAACTCTGGTCATCTTGTTTACATAGCAAGTGCTTTAATTACTAAGGCATCTTCCCATCCCAGTCTCTTTTTTATTATAGCCACACGAATTGGATGTAGAGTAATTTTTCATTGCAATATTGGTTTGTTTTTCTTAATGAGCAATCATGTTAGCCATCTGTCATTGGTTCATTGGCAATCTATGTCTTCAATTTTCCATCATCATATTATTCCATATTTTATTTCTATAGGAATGTTATTTCTAGCTGATAAATAAACACATAAAAGTTATACATGTTTATAGGGTACTGTGTGATGCTTTGATACATGCATATAGTGTCTAATATTAAACACACCTATGTATTCAGACATGTAGCATTTCTTTCTGGTAAAAGCTTGTGAAAGGATTTCCTCTATCATTTCTAGATGTACTATATATTATTGTTACTCCAGTCACATCCTATGTACACTAGAGCAGCTTGCTCCTCTCTGAGTGTAACTTAATACCCATGGGACAAGATTCAACCCTTCCCCCACTCCATCACTCTCTCCAGTCATATGCAATCATTATTCTACTGTCAACTTCCACGAGGCCCAGTTTCTCAAATTCCATGTACAAGTGAGATCATGACATTGTTGTTTTTTTTTCTGTGCCTGGTTTATTTCACTTAGCACAATTATCTTCAGTTCCATCTATGCTGTCACATATTTTTGACAGCCTAATAGTCTTTGTCCACACATACCATATTGTCTTTATTTATTAATTGATTAATGGACACTTAGGTTGGTTCCATTTCTTGGCTATTGTGGAAAGTGTTGTGATAAATATGGGAATCACATATTTCTACAACATACTAATCTCATTTCCCTTGGACAGATACCTAAGCATGTGTTTGTTAGATTATATGGAAGTTCCTGTTTTTAATTTTTTGAGGAACCTCCATACTGCATAATACTATACATTTTGCATAACATCTAGGCTAATTTATATTCCCTCAACAGTGTGCATGGGCTCCTGCTTTTCCATATCCTTACAATCCCTTCACATTTATTTTTTTTATTTTGCCTTTTAGAAATAGGCATTCTTACTAGAGTGAACCTCATTGTGGTTTTGATTTGCCTTGCCTGTTGATTGGTGATGTTTAACATTTTCTTATATTTGTTGGCCATTTCTGTGATCTTTTGAAGAATGTATATTTCAATTTTTAAATCAACTATTTTTTTTTGCTACTGACTTTTTGAGGTTTTTTTTATTATTATTTTGGACATTAACCCGTTGTCAGATATATGTTTTGGGAATATTTTCTCCCATTCTATAGAGTATACACTATTTATGCTGTTGATATTTTTATTGTGTTCATTTGACATAAGCTTATTTCTCCTTTTGCTGTTTTTAAATTTTACATTTATTGATTTCATGCACGTGCACATGGTATGTGTGAAGGCCAGAGGACTCTCCTTGAACCATCAAAATCAGGTTACTAGGATAGGTCACAAGTACTGATTGAGCCATCTCACCTATACCCCACTTCTTTTTGCTGTTTTTGTATTTTAACCCCTCTGTGTTTTCCTAGTAGATTCACAGCTTCTGGTCTTACATTTAAGTCAGGGATCAATTGTGAGTTGATCTTTGTAGCTGGTAAAAGATGAAAAGTCTAGTTTCTTTCTACTACAGTAAATGCCCAGCTCTGTCAACATCATTTCTTTAGACTGTTCACTGTGATGTGTTGTTAGTACTCTTGTTAGAAATGGGTTGGCTGTAGATAGATACATAGTTTTGCTCTAGGCTCTCTATGTTTTTCCATTGGTCTATGTGTCTTAGTTTGTATCAATGGCCAATCTACACTGTTTGCTTGTGCTGAGTTTGTATCAATGGCCAATCTACACTGTTTGCATGTGGCAACATTGTAATGTATTTTGAAATTAAACAGTGAAATGCCACATGCTTTTTTCTGGAGACTGCTGTGGCTTTTCCTTTTTGTTGATGTGCTATCCAGATTTTAGTTTATTTTTCTAATTCTATGAAGACTATCACTGAGATTTTGATAAGGATTGTAGTGAATCTGGATTTCTTTGGGTAATATGGGCACTTTATTTATTTATTTATTTATTTATTTAATATTTATCATCATTATTATTTTTATTGTACACATATGTAAATGTAAGTAAAAGTATACCCATATCATGGTGCATTGTGTTAGTTTTGGAAGTTGATTCTCTCTTTTTACCCTGGGATCCTGGGAGCAAACTCAGGCTGTCAGGTTTGCACAACAAAAGCCTTTACCCACTGAGACATCTCATCAGCAAACAATGACTTCCTGTTCCTCGTGTTGTTTTCATTTTCTTTCAACAGTGTTTCATGATACTCACCTCTGATTGAATTTATTCTTAGATACTTCATTTTTGATAGCTGCCATAATTGAGATTACTTTCTTGGTTTCTAGTTCACATAATTCAGTATTGGTGCATGACAGTGCTATTTGGTTTTTTGTCTTACAACTTCACTAAATTTGTTTGTTAGAATCTTGAGGTTTTCTGTACCCTATCATGGCATTTGCAAACACTGACAATCTGCTTTCCTCTTTGTTAGTTTGGGCGAGCTTCCTTTCTGCCTTCTTCCTGATTGCTTTGGCTAGGACTCTTGTACTAAAGTTCAATAAAAGTGGTATAAGTGAGCATCCTAGAAAATAAGAATCCAGCTTTTCCTTATTCAGTATAATGTTAGCTGTTTGGCTAGATATATAGCCTTTATTAAATTGGTATTCTTTCCTTCTATAGCTAATTTGTTCCATGTTTATTAACTGGTGAATAATGAGTCAGGCCTATACCCTAGGACAAATTTCAGTTGATCTCAGTGAAAAATTTTTTGATTATGCTGTTGGATAAAGTTTCTAGGTTTCATTGAGGGTTTTCCATTTGTGTTATTCATGGGTTCTGGTCTGTGGTTTTAGTGAGTCCTTGTCTGTTACTACAGTGAGCTGGCCTTGTGAATTCTACTTTGAATAACTTCCACCTCTTTTATGTTTTGGGATAATTTAAGAACTAATAGTTACTCTCAGCTGGGCGTTGGTGGCACACGCCTTTAATCTCAGCACTCTGGAGGCAGAGGCAAGCAGATCTCTGTGAGTTCGAGACCAGCCTGGTCTACAGAGCGAGTTTCAGGACAGCCTACAAAACAATACACAGAAACCCTGTCTCAAAAAACCAAAAAAAAAGTTTTCAATATCTGTTTTGTAATCTTTCCTTGATCCACTGATTATTCAAGACTAAGTTGCCTAAATTACATGGAATTGTGTAGATTCCAAAGTTTTCCTTGTTATATAGACTTGTAGTTTTAATGCATCATATTGAGGTTGTTTTGTAGTCTACTGTTTGATGTATCCCAGAGACTGTTCTGTATGCTGCCGAGAAGAATATGTATTCTGCAGCTGTTGCCTAGAATGTTTTGTACATGCCTAAGAGGTCCATTTGGTCTCGCATGCAATATAATTCTAATGTTCCTTTGTTGCATTTGTCTACTGCTGCTGAAGGAGGGGTGTTAAAATCTCCAGCTATTACTGTGTTGGAGTTTGTCTCTTCAGGTTTATTGATTTTTTTTTACATATTTACTTGCGTATGTTTTACATACTGAGTACATAGAATTGTCTCATCTTACAGAATTGAACTCTTTATCATTATTTAGTATCTTTTTAATGATTCAGATTTAAAGCCTATTGCATATAAGTGTGAATATTCTTGCTTTTTTCTTGGACTCCATCTGTACGGAACATCTTTGTGTCAGAATTGTGCTCTGTACTCAGGCTGGCTTGAAACTCACGACAATCTTTCTGACTCCCTCTCCTGAGTGTTGCGATTATTAATGCAAGTCACAACATCTAGCCACCTTCACTTTTAAATTTATGTCATGGAGTTTCTTCTATATTACATATAGTTGGGTCTTCCTTTTGTTAATCCATTCAGTTCTATTTACATTCAGGTAATTGCCAATAGTAGGGTTGTACTGCAGCCATTTGTGACTTGTTTTCAAGTTCAATTGTAGTTTCTTCTTATCTCACTGTCTTATAATCTTCTTTTGTGGTTAAGTAATTTACTCTATCGGTGTGTTTTGATGCCTTTGATATATTTTGTTTGTCTACTGCAGAGAATTCTTTGTGGTTACCTTGAACGTTACAAAAACCTATTTTGGTGATAAGTTAGTTTTGAAATGATAACAATCAGCATCATCATAAAAATGGAAACAAACAGCAAAGAATTAGAAACTATACTAATATAAAGTACATACATGTCTTCTATTCTTCTACATAATTTGGATTTTAATGGCCTATTTTATAGTTTTTCTATTGTCTACCTTTAATACATGATTAGTGCATTAATTTTTAAATTTCATTTTTAGTCTTTGTGGTAGAAAAATGAGCGTTATCTACCATGATTATGATATTAGAGCATTTTGAATGTATATAGTTATTGTTTACCTTTTTGTTGGTACTGAAGATTTAATCTAGGCCCCCATGCATGATACACAAACATTTTACCACTAGCCTATATTCCCAGACATCTTTTATATTTTTTATTTTGAGACAAGATCTCACTAAATTGCTCAGGCTGGCTTTGAACTCACTCTATAGTCCAGACTGCTCCTGAACTTGTTTGTGATCCTTTTTCACAACTGACTTGGACTAAAATTAATATTTTGTTTATTTACACATTTATTTTTATTTGTCATGTGCATTTTATAAGTTTTATATATCACTTAAAATAAATTTAACAGATAATTATAAAATATAATTCAACCAACAACAAAGTGACCTGGGAAGGAGGAAATGGGAGTTATATAGCCATTATTGGTCTGTAGCAATTCCCAAAATAGCTGCTAGCTATCTCCAGTAGTCTTTTCATTCTGACTTAGTACTGCTTTCTGGTGTCCATTCTCAATAGCACTGGGCTCTATCCTTGCTCTTTTAATTTTACCCTTTGAGTCCTTTTTTTCTGTGAAATTTATTCTATGTTTGCATGAGTCATTTTTGTAGTCTGATTTCTGCCATAATTGTTTGGGAGTACAAACATCTTCATTTTGTGAGATCTTTGGCACACTTAGATTAAGCCAGAGGTACTTAGACCAATATAGCCCTCTTACAGATTTTGTGGATTGTATGCCTTAATGGGAATTTACTCTATAAGCTAAAAACTCCAACCATAAACTTGTTTATACCAAGCCCTTTTCTATTTGGGGATCCAAGCCTAAGTGTTAAATGACACATTAAGAGCAGCCAAGGCAGGAGGAGTCATTTTCTTTACTGGTGTAGCCATTGGTAAGTTGCTCATACTCCAGTAAATGACCACTACCCCTGCAAGTGATTCTAATTAAACTCGGTGGATCTCACACAGAAGACATGAAAGTGGGAGGAAACTAGTTAGGAAGAAGGAGGGGGTCAGTGGAAGCAAGAAGAGGGTAAGGAAGATAAAGGGGCTGGATAGGATCACTATATAGTACAAACATGTAGAAAATTGTCGAAAACAATAATAAACAAAATCAGGCGTGCACCACTCACTTTTACATATGCTATTTTTTATTGATTCTTTAAGATTTCATATATGCATACAAGGTATTTTGATTACATTCACCCTCCATTCCTTTTGTTAACTCTTCCCAGATTCATCCTTCACCAACACCCCCAACTTCATATCCTCCTTTTTTTTTTAATGGCCAAGTTTTGCTGCCCATATCCTCCATTTCACTGGAGCATGGTCAACCAACTAGGGGCCACACTCTTAAAGAAAAATGACTCTCTCTTCTCCAAAGCTATCGGCTATGCACAACTCCTCATCTAGGGGTGGAGGCTTTATACTGATCTTACTGCCCACTCTTGATTTGCTTGTTTGTTTGTTTGTTTGTTTGTTTTTGCACTGAAGCCATTTCCTAATTTAAGAATCTTTTAATTTCTGGGATGGAGGACTGGCTAAGGATTTAGGAGCACTGACTGTTCTTGCAGAGGACCCAGGTTTGTTTCCTAGCACCCACATGGTGGCTCACAACCATCTATAACTCCAGTCTCAGGGGGATCCCATACCTTCTGGCCTCCATGGGTACCAGGCATGCATGTGATACACAAACATACCTGCAGGCAAGACACCAATATACATAAAAATAAATGAATTTTTAAAAATGTAAATAGTCATTCAATTTTTAGAGAGACCAAGAATGTTTATTCCAGGAAGTTCTGCCTCCTTTAGAATGCCTCAAAATTCTTAAAAATGGAAAAATCCTCTTTCAGCACCCTCTCTTTGTTTATGGGTTCTATGGGTATGAGGAACCACTTGACAGTTTATGTGATTTGCCTGGAAATCTTAGATTCATCAATTCATTCAATATTTTCTGTATTATAGGTGACAGTTTTGTCAAACCTTCTACCATTGTGTAAAGTGGGCTCCCCTTTCTCCATCTTCCAAGAACACATCCAAAAAACTCAGTTTGCTCTAACTTCCTTGGGATAGTCTCCTTAAGGAGGGTAGGAATAATTTTAGAAGTGCCTGTGGTCACATGTTTTGGCACTTGAATTGGGATGACTCACAGCTTGGGCTTAGCTGGGTCCATGAACTGGATCCTAAATACCGGCCAGCTCTTCATGTGGCTTGGGATTTTAATAGTGCGATGGCTGTGCTGAGAGGATCTAAGGATAGGCTGACAGGAAAGATCAGGTTACAAGAGAAACTGGGTGGATGCAAGCCGAGTTGATTTTTCGATACAGCCTCAAAATTCACAAAGAATTGCTTCTATTGTGTTTTATTTGTTACTAGAGAGTCAGCAAAGCCAGTCCAGATTCAAAGAAAAGGAAACCAACTTTATCTTCCAATGGCAAATAACTAATTGCATTGCAGAAGATCATGGAAGACAGGAAATATTGTTGGAATTTTTTAGAAAAATTCAACATTGCATATATTATTATTAGATGATATGGGTTTTTTGAATTTTTAACAATAGTTTCTGGACAATAAGTGCCTCAAAGGTAATGATCTGAGTTACTGCAGTCCAAGTTGTTAGTTGCTTAAGGAATACTATCAACCAAAAATCACCAGAGACTTAGCTGTAATCAGACAAAAATTTGATTTGTTTAGCTATGTGCAGGAAGAAAGTTGTATCTGAGAACTGCTGGACACTTTAATAAAAAGGAATTGGGGATTATAATTGCATGTTTTCATTTCCATAACAAAATACTTGAATCTGGGCAATTTTATAAGGCTCATGGATCTGGATGTCTCATGGCCATGGCAGTGACATTTTCTTGGCTTTGGTGAGGAAGTCAGGAAGCTCACACCACCATGGCAGGAGCATGGCAAGGAGAATTCTGAGAGGCTGAGGCATAGCCTTGCCTTGTTCTCTCTCTGTCTCTGTCTCTGTCTGTCTCTCTCTCTCTCTCTCTGTGTGTGTGTGTGTGTGTGTGTGTGTGTGTGTGTGTGATGTGAATGTACATTTTCACATGTGTGCACACATGCACATAGAGCTCAAAAGTCAATGTTCAGCATTTCCTTTAATTACTTTTCACCTTAGATTTTTATGTTTGAGACAAGCTCTAAACCTGGATCTCATCCATTTGCTGAGGCCAGGGTGGCTTCAGGGTATATACAACTTCTGATGTCAGTCTTTAGAGGTCACGGGAACTTTGTTACCCTGAAATTACTAACTTTAACGAGATTCTTTTTTATTTTAAACACCCTTCCCAATCTTGCTTTTAAGACCTGTTTAACACTATATCCAGATGCTGGGCTCCATTAATTTCTACTATAATTTTTTGGACAATCCCCTGGGGCATAAACCATTCCACTATCTAAGCCAACAGTTCCCTACCTGTGGGTTGCAACCACCACAGGGGTCACATACCAGATATTCTCCGTAAAAGATATTTACATTAGGATTCCTAATAGTAGCAAAATTAGTCTGGTGGCTCACCACAGTATGAGATCTGTACTAAAGGGTTGCAGCATTAGGAAGTTTGAGAACCACAGATCTAAGCTAATCAAGTTCAAGCAGAGGCTGTTTTTTGATACCAGATTTAGAGGTTTTCCCTGGTTCCCTAGCATTTTGCAGTGGCTTCTCTCCCTGTTTCTCTCTGACAACTTAGTTGGTCTATTGATCTAAAGATGCAGCTCTCTTTTAAGAGAAGCCACCAGCCTCCTTTTATTTGCTTGCTATCAAAATCTCTACTATTTTGGGAGAGAACTAAAACGGGAGATTATCAACAGTTGTCTTCAAATAAGAACAGTTCCTTTAGGGAGAGCTTCCCAGCTCTCTGTTCTTTGACAAAATCTGTGCATTATTACTATGGCCACTGGAGGCATGGTGGTCTCTGGTCTTTTCAATTTGTCATGTCTAGCATGGTCCTTCAAGTGATCTCAGGTACCGGTGATGCAGCCCAATATTTTCAGCCTTCTAATCTTAGAGTATAGCCTCCACTTTAGGTTTGAAGGCTAGAGGAAGGAAATGTCCTACTTCTCAGACTCACTTACATGGACTTTAGTCGCCTTTACTCAGAGTTGGTAGCATGCCCATTTGGGTGAAATGTATCTCTTTGCCAGGCACTGAGGGATTTGGAGATCTTTTGTTTGGTGTTATTTTCATGGCATGTGGTGCCTGCGAAACTGATCTGTGAAGAAAAGGGAGAAGAGTATCGTAGATGGGCTCAAATGCCACAAACTCTCCCTTCCGTTCATCATTTTTCTACGTCTCCATCAACCAATGTTTCTCGGTTTTATTCCATTAGAACTACTTCTAGAGCTCTGAATGGCTCTTGTGTTACTTACGTGTGATTTGCTGGAGAGTGAGAACAATGAACATCTCTTGCCACCAGCGTGAAAGTAGAACTTGCCACCAATTTCTTGGTTTCCTGATGTATGTACATAAATGTACGTGTGTGTGTGTGTGTGTGTGTGTGTGTGTGTGTGTGTGTGTGTGTGTGTAAGAGAAGTGCAAAGAGAAGGGAGAGCACATGTGTATCATGGAGTACAGACAAGGGTGTTGGATCACTCAGAGCTCGATTACAGGCATTTTCTGGACACCCAGTGTGTTAACTGGGTTCTGTGAGCTGAACTATGGGACTCTGATTCTGTAGCAAGCAATCTCAAGCACTGAACTATCTTTTCAGCCCCACTATTTGCTTTGTAAGTCTATATGTGCCCTTGCCTGATCTGATCCCAATTTTTCTTACCACTTTTATGTTGTCCCAATTAGAAGCTGTGTTGCAGGATAGGATTCACTTAACATGTAAATATCAGTTGCCTTTCTTGAGAATTAAGTGAAACTGTATATACCAAGTACACAGCAAGGTACCTGATACTATATTAGCTTTATACATCTTCTACCTTTTTAATGAAGGGAATCTTATAAGTAACATTAGAGAACCCTTTAATCATTTCAAATGTGTTACATGGCGATTTTAGATTCTCTATGATTTTAAGAATTTTAAGACCCTGTTGGCTTGGCTTTGAATTTCTTTCTTCTGACTTATTTACATGAACGAGATGAGATTATATTAAAATGCTTGAGTTCTCCCTCAGTTGTGCTTTGGATATAATCTCTGCTATTTTGCAAGCATATATTGATCACTCATGACATAGGAGATAGAAAGCGTAGTTGAATGAAATGCACAGAAAATCCAGATTTAAGTCTCGCTTTGAAATACAGCCATCAGTGGATTTCTCTTTGCCTTCTCAAGCAGTCATGCTCAGGTGAACTTCTCCCTTTGGGACTGTAGGTGGCAATATCAAACCAGAAATGCTCACATGCAACTGTTGGCCACAAGAATGCATTCAGCCTTCAAATTGGATGATTACATACAGAAGCCTGTTTTAAAATGTGGCGAAGTGTTTCCTGAATTTGACTATGTAATCAGACACCAGCTTTGCCCAGTCCCCATATTTACATATATTTGAATGACTGCCTCTGTTTTCTGTGATCCCCTGGGTGAGGTCTTCTGGGATTTCCCCTCTCTCTCCCCTGCTGACTTGCTAAGGTACCTTTTCTGGCTCTTCTTGGGAATAACTGCTCCCTTACAGAAATACCCACTTGTTCCCCGTGCTTTGCTATAGCACCTGTCCGTCCTTTCCACGAGGGAGAGGATTAAAAGAGAGAGCCAAGAGAGGAGAGAGTGTGCACTAACACAGATCTGGAGCTCATTTCCATTACCGTTGTAGTGACAGCCGTAGATACCTCGTATACTTGTCTCCTCGTTAATTTCCCTCACCTCCTGTTTACCAGGTTGCTAGCAATGATGACTTTAAGAAAACCCCCAGAGAACGAGCCATTTGCTCTGTGGACAAGAAAGACAGGAAACAGTTGTAAGCCTCAGTTATGTTTTTGTTTGTGTCGTTGAAGAGTCTGGACTAACTAGTTACACACAAAAAATGGTGAGACGAAAAAGCAGACAAATCAGGTGTGGTGGTGGTGTGTGTGCCTGTAATCCCAATATTTGGGAGGTAAAGGCAGGAGAATGTGCTACAGGAGACTGTTTCAAAAAAAAAAAAAAAAAAAAAACAGAAGCAGATCGTCTAATATTGGGGACTGGAAAAGGGAGAGAGGAAAATAGGGATAGTTCACCCCAGAGAAAGCAGCGACCTTGTGATTTTTCCACTGGCTAGAAGTCAGAGTTTCCCATTCCTCATGCCAGGGTACCACAATTCCACAGAAAGGCTGTTGTGGAAGGGTTAGGATGGAGTGGAGGAATCTTTGAACCTCTGTTAGGTTAGGGTTGTGTTCATTCAAGTTAAAATATGCACAGCGATTCCACAGAAGCATTTTTTTTTGACATTTCAAAGTGTGTGTGTGTGTGTGTGTGTGTGTGTGTGTGTGTGTGTGTGTGTGATATACAGTAGCCCAAGTGTACTTTTACCAACCAAGCAGCATTGAGGGCCCCAGAAACACCGTTACATGAATTAATTAGGCTCTCTAGTGTTATTATGACACAGGATAGTTCTCTCTAGCTTTCCAGCCCAACTCAGAATATAACAGATCCCCATTCACCATATTTTCTATGAAATAATGTATATTGAATTTCAAGCAGTATTTATTAACTCATTGAAAACTTCTTATGATAAAGCATATTAGGCTTCAAAACCAAACCTTGAACCAGATGTAGTGGTACACACTTGTAATCCCATCTGAAGCAACAAGATCAGGATTCAAACCTATCCTTGGCTATATAGCAAGGTTCAGTCCAAGCTATGCAAGACCTGCCTCAAATACTCAAAAAGGGGAGGGGGAGCTGGAGAGATAGTTTAGCAGTTAGAGTGCTGATTATTCTTGCAGAGGACCTGGGTTCAATTCGCAACACCCACATATTGGCTCACAACCATTTGTAACTCCATTTCCATGGGATCCTCCACCCTCTCTGGCCTCTGAAGGCACCAAGCATTCATATAGTACCTAAACATCCATGCAGGCAAAACACCCATACACATAAAATTAAATAAGATTTTTTTAAAGAAAAACAAACAAGTTTTAAAATACTGCCATTCCAAACAGGCAATTTAAAAGTAAAAGCCATTTCAAGCCAGATTCATCTTCAATATAATGATTACACATTTGTGTATTTTATTTACATATAATATTAACTTGCATATTAAACTTATTTGGTTAAGTAAAGTGTGTCTTTTAGAATAAATTTATCATGGCAGATGGTGTTTCTAGAAAACAATTTGGTTCATTTCATTAGTGACATTTTCCTTTCTTCCCAATAATCTGTTTTATCCCAAGATAGGTGTCTCATGTTATTTTGAAAAAAAAAAGCCAAATTGCTTTATAGTATTTACCAAGCCTAAGAATTAGAATCCTTCATGGAAAGCAATAGCACAGTGTCCATAAGCCTGTGCAATTAATGGCTGCAACTCTAACAGCAATTAGAGCAGAATATGGCAGTTTGGCAGTAATTTAGTCATAGAATGAAAACACAAAGCTTATTTACCAAACTGAAAAGAAATTAGGAAAGCTATTTTCTTCAGATTACATGTCTGCTCAAATGCTCTTTCTTAATTATATTTTATAAGTGATGACTTTTTATGTCTCTTTAATCTCATGTTTGGGAATTAAACATCAGCTGATTATGCATCAAGCTGCAGATCACGGGTACTAGGAAATTTTAAAGTTAAGACTCCGGGCATACACATGTCTTGCAAAGGCCATAATAATGTATCTGCTGGCTAATGGTGACAGAATCCCTTTCTGTAGAGAGGCAGGGTGGCGGTGTGGACAGACCCAAGGTTTGGCTTGAGACCTGCATATGAAGTCCACCATAGCCATTTACCAGCTGTTAGCCTTCCTGGGCCTCAGGTTTCTCAACTGTAAAATGGTACAAACACCTGTACTGAAATGCTTAACATAAAATTGTAACTTTACAAATCCTATTAGTTTAATCCGAGCAGATTTACTATGAAGTAGGTTTTATCTTTTTTTAACATTTTTTTTTATTTTTTGTTTTTTTTTTAAAGAAAATTATTTTACATGTCAATCCCAGGTCCCTCTCCCTTCCCTCCTCCTCCCACTGCCCCCGCAACTAATGCTCTACTCATCCTATACCCTTTCTGCTCCCCAGGAAGGACGAGGCCTTCCATAGGGGGGGTCTTAAAAGTCTGTCATATCTTTTGGGATAGGGCCTAGGCCCACCCCCTTGTGTCTAGGCTCAGGGAGTATCCCTCCATGTGGGATGGGCTCCTAAAGTGCATTCCTATGGTAGCGATAAATACTGATCCACTACCAGGGGCCCCATGGATTTCCGAGGTCTCCTCACTGACACCCACATTCATGGGTTCTGGATCAGTCCCATGCTGGTTTCCCAGCTATTAGTCTGGGGACTGATACAAATATACAAATACAGTAAGTCAATACTTGGCATCTGATATTCAGCAGTATTGAAAGTGCATCCATTTTTTTTTTTTAACTCTAGTGATGATCTAGAACGATTCATGGAAAATCAAGGTGCACCAAGCCCTGGTCTCCTTATTTTAACAACAAGCCTCAGCAAACCATTCATGCGACTGGAAAAATATGTTACTCTCTTGCAAGAGCTGGAACGACATATGGAGGTAAGGGAAGTCAAACTTCAGCAAAGTCCTCTGCCTACTGGTGTCCTCCGTGCTGCACAGAGCAGATGGTCTGCGTCCAAACTGGCTTTGCTAAGAATCTGAAAACGTCTTGGTTTCAAATTCTACTTGATCTGAACTTTCCTCTTCCCCGAGTCTAGCATTCCTCTTTATGCAGCAAAAGAAGATGCCCGTTCTGTCCCGCCACACAGTTAGCATTATCCCCCTCTTCCCTCTCCTCTTCCAGGCCTCAGCCCTGTTGCTTCCCTCAAGACTATGCTCATTTATTGACTTACGTTTTCTTTTGTCATCTTGTCTGTAGAGCAGTGGTTCTCAACCTTCCTAATGCTTCAACCCTTTAGTACAGTTCCTCATATTGTACTGGCCCCCCCACCATAAATTATTTCATTGCTGTTTTATAACTGTAATGTCCCTACTATTGTGAATCGTAATGTAAATGTCTGATACGCAGGATGTCTGGTATTTGACCCTAAGGGAGTCTCAACCCACAGGTTGAGAATGGACGATGGTTCAATGGCCATCAGACCTACAAATCTCTATTGTTCTGGTGTATTAACATTACTGTGATAGAAAAAGCAAACCAATGCCAGAAAACATGGAGACCTACCAAAAAAGAAAAGAAATATAAAAATAAGTTTGTTGCAGATAGAAACACTGTAGACCTTTGGTTTTCTGACTCTAGCATTCCTTAAAGATTATAAATGGGTCCGATACTACTGTATCACTCTGCATCGATATATCTACACCAAAGTCCCTGGCATTTCTGTTAATAAACTTACATTTTATTTGTAAGGATTACAGCTATAATCATTTCTAAATATTAGGAACTGCAACAGGGTCTGATAATTGAATATTAATTACCCCGATCCCATTGTGCTTTTTATAAGCAGTCACACTGCCTTGAGCTGTTCTTTCATGATCTTGCATGGGTGTGGAGACGTGGGTGGGAAAGACTGTGTTTACCCTAGTTGCTCTTCCTGTGTCTGGGGAAAGGTTTTGAGGTTTTAAAGGGCTTGGTTATCTTTAAAGAAAAAGGTTCCATGCCGCTGTGCTTGTCAGCATTTGTAGGGACTCAAAGCACCCTCTCTGAGTGAGAGCACATTCTCAGGGTATTTGAACAGCCCCAAAGTTGCAGGCAGTGGGCAGCTGGTAAGTAAAGGCTGCCAAAATGAAATTTCAGTTGGGACTCTGGAAGGTGTTAACCTCTGGATGCCTTTCCACACACTAAGACAGCTCACTAGACTGAGGTTTACCCCTTCTTCCTTATCACAAAAAATGCAGAAACTGTCACTTCTCAGGGCTGCGGCACACTGCTGCAGTAGGAGCACCGTTAAGCTGGGGAGAAACCCCCAGGCCTAGGATGCTCCTCCTTCTGACTCCCTCACCTGTTTCTAGCGCAGCCTCCATTTGGTCACATTTGCTCTGACTTCATTCTGATTGCCTCCATCAGATGGTACACTCCGTTCTCAGGCTCGCCACATTTCTAATGGCTTGTTAAGATAAGTTTTACCATGAAAGAATACACACTGACTTTTCATGAACAATCCTGCCTGTGGCATGAGTCAGATCTCCAGTTGTTCTACCCCGTTTTCTACACGAGACTGGATGAGAAGAATTGGCTTCTCATTTCTCCAGCTGAATTCAGGGGTGCATGTGTATATACACCCCTAGGTGAGTTGAGGCATGCCCAACATGTCCATATACTTCAATGTTAGGTACACTACAGGATCAGTGATGGCCCTCCAAGTAATTATTTAGTGACTGTATTTATTATTAAATAGTTTTTAAAGATTTTATTTATTTATTATGTATACAACATTCTGCTTCCATGTATATCAGCACACCAGAAGACGGCACCAGATCTCATAATGGATGGTTGCAAGCCACCAGGTAGTTGCCGGGAATTGAACTCAGGACTCAATTCCAGGAATTGAACTCTGGAAGAGCAGTTGGTGCTCTTTACCTCTGAGCCATCTCTCCAGCCCTATTATTAAATATTTTTAAACAATTTTTTAAATGTAAATATATTTTGATTAGATTCTTTCCCTTCCTCAAGTTCTCTCACCTTTCCTACCCATCCAACAATTTTTCTCAAAAAACAGCCCCTCCAACCTAGAAACCAAAATTCAGTAATACGCAAAAAGAATAAAACAAACCCATCAAACTGTAACCAAATAAAAGCTCACAAAAATTGTGCAGTCCATTATTTGTTGGTGAGGGAAATGGGAAATCTTACTTCAATATTGATACCTATTATGTTGTTATTAAATATAATGTTAAACAAGGAGGACCCTAAGAGAGACATGCATGGTCCCCTGAAGAAGGGGAAAGGGTCAAGATCTCCTAAGCAAATTGGGAGCACGGGAAGGGGGAGAGGGAGCTAGGAGAATCAGAAGGGGAGAAGAGGAGGGATGCAGAGGACATGAGGGAGCAGAAAGGTTAAGTCAGGGGAAGAATAGATGATAACAAGAATGGAGATACCATAATAGAGGGGGACATTTTAGGTTTACAGAGAAATCAGGCACTAGGGAAATGTCTGGAGATCTACAAAGATGACACCAGCTAAAAATCTAAGCAACAGAGGAGAAGCTACCTTAAATGCCCTCCCCAGATAATGAGATTGATGACTGACTTATATGCCACCTGATAGCCCTCATCAAGCAGCTGGTGGAAGTAGAAGCCGACACCCACAACTAATCACTGAACTGAACTGGAATCCAGATGCAGAGAAGGACATACCATCTCTTCTGGTCTGTTTACACACACACACACACACACACACACACACACACACACACACACACACTTACTTCTGCCTTATTATCCCTTTGGGGCCATATGTTCATTCCACTCATCCGTGGCAGCATCCATTTTCCTCTAATACTGTTTTTGTTCTTTATTTTCAATTATTTCTTTTATTTTTGAGATTATAATATAATTACATCATTTCCTCCTTCCTTCCTCCCTCCAAACTTTCCCATATACCCCTTCTAGCTCTCTTTCACTCATGGCCTCTTTTTTCATTAATGTTGTTCCATACATATATGCATATGCTGATATTGTTTTTAAATGTATTCCTTTGATAGGACACTCATCCGGATCATCAAGACATTCTGAAAGCAATCGTATCATTCAAAGCACTCATGGTAGGTGACACTTTCAGATTGTCATTCTCCATTTTGTATACTTTGTTCCTGAAAGAATGATTTGTGTGTAACATTTCTTTCCTTAAGCAAAGGTCTTCAGGATGGAAATAATGCACTCTCAGGACAGTAGCTCTGTGATTCTTACATTTGCTTTTGTTCTCCACAAATCATGCTTGCCTATGAAAGGTCACCAGACTGCGGGTATAAAGCAATCACATTTGAAAGTCTTGGCCACATTAAGCATTGGTGTGTAGGTGGGGGTTTCCTTTTTTTTTCTTTTTCTTTACCCCCATTGCTCACCCTATGTCATTCACTGATTGGCATCAATACTGGATTTCACTATTTATGCCAAAAGATATGAATTTGTTCTTTGCATATGAAATGGGAATCCTTCCTAACAGGAAAAACATAATGTACTAAAATGAAACTGCTTAATATAGATTGCTACCAGAGGTAGCTATAATCTTGCATCTTGAGTATCAACGTTAGCCTGTCTCCTTGAACCTGCTGATGTAAAACCTTTTGATGCCATTTCAGAAGGAAAAAATACCCTTTATTTTGAGCAATGAGTTAAATTTAGATATGTTTGACATTTCTAAAGCATTCTGTGGGATTTGAACCAATGTTTAGCTTTTGATCCTTGCTAGAAGGTTACTCCATAGCATTCAGCATCACTCCACTTTTTTTGCTTTTGAAAGATAAGTAACTGATGTGTCAGTGCTTAAAGGGAAACTAAAGATCGGGCAAGGCATTGTGATAAATTTGCACCTGTTGTCAGGCAAAAGTAGTAAAAATACCTGCAATTTTACATGGCTCAACTTCGTAGAACAGCTCACTCAAACCCATGGATGGGATAGCATTTATTGGAACTTGTACCTCTTTTATTCATTCTTATGTAAATTAGCATAGAAGGCCTTTGGAAAAGCAGCACAAGCAAACAGCACAACAAATTCAAGAGTTTGTCAGGCATGGTAGGGCATGTTTGGACACCACCACTTGGGAGACAGAGAGTCAGTTCAAAATCAGAGCCTTAGTTACATAGTGAATTTGAGGCCTGCCTGGGCCATGTAAGAGCCTGTCTGAACAAACCAAGACTAAAATACACCCCTCCAACAATGGAAAGCAAATGTGTCTTTTTTTTTGTCATGTTGTAAAACTTGCTTTGATGGTGGTAATATATTTACTATAAATACATATGCTTTAAAATCTGCATAATGTATTTATTTCTTAAAGTCTTGGTTAGATGATGCAACAGATTTTTATAGAAAAGAAATTATTCACAAAAAGTATTATACCTTCATGTGGACAAAGTAATGCAATGGACCATTTGCTTAGACATGTATTCATTTTGGAATGAGTACTGTTAAATTACTCTAAGATAACTTTACTCTTCTGAGACAGGTTTTATATCTATGTATTTCATACCCCACATAGTACTCGAAGACTGTTTCTTGATTTGAATTTCCAATGGGATCATCATGGAATCCACTTGTATCCGTGTTTCCCCAATCCCTTTGGGAATAAAAATAATCTTAGTATTTTAAAAGGTACTGTTGCTCCCTAAACAAAGTCAGGACAGTGCCATTCTCTGTTTTCAAAACTCTAACAGTAATTTTTGTTTGTTTTTCTTACCATCAAGTTGCAGTTTTGTTGGAGAGTGAGCATACATCTTACATATGAAATTAGTTTTAATTACAGTCCTATTTACCCATGGCAGTGAAGGGCTGATCACTGTCCTGGCTCTACTTGATGGGATTCTGTTCCTTGTCTGTACAGACTCTTCATGGGGAGGGAGCAATAAGCCCCTTCTTAGCACGTCATCTTCATTCCTTGGCAAAATGGAAGCTATCTCCTCTTCTTATAATGTTGGGAGGATCAAAGCTAGGTAGTGGATGTGTTTGTCTGGCAGGAGCATGGATGGCCATAGAATTCAGGGTAAGGGATAAAGAGATCCAGTGAGCAGCAAGGAGTCTAAAGCCGTAACTTATTTGGAACTCGTTTTGGGTCTGAGAACTTTCCCCACCGGTCTCACCTGAATCCTTATTGTACCATGTTCTGTTTCACATCTGTAGGGGCAGTGCCAAGAACTGCGAAAGAGAAAACAACTGGAATTGCAGATCCTTTCAGAACCTATTCAGGCATGGGAAGGAGATGATATTAAGACCCTGGGAAATGTGATCTTTATGTCACAAGTAATGGTGCAGTATGGAACCTGTGATGTAAGTCCTCAGCATTTCTTCTTTCGTCTTTCCCTTCCTTTATTTGTACTTCTGTCAAGGTCAACTGGGGTAGGGGCAGAGGGAATAGAAAATAAAGGGTAACTTTGAGACACATTTAAACGGTAATATCAACAGAAAGGGGTGGCTTATGGGATACAGAAGATGGCTGATATAATCTACACCCACTAACTTTCAAAAGACCCTGGGTGTCTGCATGTAGATGTTCTGTAAGCAGCTGTTAATGTACTATGGAAATGTAGGTGAGAGGTCGGCATTAAAGACAGAGATGTAGATGTCTCTGACAAATGTACTTTTCTAGGAAGTACATATCCAGAGAGAAGCACAGAGGTTCAAGATGGATTATTTCTTTTAGGAAGAGGCCAGGATAGGAGAGAATGGTTGATCGTGTCGCCTGCTGTGATTTATTGGGTGTTCGTGTTGTCTCCCCTCTGCATAAACACCTCCATACACTCTCTGATGTGCTTGTGGCAGAGATTCATTACTTCAGGTTAATAAGCAATCTCATTGAAAATGCAGGTGCCCTGGGGGAGGCTAATGCATCGAGGGTAACTATTAGTCATTCATATCTCAGGGATAAAATCCTTGGATGAAAGGAGGGGAACCCATTGTGGGGCTCAGTGGGTGACACAGCTAGGAGAATAGAAAAGAATTGGGGACTGTGTTGTCATTGAAACGCCTGGAAGAGTACTTGAAAGTGGCCAGCAAGCTGAGTGCTATGGAAGGTTCAGAGGCCAAGGAGTGTGAGGGCAAAAAAAAGCCATTGGATTTTGCTAGAAGGCAGTTATTGATGACTTTGAGAAAGCAGGGGGAATTGCAGTTAGGGAGGAATCAATGGACAGAAAATGAAGGCAGCGAGTAATTTGGCAATCAAATGTCAAGAAATGAGATATTATGAGCAAGGTCCTTAAGATGTTGAGAGTATGTTAAAGGCAAAAGAGGAGGACCCAATAAAACAGGAGAGGTTGTTAAGGGTGATGTCTGTAGAAGGAAAACTAGGCAAGAGAAAGATCTGAGAGAATAACGGTTGTCCCAACAGCTAGCTCTGAAGGTTTACTCTATTCAGTGGGAAGGAGAATGAGGGGATAGCTGAAAGGGTAATTGTATCAAAAGAATTTTTTTTGGCTTTTCAAGATAGGGTTTCTTTGTATAGCCTTGGCTGTCCTGGAACTAGCTCTGTAGGCCAGGCTGACCTCTAACTCACAGACATCTGCATGCCTCTGCCTCAAGATGAAATTTTTTTATCTACTAATTGTGACTCTGTTAAGGGGATCAGAGCATCCCTCATGTACTAAGTTTACTTTAGTGCAATCAAAAAGTATAGTTGACAATAATGCATTATAAAAATCTTAAAAGAACTAGAAGAGAGAATTTCTTTTTATTTAAAAGTAGTTTATACATTTGCTTGTATGTTGTGTATGCACATGTGTGTGCTCAAGCACACATGTGGAGGTCAGAAGACAACTGGTAGGGGTTGGTTCTCTCCTTCTACCACATGGATCCTGGGGATCAAATTCAGGTCTTCAAATTATCCATCACACTTGCTGTCAGACGAGTCTTTACCTAGTGAGTCATCTCACTGGTTCTATCAAGGATTTTGAGTTTGTCATGAAGAAATGATAAAAGTTTAAAATAGTAGATATGCTAATAACTTAGATTTGGTCATTACCCAATGTATGCATGAATTGAAATGCCATATTGTTTCTTATAAATGTGTATAAATATGTTATGTGCCAATAAAAAACATTAAATTGGGCTGGTGGTGAACAGGATCTAGTATGTATAAGGTCCAACATTGTATTTCCAGTGTCATATACAGACACCAAATAATCCACACCAAATTTTAAAAATATATTTACTTCCTTGTTTTACATGTCACACAGTAACTATCTCTCTATATGTGTATGTGTCTATGGACTTTTCCATATATGTGCATTTGGTTGGAGGCCAGAGGTAGACAATAAGCAAATATATGGACGCTAGGAATCCTAACCCAGGCCCTCATGCTTGAGCACAGGTACTTTAGCCACTGAGCCCATGATTATCCTGTATTCATGATTAGAAATAATTTGATGACTGAGAATATTAGCAGACCATAAATTTATTTTTTATTAATTAAAAATTTTCATTTATTTTTCATAGCAACCACAGTTTTCCCTCCCTCCTCTTCTCCCATTCCCTCCCCCACTGGTCCCACTTCTAGGAGCCCCACAAACACACCAAGCTACACCACTGTCACACACACACACACACACACACACACACACACACACACACACACTCACAGAGGGCCTAGGTCAGTCCCATGTAGGCTCTGTAGCTGTTGGTCCAGAGTCCGTGAATTCCCAGGAGCTGTAGCCGACCATAAATTTCTTATCTGCTGAAAGTTGCTTCACTTTGCTACTATTCAAAATTAAGTTAGATTTCAGTTTTGGGAACATTGAGAGACTTAATTTGTGTCCCGAACTAGCATGTGACACTGACGAAGAATCTGTGTGGGTTCTTTTTCTCACACACGGGGAGCAACGGCCATACTCGTTTGGCGCTTTTGAGTTGGCTGTCTTTTCACAACACACTGCCGATGCTCAGGTTGGTGATTATGTAGGGCCTGTATTTCGAAGCAGTGCTTTCAGAAGGTCCTAAAAAAGCACTCCAATTGCTGTTCTTCCTTTCCTGATTTTGCTTCTGCTTCAGGAAAAAGAGGAACGGTATTTCATGCTGTTTTCAAATGCCTTGATCATGTTGTCTGCAAGTCCTCGGATGAGTGGCTTTATCTACCAGGTGAGTAGCCCCATATAAGACAAATTAGCAAAGGCCAGATGAAAACAGGCTTCTGTTCGGAAGTGGTATATGGATGATAGCATTATAAGCTCAAGCTGGCAAAGGTGGAATGTTTTAACTCTTCACTATAATGAAACTGCATGTAAGAACAGATGTTCTTGAGGCCAAAGACCATTGCAGTCATATCATCCTGTCCTGGCTATCTGCTGTTATGCTTATGAGCTAGGTTTCCAGTTGTATAGTAGAAATCTAAATTGATAATTGGATAAATTAGTAGCAACAGTTTACAGACCCGTATTGTTACTGCTGAAAAAACACAAAGCTGGGACTTGATCCTGGAATTGTAATATTGCAGTGAAGTTATAAGACTTGGGTTGTAAGAAGCAACCTTAAATGCCTTAAGGAATGAAACCTCCCTCAGGCTCCCAAATGTAGACTATTATGCTATGATTCTCTGTTAGATGTGATCCTGGCCATTACTCCCTTTCATAAAATGTGAGCCTTTGCTTTTCAATTCATCTGACAATACATTAGAAAGTCACCTGCTTTGTAAATCATGAGCTTAGGTTTAAGGTGTATTAGCAAAATGCACTTTTCTCCCTTGCTTTCTTGTATAATTAAAATGTAGACTGGAGAAGCATTATATATTGTCACACTAGTGGAATATGTCTATCTATGTGCTTTCTGAGAGGATCGAAAGTCTGAGAGAAATATGTACTATCATAGAGTTAATAAGAATCTTCTTTTTCTGCTAGGGAAAAATACCAATAGCAGGGATGGTGGTGACTAGATTAGATGAAATTGAAGGGAATGACTGCACATTTGAAATCACAGGTAGGTAATTTTCTCCTTTTCATGTAGCTACTTCAAATCCTTTTTGGAATAAAGTGGAGTTTAAACAAATAAATGCTATTATTTGCAGGTTTTACAGGCATATGGCAAAGCCCATTCTATGCTCTGTGATAACTAGAGCAGACTGATAAAACAGTGAAGCTTCCTTGTCATTTAATAGCCTCGGTTCTGCCATTACTTTCCATCTTCTCTTGCGTAAGACCTACTTGTCAGAGCTAGAGAATAACAAAATGGACTGACTGTCTCCTTCCCTGTCATGTGGTGCACGGTGGTCTAGAAGCCAAAGATGTGGGTTTTGTCACCAATCTTAGTAGCCTATAAACTAGCAAGGCATAGTTGTGTTCTAAGAAGCCATGATGCTTTCTGTAGAAATTGAGCCCAATCTTCATGATTCTCCCTGACATTTTAGCCTATTGTCCCTTTTGCTGGGCCTCTGTGATTTACTTGTAATGGCTGCACTTCTACATGTGTGCCACAGTGGTGATGGCAGTGTTAATGTGCCTGGACCTTATCAAAACCTGTACTCCTCAATAAAGAGCCTAAAATTTGGTACCTGCTTAAAGATTTTTCAACCGGTTTCATCTACATGTTGTTCCCTCTTGGACACTGAGCAAAGCAGTACAATGTTCTTAGATGAAGCTATGTATGGACTAGATGGCCAGTCAGTACACTTAAGGTTTTGGATTGCAAGTGTGTTTATTGTGAGGTTTTGCACTATATCCAATATTTTGCAAAGGGTAGAAATCAAGAACAGTTTTAGAAGTAAAAATAAATAATTTACCATATTATCACAACTCCCCTGTTCCTAATATTGAAGTTTGGAGGGATTATTTCATAAAGAGGAAGATACTTGAAAATAGATGCCCAAAAGAAGTGTGTTTGTAAGAAAGATCCTTGTATTTTGGTCCTAAATGTTCATAATTGGGTGATACAGGTAACGTGATAGAGAGAATTGTTGTCTGTTGCAACAATAACCAGGACTTCCAGGAATGGCTGGAGCAGCTGAACAGACTGACCAGAGGACCAGCCTCTTGCAGTTCATTATCTAAGACATCATCATCATCATGTAGTACTCAATCTGTAAGTAGTTCATTGGGATTGTTGAAGTATTGGGATTGCTGAAGTATTGGGATTGCTGAAATATTGGGACTATTGAAATTTTGTCAGACTTTGCCTGCTAAAGACTTCTAAAAAACCAGCAGCAAGCATGCCCTTTGACTTTGGGTGGTCTCTGTAGATTCTGAAGTACAGTTAAACCTCACTAATTCTGATTTCTCATCATTGTGAAGCTCATTAAAATTAATAAAACATTGCAGTTAAGTATGTGTGATCTTGGTCAGCAGTCTTAAGGTACTCTGTTTAACTGATAGTCAAGTGTTTCCTACCAGAGGACCTTCTAAGAGGTTTTAATGATAAACAAGGCTTACTCGTTTCCTAACTGTTATTGTCATCTTAATCATGTGCTAAGTCCAAGCAAGTAGTTCACTTCCCTGAATGCTTAAACAGCCTCACATAATCTCACCAGGCTTTCACATCTGTTAAGTAACCTGCCTGGAAAGGTAAACACTTAGCATTGTCATCTGAGTTCTCAGAAATCTAGAATTTATGGAGTTGGAATTGATGAGATTTTACTGTACTTGCTGGGTGAAATGGAAGCTTTCCTCTGCTGTCTGTTAATGCTCAAACCTGTTTTGAGTGCTGTGTGTTGTGGTGGTGGAACACAGGCTTTGGCAACAAATCTGGGTTCAAATCTTATCTTTGCCGATTTTTAGCCAGTCACTTCGCTTTTCTGAGTCTGTAGTTGTTTACTCTGATGAAAGAGCCCACTTAAGAATATAATTGAGTGCCAAACACATCACCGAAACTCAAATGGTTTCTGTTGTTCCACTTTCCTCCCTTACAGAGGAAACATTTCTACCTTAAATGAAATTGCAGAAAAGATAGGACAGGATCATGGGACACGGAGTCCGTTTTGTGCGGTTCCTTAGAACCCCCATACTTTTGTTTAGCAACTGTTAGTTTTCCAACTGGTCACTTTCACTATTCCATCCTCCCCTTTCATGTCTGCCTTTGCTGAACCAATGAAGCTATTGTCATTCTCTCACTGGGTGGTACCAGGTCGGGTTCAGATGGCAGATTGCCAGCATCTCATGAGATATTTTCCCAGTCTTTTAGCTCTACTGGACAGCCCCGAGGACCCTTGGAGCCTCCTCAAATTATAAAACCGTGGAGTTTAAGTTGCCTACGACCTGCACCTCCACTTAGACCATCAGCAGCTCTAGGTTATAAAGAGGTAATTTTACTACATATGGTATAAAATGCTTCTGACGAGCTAATGTTGGAGCTTATTGCAAATAGTTCAGTGAGAATATGCTAGATTTTATGATAAGATATATATTGATATGTATGTTCATATACATATACATATCACTCTTGATTGCTAGACTCAGTGATTGTTTCTTAATTTTCCATTTCCCTGCTCTCCATCTGCAGTCATTGATAGAACTGAAGAGTTCAAGTGCACTGCCTGTTTCCCTAGTCTGTTCCTTAAGTGCCTCTGTTGTTACTCTACAAGGTGACAATAATTCCTTAGATTAGCTAACTCTGTACACACGTCTCAAACAAGAAACACTTCATTGGAAGCTGCATGTCCAATCAAACAACCAATTCTGCATTTTGTTTCATGTTGATCAATGAAACACAACCAGTAAAGTGTCATGAGACCAAGCCGTGTATCTCAACTATGAAAGAAATCCCTGCTGTAGTGGGAAAGAGAGAAGAACATCATGAAAGAAATGTCTTTTTACGCAGAGGCTTCCCAGTATCAGCTTCCCTCCCAGGGTGTTTGATGTTTGCCTAGTGTGCTGCCAAGATACACCATGGCCAGAGTGTCTGGTCCTTTTCTCTAGCAGTGCAGCCAAAGCATGTCAGTCACTAGCTCCCATAGCTGCACAAGTGTTACCTTTTCCACCCAGTGAGGGCTTCCCCCTCTTACTTACTTCTAATTATTTCATAATTCAGAAAGACATTCACTTATTAATAACTGGTCCTAGGTTCCTGTTGTATGAAGAGTAAGTTGCTGACAGTTATGAAATGAACCTTACAATTTTGATGTAAAGGCAATGTATAATTCTCTGTCCCATGTGTTTTGATCTTGGAGACTTTTTGCAGTTTGGAGTGTAGTTTGATTTGATCAACCACGCTTCTGCTCCAATTAATTGTTGCCTCTGCCTCTAAGTGCAATAAAATGGAACAATATAAAGACACTGGAGGATTTTTCTTAACCCTTTCAACTGATGCGATAGGGACATAACTCGAGCATTTTCTTCTAAAGTAGCTCTATTGAGAATTTGGGCAGGAAGTGGTTCCACGGATTTGCTTTGAGAGTGACCTACACCTTTCAGATTTCTTTGATTACTTAAACTACGAGTGCCATTTCATAGTAACCTATTCCCCTTTTTTGATATCTTTTTCTTTTTTTTGAATTACAAACAAGGTTGAATTACATAATCTCGGTTCCCTTCTCCCTCCCCTATTCCCTTTTTTTAATAATGGACATTTTACAACTGTCAGTTACTAAAGTCATACCAAGGAGAGCTCTGAAGGGTAAAGTTGACTTCATCTTTCACATAACTAATCTATTAAAACTAAGGCATGCTCACTATGTTTCTGCTGGGGGAAGAAAGTTATTAATATATTCTTGCTATGTACTGTGCATTTCGGTGATTTTTCAGCATTTGTAATTCTGCACAGAACTGGATTCTTTGGACTTTTGCATGAGGATATTGCATCTGAAACTAATGTGGGAAATGTGATGATATTCTCTCCATGTAATTTATGATAATACTAACATTTCAAATGTTGTTTTAGAATTATTGATAAATGGATTTGGTCACAATAACCATCGACCTCTCACGCTCATCTTCTCTTTCTTTACATATTCATTTTAGAGGATGTCTTATATCTTAAAGGTAAGGGTAGAACAGTGACATCGTAATGTTGTTGTGCTGTAACCTTTGATGAATGAAGCTTTCCTTTATGCTTGTTTTGTCCCTTGCTATAATTGGTGGCTAAAATGTGAAGATGCAATTCTGACATGTAAGTACTTTCTTCAAAAGCAGGCTTGTGTTTGATGCGCGTAAAATGTCACTTTATATATCATGCCTTTAAAATGCCCATTTTCCTATGTTTTTAATACTAGCTTTTCCTCTTTTTTTTTAAGCACGTATGGTTTTTCATGTTTGTCTCTTTTCAAGTCTAAGTGGACCACTGTGGCTGAGTGAAGACAATTAAAGTATTTGTTTCATATATTTTAAAGTACTAATTATTATTCATGTATAAGATAGACACACACAACCATATATATATATATATATATATATATATATATATATATGATGGACAACATGTAATATCAGGGTGGTATCTTGGGATTGTAAGTGTAAGATTTTAAGAGACCAATCTGTTTACTTTCGTGTTAACATTGATTTTTTGTATTAGTTACACATATGGCAAAACCTGAAGTCACTTGTTTTTCATTTCCATTGTATACTAATTAAAAGTGTAGCTTTGGCTATAGAACCCAAAGTTATCTATCAGGAAACCCTTCACAAAATTCTCCTTTCTGAGAAAATGACATAGTCTTCCGCTGTCATTTTCCTATTTGACTGATAGGAATTATAGTTTTCTTTGTGGTACTTCTTTTAAGCAAAACTTACTCAAATAGTTTTAAATTTTTAGGAAAGGGATAACTGTTCTAGCAGTAGTTACATTGCCAAACTATCCATGGGGAACATCAACCAAGTTAGGAATGCTGGTACTCTTCTGGTGTTGAAATCCCATTACTCTTGCTGCAGATGGTACCCTAAAGGCACTGACCCTCCTGCACAATCTGCATCCTTCTTCATTCTTATTCTCATTCCTGTGGCAACTGAGAGTGGAATGTCATTGCCTGTGCTTTGTTGAACCTTTTCAAGTTTCCTGAAGCCATTTTTAGTATGTGTTATCTAAAATTCTGACACTTTCCTAATGGATGCTATCACAATGAGAGATGCATTCGGATTCATTTGATTGGCTCTATTTTCATTTGTATTTGGGAGAGGATGTTAATTCATGGAGAAACCATTATCCTTACAGGAATCTAGTAAGAGCCCCAAGACGATGAAGAAGTTTCTTCACAAAAGAAAGACTGAGCGAAAAGCATCTGAGGAAGAATACGTGATTAGAAAAAGTATGTGTTCTGTACTTTTGCAAAGTTATTTATGGGTGAACTAACAGGAGAATTTTTAAAAGCAGATAATTAGAGCAGTTTGTTCTTGGCATCATCTGTTGTAAAAATGCGTGGAAAATTTGGTCACTCCTAAAACTTCTGAGTAAGCTGTCCTCTGCTTCACTTCCTGCTGATGCTGACAGGCATCAATCTGTGTCATTTTCATGCTGCAGAACACTTTACCCCACCTGCTTTACACCCCCCCCAATGGGGCCAGTTTGCTATGGACACCTTTTTGCCCTTTCTGATGCCTGGGATATGTTTCTGAACAAACAGACTAAATGGACTTGAGGACAGAAGTCCTTCTGGCAGTCTAATGCTCAGGGAAAATCTCATTTGGCCGAGGAATCAGTCTGCTGACATCCAGAAAGATCACGTTATCTAGGGAACTGATAAAGTCAGTCAGTCAAGTGAGATGCCTGTATTTGGCTCTAAAATCATGAACAATGAGCTAGTCATGCAGCAGCACTGTGTGTACCACCAGCAAGTCCAGCTTAGATGAATTTTTGCTGTGGCTAGGGACATAGTTGAGTTCACAGAGTACTTGCCAAGCAAGCACAGAGCCCAAAATTTGATCCCTAGCACCACATAAACCAGGCATGGGAGGCATGTGCCTGTAAACCCCACTTGGGAGGTGGAAGCAGGAGAATCAGAAGTTCAAAGTTATCCTCAGATGCATAACAAGTTAGAGATCAGTCTAGTTTACATGAGACCCTGTCATAATGTGATACTATAATAGTATAAATAATATAATGTGATATTAATAATAAATCTTTGCTGGACTCCAATTCCTGCAATCCCAAACCTATCCACAACCAAACTTATTAGTGCAATGTTGCTAGCTGAGCATGTAAAGACTGAGAACCAGTGATATACTGGCTGGTTGAGAAGACAGGTGGGGTGAATTGGGAAAAGCTCTTAAAGAAACAAGCCTTGGAATTTAATTGTCAGGCAGACTGTTGTACTGAGTGAGCACTGAAGCCAACGCCAAGTCCCAGTGCCGTAATTTTAGCCTTCAAGGGATGACTGATAGACCCCACTAATTTCGAGTTCTGAACTTCAGGAGCAGCCTCTTCCCTGAGTACTAACCCCAGAGCTCTCAGGGCTACTGTTGGTGTGACACTTGTCTCAGGAGGCTTTAACAAATTTTGCCTGCCTTTCAGAAACACTGTGAGTCCTTGGCAGTGATGGGCACACCATCATTTTGAGTGTCCCAGGGTCATATGTCTATGAGAAGTCATTACTGATTCAATTTGACAGGTACAGCCGCTCTGGAAGAGGATGCTCAGATCCTTAAGGTGATCGAAGCCTACTGCACAAGCGCCAATTTTCAACAAGGTAATGGCTCAAGTAGAATTCCTCACACTGCTTCCGCTAATGAATGGGGTTTGTTCTTTGCCTCTCACTGTCTCTTGGGGGAATAAAAAACCATCAGTGCAGATCAGTTGCAGGGCATGGAAAGCACGTGACTCAGTGCAGAGCAGAGGCGCAGGACTGAATCTTTCAGATAAGGCAGTTTTAGCTACTGGGTGCTGTGTTTCTGCACGGTTGCTTTTCACCCAGAGAGACAGAGAGATAGATGCAAGCGGGAAAAAGTTGGAGGTGATAGAAATGAAAAAGGTTTTTTTTTTTAAAAAAGTTGCTCTCTTTTGATCTACCCAGATACCTCCACCAGCCCTAGTTAGGAATTAAAGAGCCCAGAGAGTTCCTGTGTCTGTGAACTGATGCTAATCTTGTCTTATAGGCAGAATTGGAAAGGAAGTCAAAATACTATCTTTCATCAGCTATGTATTGAGGTAAACGATGCTTCACCAGACTTAGGTTTCAAAGTTGCTCTGAAAATCTGGAAATGTAGCTGCTTAGAGCTGAGGCTCTTCAAAATGTATAAAATGTCTCAAGGAGCTGCTAGGTGAGGGTATTTCCCTGAACAGCTTTCAGGTTGTACCCTGAAAGCTAGGTGATGCCTTCTGGCAAGGCCTTGTGTTTTTCTCCAGTGTAGGTCACATAGATTATATATTTTGTTCCCTATCATCATATACATATAGGACACCCTTTAGAAAGTGTCTCATGTCTGCATGAGGACCAAATGGCCAAAAGTGCTGGAGTTTTTCACAACTACTGACCAGCTGCTTCCTTGCTATGAGAGGGGTTTCTTAGGTGACTGCCTTGACACACACTCTTGGAAGCTAGCACATCTCACAGGCTGTCACAAGAGGAGAGCACTTGATGTGGAAATCAATACATTTCACTGTGAACAGAGAAAGTGCACCACAGGCGTAATCTGACTGTGGCTTGTGGCACGCTCGGTCCTAATAGCAAGTTTTGATGAGCTGGAAGAGGAAAGAGAAGTTTTATTGAGAAAGCTACGATGGAGGTGGGGTGAGGAGACATCAGAAGAGTATCCCTCATACAAAATCCAACCTTACCTCACCTCTGCACCACCTATTTTCCTAGATGCAGAGTCCATCCAAGTGCTTAGAGGTGAAAGCTCAGAGGTGATCTGACCAAAAGAGGCACAGTTTGGTTCCTCCTTCCTACTCTCCCTTGTACATGTGGGAAGTATTCTCAACATTCAGATGTAGCCAACATTTTTCAGCAGCACAGTGGCCCTCCATTTCACCCCCGTCAAATGTCCTATTTCCCTAGAAGTGACTGCTCTTGGCTTTCTGTATTCATCCACCCATCCATCCATCCATCTATGCATCCATCCATGCATCCATCCATCCATCCATTTATCTTCTGCATACTAATTAAATACTTAAGAAGAGCTATTCACTGAACATGGAAGCATCTCACCTCTGGGAAGATGGGAGTGATCTAATAAAATCAGTGAATGTGCACACCTCTGGAGGATTTTTTTCTGAAACAGAACAGGCTGGTGACCCAGGCAAAGTGAAGATTAAGCCCTTAAGCCCAGAGAGGAAGGCTCTAGAATTAGTTGTGGAGAAGTTGAAACTACCTATCACCTCTTCTTTCCCAAGCTGGAGAGACAGTGTGGGCAGAGAGCAATGAAGATACATGTGTTTTGTTGATGATGTGATAATCTTCCAGCTCCACTGTACCCAGGGTCAAAAATAGATTTAAGTCACTTTACGTTTCCCTAGAGGACTTCAAAAGGAACAAATGCTGCTTCTGAAGCCCGTTGAGCCCAGAGTAGTGCAATTAAAGAACACCCGATCATGGAATGTGGTGTGGGATTCCTGGAGGAATGCAGAGATGGGGTACCAGTGTCAGTTCTTAGCACACCAACTCCCGTTTCTTGAAAATCATATTACACCATTTGGCCATTTAGAATTCTTCCTGTCGGGAAAATTTAAGAGTGGCACAATTGTCCTCTGAATGCAAGGATGTGAAGAAAGCTGCTGCTGTAACAGCAGTGGAAAGGACAGCCTCTGATAATCACTCTCCACCCCCTCTTTGGCAATCTTCACTTTGCAGGTACTCGTAAAGATTCTGTCCCACAGTTACTACTCCCTGAGGAAGAGAAACTCATTATTGAAGAAACCAGAAGCAACGGGCAGACCATCATTGAAGAAAAGTGAGTAGAGAAAGTAACCCCTTTCTTGACATGCCTAGGGCCTGAAAGTAGGTATGCCAGGCTGTCTTGGGGCTTCTGTTGCTATAATAAAACCCATAAACATGAACACCTTGGGCAAGAAAACTGTTTATTTCAGCTTACAAGTCTCAGGTTGCACTCCATCACTGAGGTAAGTCATGACAGGAACTCAAACAGGGCAGGAACTTGGAGGCATGAGCTGATGCAGAGGTCATGGAGGGGAGCTGCTTACTGGCTTGCTCACCATGGCTTGCTCAGCCTGCTTTCTTATAGAACCCAGGAGAGTGTGGGCAGAGAGCAATGGATGCTCTCACCCACAATGGGCTGGGCCTTTCCTCATTACTCACTAATTAAGAAAAATGCTCTACAAACTTGTCCACAAGCCAATAGGGTAGGAGGTATTTCCTCAGTTGAAGCTTCCTCTTCCAAAATGACTATAGCTGTGCCAAGTTGACATAAAACTAGCTAGCACACAGGTTCTTCCTCGAAGGGCCCCTCCTTCTCCTCCCTCTTCCTTCTCCCTCTTTCTTCTCCTCCTACTTCCTTCTCATTCCCATCCTTCTCTTCCCCTTCTTCCACAAAAGGCCCTTCTTTGCTGAGCATACAGTTGGGAGCCCCAAGAGGGCAGGAGGAAGGGCAACAGAAGCAGAGGGCTAGAAGCCTCCTGCTTCCCTGTGGAGTAAGCAGCATCCCAGCACTGAAAATCTCTGCATGGTATGTCAGGAGATATCCAGGAAGGCCTCAGCATGCATCTACATGCCCACAGCCATGTTGCTCTGTAGGAACCTGGATTTGTTTGTGTCCTATGTTGTGGGGTCATCTGTGGTTGCCATCTGTGGTAACCGGTCTTTGTGCCCCACATTGGGTGCCATCTGTAGCTTTCATCTTTAGTTGCTCCATATTGTGGTGCAATCTGTATTAACTCATGTTTATTTGTGGCCCATGTTGACTGGTCATCTCTTGACACACATCTTTGGGGGGCTTCAGTCAGATCCAGCTGACTTTCCCAGTTTGTCCCTGAAAGGGGGAATATGGATTGAGAAGCAGCAGGTAAAGATACTAAGGAAAAAGATAGAGACACAGAATAAAGTCAGGAAGGCAATCTAGTGAATCACTGAACTTGACAAATGTGGTGATATATTATTTATGATTTATTAAAGCTTGTATTAGACAAAAAGGGGATTTGTGGTGATATATTATTTACTATTTATTAAAACTTGCCTGAGGATTCAGAAAGCAAAGTCAGCTATAAGCCACAGAAGCCAGGCACACACCTTTAATCCTAGCAGTCGGAAGCCTGCAGGTGGTGGCACACACCTTTAATCCTAGGACACAGGATTAAGAGGTAGACAGATCTCTGTGAGTCAAAGGCCACCCAGATCTACACAAGAGTGAATCAGTCTAAAAAGAGAATTATAGCTCACACCTTCAATCCCAGGACTCATAAGAGGTATATAAGACAGAAGCAAGGTCTCAGTATTGAGCATCCATTCTTCAGCTACATTGAGAATAGGAACATCCCAGCCCTGTAAGAGGTAAGAGCTCTCTGGTAGCTTGGCTGCTTTGATTTTCTGAATTTCAGGCAGGATTTAGTAAATAATAAATAATGTATCACCACAGCCAAGTTTATTCTTCATCATTCTAATATACCCAAACCAAAAAGGGGAGAAAGACAAGAGATTTCTTTATCAAGATACAAGGAACAAAGAGGCTTACTTCCGCAATCTTCCAAACATTTAGTAGACTAAATCTCTCATTATGTGACCTTGAGGGTTAAAAGTAACCACACCTTAGACCAAGTCTCTTGTTATTTACACAAGATACCCATGTCTTAGATCAAACATCCTACAGTAGCCATACCTTAGACCTTTAGGTCTTAGGACTTTAACCTTGGAAGCATAAGGATAGTTTTGAATTCTCCGATCTTAAGTCAAGATGAAGCTGACACTGCTCACACCTTTTCAGTCAGGAGCCATCTTTGTCACAGCTGACCTCCTATAAAGTCCTAAAGCAATCTGGTGGAAAAAAGCATCACTTTCAAAGATGAAGTAAATAAAGTTCTGGGAAACTGTGCTCATGTCCTACCTTTCACAGTTGTGAGTGTGACTTACGTGGGATGGGGTCAGGTTAAATACCTTCCAGCTCATAAAGAAGCATAGAGTAGCCAAGAAACTCACTTCTTTATAATTGAGTCATTTCTGAAGTCAGGCCTGAATTTGCATAGGCTAGCACCTCTTACAGTGCTTGTCATTGTGGGTGTGTTTTCACACCTGCTATATGGTAAAGCACTTGGGCTCAAGAGAAGAGGCCAAAGTCCCAGTTCTGCTCTCAATTTTCTATATATTGCCAGTTAAACCTGGGCTAGTTCTTCCACCTCTTCAGATTTGTAGTCCTTACCTGTAAAATGGGAATGATAGAAATATTTTCTGAGCTATTATGTGATCAGATATAATAATTATAGAGGTTAGCACTCAAAGGTAATAACAGGTATACTAATTGTTGTTGTTAAGAACATTATTATTGATATAGTAATTATAATAGCCTTGTGAAGGCTTCAAGGAATGTAGTATTATCCCTATTTTACATGTAAAGAAAGCAATGGCCAAGACAAGATGAGAAGGAAACTGGTTATACAAGGTCAGAGTAATAGTAAGTGGCAGGACCAAAACTAAAACATGTGGTCCTAGCGGATCTTTCAGAGGACCAGTTTAGTTCACAAGACTCATGTTAAGCCCCTCACAACTGCTTGTAACTCCAGCTCCAGGCAATCTGGTGCCCTCTTCTGGCCTCCTTGAGTACCTGCACTTACATGTGCATAAACATATCAATAATAAAAATTAAACTTAAAAATTACCAACTAAAACCTAGATGTATAAATTCTTTGACTAGAACTAGTTGGGGGCAAAGAATGCCACAAGTATACAGGTAATTTTACCATCAAAAATTTTACTATCTTTTAATGTCCTGGTTATCTTTAAGGTGAGGTTTGCTAAATGGGAAAGATAATACCACAGCATGACTATTGTAGCATACACAAGGTCTTATGATACCTCTCATTATATATCAATATATACTCCTATTCTAATGCTATAGCAATCAAACCTTAGGACAGGAATCTTAAAAGAATGAACTAACAGGATCATGGAGTAGAACAATGGTTTCCAGAGCTTGGAGGGTCTACAAAAAAAATAATAAGTGATGTTGGTAAAAGAAAACCTACAAAGTTCAATTACGTAAGGTGATAAATAGGTTTTAGTCTATTTAACATGCAGCCTGATGACTAAAGTTAATAATAATGTCTCTTATTCTTGGCATTTACTAAGAGTTTAGACCTTCAGTGTTCTCAAAAGACATACCCACAAATAGTATGACTACATCTGGTGATGGCTATGTTATTAGCTTCATGTGGGACATCATTTCATAAGACAAACACACAAAAGCATCCTGTTGCATACTTTAAATATATACAGTTTTTATTTGTCAGCTATACCTTTAAATTGAAAAAAGACAAATTTTATAGCCGTTATCTGTTGTTTCCTGGCCACTCAAGCTGGAATTGAGTGGGGAAGGAAATGGCTAGTATAGAAATGGTGCTGTAATATGGTATTGAAATGGACATGTGTAGCGAGAGGTTTTCTCCTATGAAGAGAAGAATATGGACCACTCAGAGCAGGGTTATTCTCCATCAGCTAGAAATCCCACTGATTTCCATATCTGTATTTATATAGAGTTATGGATTGCTTATTTATCAGCACTTCATTACCAGCCATTCATTTTTGGATTTTCTCTGTATGTTTTAGGAGCCTTGTTGATACTGTTTATGCCTTGAAGGATGAGGTCAAAGAACTGAAACAGGTAACACATTATCAAAGTTAGCTTCCCAGGTAACAAAATTGCTCTGTCTTCCTGGCCACCAGCTGGGAGCTCCTGTCAGGTAGAGTCCAGGAGCAAGGTAGTGGGGGAATGTAGGGGAAGCTGTAGCCACGCCTTCTTAGGGGCTGGGATTTAGACTAAAAGGGGAATTGTAGGGGAAGCTGTAGCCAGCCCCTAAGAAGGCGTGGCTACAGCTTCCCCTACAGGGGAAAATATGTATCTTCTTTGTGTTATCAGGTGGGTTTTATTTCTTTAATCATGTGGCCTTGAATTCAGATCTGTGCAGCAGAGTCCCAAACATAGACACTACTTTCTCATTCCCTCACATCTTAAGAAAAAATGTAAGCAAGCCCAGGTGTGGGGGTGCCTGTCTGTAATCTTAGCAACTAGGAAGGTTGAGGCAAGGAGATCATGGGTTTGCTTGCCTGGGTTCTATAGCAAGATCTTGTTGTGGAAAAGTACAGAAAGGAAGGGAATAATACAGGAGAGATAGAAGGAGGGAAAAGAGAGCTGTCGTTGGTGGTTTTCACATAGGTGATGTGGCCCTATGCTCTGTGATTTGCACTCCACCTATGTGATGAGACTGATTGTACCTTGTGACAAGGGGGAGGATAAGGCAGAGGAAGTCTAGAGCCTGCAGGAGCACTTGTGCAATTCGTAGCCAATTTTGGATGGGGCATGGCAAAGTCCTGAACTGAGGCAGGTGGTGAGGCCTTAAGGAGTACAGCAAATGTAAAGAGACATTGTAGAGTTGGAACCTATGACATATGCTGGCCCAGTGCTGGGATTAGGTGAGAACAGATATTAGAGAAGCTTCTCGCCTGGGTTTGTAATTTGCTATGGTAGGCATCCTTTCAGAGATTCAGAAGCACTGGAAGAGGTTTGGAGTCATGCGGGAGGTGACACGAAGTTCCCTTTAGAGCCTAGTAAGTTTAAAGTGCTTACAATCTCCATAGATGGAGCAGCCACACTGGTTTATCCTGTGAGGCTGGCACTGGAGAGATTTGGGAAGCCTCTTAAATATACACTTGTGATGATAGAGAAGTGACCCTAAATGAAAAAGTGTGCAACCAGGGCAGATTCAGTCTTACGGAACACTTGCATTTAAGTGAAGAGTGTAGCAGGCCGCTTACATACATGCAGAAAATCAGAAGATGTAGTCAGAGTGAGGGATGCCATGAGGAGGAGGAACCCTGGGAAAGGGTGCCTTGGCTTGGAGATCAACAACTCTTGTCCCTTCTAGGAGAATAAGAGAATGAAGCAATGCCTGGAAGAAGAATTGAAGTCGAGGAAGGACCTAGAAAAGCTGGTCCGGAAGCTGTTGAAGCAAACAGACGAATGCATTCGAGCTGAATCCAGCACCAAGTCCCCTATTCTCCCATAAGCATCATTGTGCAGCTGAGCCCAGGCCTTCAGCACTTGTTGAAATGGCCAGCTGAATGATTTGACTGTGCACCTCAGTTTTTGCTTTGTGTTGGGATCTGTCTCCACCCTCCCTCTCCCTCCTCCCCACCTTTGTTTGCTTGAGTGTTCATTACTTGGCTATCGGTTGACTGATACTTGTTTTAATAGGGGAAACAACCTAAGTGGTGATAAAATGGCCCCAATACTTTGCTATGCCCAACAGCCCTTTACTACCTAATTAGCTGGAGGCAAAGCTAATTCACAGGCTGTGTCTAGAGTAGATGAAACAACACCTTTGCCCAATGATCCAGCTCTCCTTCCCTGGGCTGTCTCATGGCCCCCTTCAACACTTTAAAAATTCTTGCCCTGTGTTGTCTGTTAATACCAAGAGCAGTGTAATGCCCTTATTCCCTTTGTGCTGGTATACATTTAAAGGCAGTGGTGTAGGAACTCCAACTGTCCACACCAACACTCAGTCCATCAGTAGACTGCTTCAGGCACCCCTGCCCCCGCCCCCAGCAGCAGGGCAGAGCAGCTATTCGTAGTGCACTGTAGCTTGATGCCCAGCCTTCTGCCTCTACATCAGTTTTCTACCTCCCCCTAACCTCTGTGCTTTTAGCCAGCTATACCAGGTGGTGTTTAAAGTAATGTGAATGTGCTTTGCTTATTTTGTCGGTTACTATGAGCAGTGACTTTACCTTGGATATTCAAACTCCAACCTTTTCACCTTTCTAAACAACCTGGGTGACTAGACACCATGCTGTAGTACACATCTTCCCAAGCTCTGGTTTCTGCAGTGAGAAGTTAGAATTATCATTGGTGTCTTTGCTGGTGGCTTTGAATACGATGAGCCAGGTAGTAAATCCTGAGTGAAAGGGCCTCTCCACTAGCTGTGCTGCTTGCTAGTGAAGCAGACGGTCTGAAACTAGTTTGCACAACTTGTTTATAATGACAAACCATTGACTTTGTAAGTAGTTCAGAAATATGAACTGCGAGGAAGCAGATTCAGTAGACAGCCCCAGAAGAACAGTGTGTACAAGTCAAAATGGGCCAAGGCTACAGGATGGAGCAGCACAGCTCTTGCCTACCCCCTCAGGTGGCAGGGCAACTTGGCCAGATGGCGAAGTCACTTTTAGGAGAGGCAGAAAGCCAACAAATTTTATATGTATATTTGATGGGTGCCTGTAAATGCTGTTTCAAATGCAAACTCAAGGCCTAAAATGGTGTTGAGGAGTCCATTTTCTTTCTGGTATGGAGGCTGTCACAGTTTCCATAATTTCATGGTACAGGGCTATTGTCTCCTGTTACATGGATGACATTATAGCACCGACAGGTGGAGAATTCCTGAAGTTCACCCTCAGACAATTGCAGACAGCAGTCTTTGACAGCTTGAGTGAAGGTTTCTAAGAATGGCTGTCATGTTTCTACCTAAGCCCAGAATTTGGGGGGGGGGTTGAGACAAGGTTTCTCTGTGGCTTTGGAGCCTATCCTGGCACTTGCTCTGTAGACCAGGCTGGTCTCGAACTCACAGAGATGCGCCTGCCTCTGCCTCCCGAGTGCTGGTATTAAAGGCGTGATCCACCAACGCCCGGCCGCCCAGAAATTTTTATGAGACATCTTTCATGCAAAATTTTAAAACAAGAAACAACAGTAGTAACCCAGATGTTCACATGTGTCCTGTCTGTGCTTAGTCAAAAGTTTGCAATAAATGTGCAGATTTTGTCCATAGTAATCACTTCAGTGATTACCAAATAATTTAGTTGATTGGTTAGGTCTCTAAAAGGTTGTGTACATATGCATGTTTGGGGACTTTGCCTTTCTAAGGAAAGGTTTTTGGTACTTGGGATATTGAAGCTTGTGCAGTGGGCTGCCTGCGCTTACACACTAAATAATATAAAGGAAATGAAGCCATGTTAACCCAACAGCCGTGTCTCCATAGTTGTGTTGTTTACAATACTCTATAAATGGGTTCCTGTTCCTCTGTAATTAAACTGCTGCCCTTAGAGGCCTTTCAGTTTCTTGTTTGTCATGTCCCTTCTTACAGGAACTCAGATTTTCTAAACTTGTTTTTATTTTAAAGACTTTTAAAATGGACATTTTCAATAAACAAGAATAAACAGTGCTTTATAAATAAGATAATTTGTTTATTTTTTTCTACTGATTGGTGTTTAGGAAGATTTTTGTAGTTGGAGGTTTCTTGTCCCACCCGCCAGGTCCCAAATAACTACTCTAAGACTTAACGTTCATTACAGTATTTTGGCCAATGGCTGAGACATATTACTAACTAGCTCTCACAATTAAATGAACCCATTTCTATTATTTTGTGGTTTGTTACCTCACTTCTTGCTTCCCCATCAACTACATGGTGTCTCCCTGATTCTGCTTTCTTTTTCTCTGTAACTATGCTTGGATTTCCCACCTAGCTATGGCCATTGGTCCAAACAGCCTTATTCATCAACCAATAAAAGCAACACATATTCACAACATACAGACGGACATCCCACATCAGGTTTTCTTAAGTGTTATTTTATTTTCAGCTGACAAATACAAATTGCATATTGGTGACAACAGTGTGAGGTTTCAGTACACACATATATCATGCTATCTGGTCATAGGCTGATTTAACATATCATTTATCACTTCAAATATTATCATATATGTAGTAGGACATTTAAAATCTTTGCTTTTGACTCTTGAACTATAAAAATAGTATTAACAATAGTCACTGTATCGTGCATAGATGAATTCATCCCGTTTTACTGAAACTTTGTTCACTGTGATCAAAATAATGTCCTCTTTCCCACCCAGGCCCTAGTTAAGCCCTACTTTACTAGCTACTTTTATGAGTTTCTGTTTTTATATGCCACATATGAGGAATGAGATGTGCAGTGTTCATCTTTATAAACAAGCCTGGCTTATTTCATGTAGAACGATTCCCTCCAGGTTCATTAATGCTGTTACAAATTAGTTTCTTTTTGAAGGCCAAGTAGTATTCCATTGTGTGTACATATCTACCACATTTTTATTCATATAATACCTTAATTCTATCTATCTATCTATCTATCTATCTATCTATCTATCTATTTTCAAGCAAGATATCACTGTGTAGCCATGGGCAGCCTGAAACTCACTCTATATACCAGGGAGGGTGACCTTGAGCTCACAGAGATCTGTTTGCCACTGGCTCCCAAGTGCTGCAATTAAAGGGTGCATACCACCATGCGCAGTTGTAGGTTATTCTAGATCTTGACTAGGTGAATAGCGCTGCCATGAACATGGGAATGCAGCTCGGTCTTCAACATATGATTTTGTTTCTTTTAGAAATGGTGAGGAATAAGTTGAGGTTGGAAATTTTAGCTAGTCCATTCGCATCAGGCTTTCCCCAACATACGTTTTCCACTTAAGCGTCTATTTCCTAGTGTGATCATCCCTGTAAAGTAGTGAGCAAATGTCATCTATGGTGACATAGAACTTCCCTTCCCTTCTCTAGCTTTCATCTTCTGGCCTCAACTTAACAAACCACTTGAAGTGCATCTCACAATTTTCCTTCCAACATTAAAAATACATTCATTGTCCTATCCATGTACTCATCCCTCTTGTATTGTACAACAGTCTGTCAATCTGTGATGTTTTCAATTGTGGTCTCTGGTGTCAGCAGTCAGGATGAAAGTATTTGAACTGTGGGCTGGGGAGATAATTCAGTTGATGAAATTCTTGCCGTAAAAGCAAGTGACTCTGAGCTAGATCATCAAAATACATGTAAAAGTGGTGTGGTGACACGCACATATAACCTCAGAACTGAAATGGCAAAGACAGGTAGATTCTTGGGGATCGCTGGCCAGCCAGCCTAGGCTGCTTACTGAGTTCAGGCCAGTGAGAGGCTAGCTCCAAAACTAATGTGGGGCTGGTGAGATAGCTAAGCGAGTAAAGGTGTCTGCCATGAAAACTTGGTGATTTAAGTTCAATCCTCAGAACACCCGTAGCAGTGGAAGAGGAGAACCAACTTCACAAAGTTGTCCTCTAACCTCTCCCTACCTGTGATACTTTGAGTGCATGCCCTCTCCATCCTAAATATGCACACATCATAATAATAAAGTTCAAAAAATCCAAAAGATGCATGAGCCATGTGCAAAGAGACCTGATGTCGACCTATTCCCTATACAGACTGAGAGAGGAGAGGAGGCAAATTGAACTGGATACTGTTTAGTGGTCCACACTGACTATTCCTATACCATTGTTTCCCCTGAAAGCATAAGGGCAAACATACATTTTCTTCCAAAGTCTTGCAGCAAGGGTTCTAAATACGGCGAGGTTTCACATACATTTCCAGTTATGCTAAGAAGATGGGGGAGTATAATTCAGACAAAGTCTGTCTTCTGGTGGCCTGCAGGAGGTTCCCCAGATACTCTGGTGTCTGTAGTCCACATTGCAGTTTCTCTGCTCAATCTTTGTGGGTGACACTGTAGCAATAACAGTGCCAGGCAGTGGTCATAGCAGCAGCTTCCTAACATTTGGGTCACAACTGCCAAGGGATGACTTGGAGGCCATTAGTTCACCAGAATCGCACCGCCTCTCACTTCTATGACCCCGCATTTTTGTAGCTATCAAATTAACTTTCTGCTCAAGCTGTCTGACTGCTTCTTTCTTGCTTTGACCAGTTACATTTAACTTTGTGCCTCGCACAAACTAAGCACGGTATTAAATGATCCACATATTTAGGGTCGTGCGAAGCTCAAGTGATCCTATCAGGTCTTTCTTGCTGGTTCTCTCCATCTTACAGATGAATAAAAGTACAGCGATATTGACTTCCATGGCAGTACGTGGTGGATGCGATTTGAGACTATCTTCTGGTTTATCTCTTGGGCTTAATGCTCTATGTGGCCCATTTCCCCTTCTGCCCTTTGTACCTGTTTAAGCACTGCTTCTACATCAGCTGTCAACCCCTGTGAAGTCTTCAGTGAACTCCTTTTTGTTTGTTTCTTTGAGACAAGGTCTTGTGTATCCCAAGCTGGCCTCAAATGTACTATGTGGCTCAGGGTGACCTTGAACTTCTAATTCTCCTGCCTCTACCTCTGATTTCTTGGGTTACAGGCATGTGTTACCATGCCTGGTTTTATGGGCTACTGGGTATTGAACCCAGGGCCTGAAGCATGACATAAAAACATTTTATGAATGAGCCACATCTCCAGTCAAGCAGTGAACTGTCAAATTTAGGGAAATGCTTTTCAATACCCAACAGTGTCAATTTTTTTAATGATGGTATCTCAGTATGTTTCTCAAACTGGTTTCAGATAACTCAAGTGCAGCCTACAGCTGGTCTTGAAGTTGCTGCTTTTCTGTCTCAGGCACCCTAATGCTGGAGCTACAGATTCACAGATGTGCACTGCTGCACATGTCCCCTTATGCTTGCTCTCTCTCTCTCTCTCTCTCTCTCTCTCTCTCTCTCTCTCTCTCTCTCTCTCTCTCTGTCTGTCTCCTCCCCTTTCTTCCCTTTCCCTTCATCTCCTATCCCTCCCTCACAGAAGTCTGTCCTACTCCAATTATATTTTCTCCTTTTTGTATTTTTTCTTGCTTTCCCTTCACTCCACATTCAGTGCCTTCTTTGTACCACCTCAGGATTCTCAGTAGTCAGAGCTGCCAAGTAGGATCCTTGGCTGCAACGTTCCAACCACCTTAGGTTTCCCAGCCCTCCTACTTGCAGCGCTGAATGCAGAGCACTGTTCTGGGTTTCACAGTGTGCTTCGTTTGATGAACAGCCTGAGAGCAGATTCCACAAGGACTTTCTGTGTACCCTCTTGTTGAGTCATTATCAACCCTAGAAATACAATATTCTCACTGTCCCCACTTTCCTGATATAGACACAGTGACCCAAACGTTAAATGATTTGTCCACAGTTATCAAGTCGATAAATAGTGGAGCCTGGATTATAATTCTATTTGACTAGCTCCAGAGTTAACCGTAACACTGTAGCAAGAACAGATTAACAGTCATACTTAGTTCCAGGTGCCTTCCCACTTTAAAGTCCTGAGGGAGAGCAGCTCTCAGTATTGTGAATCTGGTCCTGTGGCGATAGTTGAATACACTGCAAAATATGTCCCATCTGGAAGCCCAAGAATGTTGTAGAATATTATTTTAACTTTGTAAAGATGTGTTACATTTGTTTATGCTGAAGAATATTACTTTAACTGTGCAAAGGTGTGTTACTTTTGTTTATGCTGCATCTGTTTAACAATGTAAGGATGTGTGTTTATTTATATAAAGATGTGTTGCATCTGTTTCACCCTGCCTAGGCATCTGATTGGTCAAATAAAGAGATGAACAGTCAGTAGCTGGGCAGAGAAAGGATAGGCAGGGTTGGTTGGCAGAGAGAGAATAGGAGAATTCTAAGTTCTAGAGGAGAGAAAGGAAGAACAAGAGAAGGAAGAGGAGGAAAGAAGGGGTGACACACCCAGGGCAAGAAGCTGGGCACCTGCTAACCAGGCAGACATCAAGAAGCAGGTAGAGTCACATACACAGCAATAAGAAAGGGAACAAGCCCCAAGGCAAAAGGTAGACAAAGAGAAACAGGTGAATTTTCAAAAGCTAGCCAGAAACGAGCCTAATCTAGGTCAAGCATTTATAACTAAGAATAAGTCTCTGTGTCATGATTTGGGAGCTGGTTGGTGGCCTAAAAGAAAAAGCCTGGTACACAGGAGTCTATAGCTGCTTCTCTGTAAGCGGGGTGCTCCTGTGCTGAAAGTGTTGCAGCACACATTTGCATTTTGTGGTTACTTGCTTCCTATCTGATAGCAAAGACAGCAATATTTTATCGTTTGTTTACTTAGAAAAAAATGAGTGAATGTTTCAATTATTCCTGCCTCACTGTTCCATGAAATGTAGAAGTAACATGTTTATAAAGCCAGCACTATGGGCTAGCAAGCACAAAGCCTTGGGTTTAACCCCTAGTACTGAACCAACCAGGCATGGTGTCATAGGCTTATAATCTCAACACCTGGGAGGTGGAGGCAGAAGGTTCTTGGTCAAGTCAGGTTTCTCGTTTGTTAAACAGGGTAGAGAAAGATGGCATTCCGTGGAATGAGCAACACTGAAAGAAGAGGCTACCATACAGGTAACAAGATCCGGAGTTCCATCTCTGTGCATCAGATATAAGGGCCTGAGCCCACTGTTGAGGCGCAGGAAAATTACTCAAGCTATTACCTGAGTAAAGTGTCTCACTCCTGCCATCCCAGGAGGATGGGAATTGGAGGCAGGAAGATCTTCAGAGATTTGATCCCAGCAAGGAATACATAATGAGGTCTAGGCCAGCCTGGGCTACAGAGGGAGGCCCCATCTCAAAAGCATAGCCAAAACAAACAAATAAAAATCCCAACACCCCTATCCCACCAGTATTCCACCAATAACATGTAGGTGGTTATTCAAAGCGTGAATCTAGCAGGGAGAGCCTGTGGCATTTAGGAGAAGGTGAAGGGCCGCACTTAGAGTCTTTCAAAAGAGCAAGGGTACCTTGAGGAGACCGGGTGAGAGGCTGAGCACCTTTGGCTACTTGGGGTGAAACTTTAGAGAACAAGTTCCCAGACTAGAGGAAGCAGCATCTAGAGGGCAGTAGAGACTAAAGGAAAAGAGGAGGCAGCCTAGAAAATGCAGTGGTTTTTACTTTTTCATTTTATTTAATTAGCTTTTTTTCTTTTCTTTTACACACCCACCACAGTTCCCCCCTTTGCTCTCCTGCTGTTCCCTCCTTCCCCCACAACTCCCATCTTCCCCCTCCCCATCCACTCCTTTTCTATCTTGAACAAAAAAAAAAATGCAGTGTTTTCTATCCATGATATCACTTCTGGTTACAAACATTTAACTAATTAATTGATTAAAAAGCCTCAGTGCACCGCCCAGGCTAGCCTGCTTCTCACTGTGTAAACCACGTTGGCCTTGAATTTGTTGCAATCCTTCTTCCTCTCCCCAAAGCCATGCTTATATCTCGCTTGTACACCATCATCCTGCTCTGCTTTTTTGAAAAAAATATCATTACTAGAAATAGAAATAGTTTGGAAGATAATGGCTCCCAAGGAACAAGAAGGTTGGCTAAAACACGGAGTAATATTTAAGTTCAGAGAACATGAGTTTATGAAGATTATTTTTAAAGATCTGCCTGGGTGTTCTGGTCTTGTTTGTACAGACATTTCTAGGAGATACTGTTTACAAAGTGGTCAGCCCTGAAACCATATGCACATAAACAACAAAAATGAACTCAGTGGGTTATAGTCATGTACTTGTGCATACTTGTAAATTTATATATATGCAACAGTAATAATCAAATAAAAAGAGACTGTCATCAATTTGAGAGAGGGGGACATGGCAGGAACTGGAGGGAGGGGACTTGGACAGGGCTGTAGGTAGGAAATGAAAGGGAGAAAGTGATGTAATTATATCTTAATTAAAATGTATAAAAAGTAAAAGAAAAATAAGCCTATCCAGGTGACAAACTCTACCTCAGACAAAATGCATAAGGAAGATTATTCCACAACATGGACATTCAGTTGCCTTAAGGAAGAGAGAATTATGTTGTGTGTTTTATTACTCTCTTTTGACTCAGCCAATGCCTTCCTTAAAGGAGGCTTAGGATTCTGGCCTTCGTAAGGGTGGCCCACAGTGTAACAACATCATGGCCACTGTCTATTAGGCTGCCATGGCTGCTGCCTCACGTTTGTCTGTTGATGCTTTTTTCCCTTTTGCAGTACTTTACATGGACTCTAGGGCCTCACACTTGCCAGAAAGGCCCTCTACAGGGAAGCCACCCTGACCCCGACCAGAAGTTCATATAGTAGAAGGGTCTTTGCTCCTGGAGGGCAGAAACACCCAGTGTGCATAACTTCTAGTGAGTTCCTAAAAGCCACAAACAGCACTCTTGTTCATACCAAAGGTCTCTTGTTGGTGGCGTGTGCAGACACACCAGTTTGTCTCTGCATGGTTTCAGCTTTACACTGGCTTGTCATGATGCAAGAGCTCCAGTCACGATGCAGCTGTGTCATCCGCACTATTGAAGAGCAAGGGCACGAGGAAAGACATTTTGCCCACCCGCTCTTCATTTTTACAGTAGTATTTTTTTTTATGAATGTGTTTCTGTTAAGCAAAACATTCCCCCGGTTAAACTGAGTTTCTTACATCCTCATTTATTACTCCACAGTTGGAGGTTGCAAGAGGTGACTCCACTGGCTTTAGTGGGAAGTCTGTAGGGCCAATAACCACCCTCACGACGCTCTGGCTCCGTTTCCTCTTGCTAAAAGTGGAACCACCTAAACAGTTGTTGAAAACATTTGCTACTGCTTCTCATGTAAGCTTCTCTCTCCAGTCTCTATTAGCTGTGATCAATTTTTAAAATGTCAATCTCTTGCAACCTTCACAGACCAAGTTAGAATTCGAGGCCCATAGTGCTTTCCACCAACTGGGCTCTGTGTCATCTATCAAAGGCTATGACACACTTGCAGAGGACATTCTGTCACTGAGATAGCTTTCTGTGTGTTCAGCTTGAGAACTAACTTTATGGTAACAGCAAAAAATGTTGGCAAAAGTCCCTCCAAATGCTTCCTTCCTCCTCCCCGACTTGGCGGAGAGCTATAAGTACTAAACAACAACAATAATGGTAAAGGCTCTTTATTATTCAAAAATAAATAATAACATAATCATTAAGTTCACTACAGGAACAATGGAGACTGCAGGGGGCTACACCAGATTCCTTTAAATATAGTCATTCCATGAGGAGGAATGGGCAGGCCAGGAGCTGCTGTCTATAGTGCCCTGACAGTGCTGTAGACCGGGACAGGGTAGATAATAAGAGAACCAGTTAGCAACAGCATGACTCTGTGTGTGTGTGTGTGTGTGTGTGTGTGTGTGTGTGTGTGTGTGTGTGTGTGTATGTGTATGTGTGTGTGTGTGTGTGTGTGTGTGTGTATAGAGAGAGAGAGAGAGAGAGAGAGAGAGAGAGAGAGAGAGAGAGAGAGAGAGAGAGAGAGAGGAGAGAGAGAGATTGGAGAGATTGGAAGACTGAGTTTTGGGTATTGGGGGGAAGGTGGAGTCAGAGTTTCTCAGTTCTCCTTGGGAGACTTTAGAAACTGGCCTACTGGGGCCACGAAGACCCCAAGTCAACCATAATAGATTGTGAGCTAAGGCTCACAGTTGCCCTTCTGCATGTTTCCTGGTAAGTCAAGTGCACTGTCCGCTGAAAGACACACTCATAAAGCAACACAACTTGGCTTGATCAGTTATCTACTGTTTCATCCGAGCTCTGTCATCTGTGCGTTATGGCTTTGTCTTTTCCTAGGGCTCTCTGGTTGGATGCATCAGCAGAGCTGCTGTTTCTGATGATAAGCTCTTAGGGAGCAGGGTCCGTTAGGATTTTGCCTGCCCTGGAAATTTCTTCTTTCAGCTCTAAGTGCCTTGGGATACATAATAAATAGTTCTCCATAAGGAGGGTCCAAGGGTTATAAATAGGCAGTTCAACAGGGGGCGGGTCCTAACGATTTGCTGTATGGGGAAGACTGCCAGCATCAGCCCTGCTGCAGCCTAGGACAGCACACAGCTCAGAGTTTGAGTAAGCCGAAAGATGTGAAGCCGATTCCGTGGATCACTTGGCTTGCATCAGTCACGTTGACAAACAAAGAAGAATCTTCTTGTAATTCAAATACTCCTCCCAAGTGAACAGATTGTTGGCCACAGGGCTTGGAGGAACTGTGGGTGTTTGCTGCCCTGAGTAAAATTCTCTCAGATCCACTGGTGGACTTCAGACAGAGGCTGACTAAAAACGGATCTTTACTCGAAGGTCCCTGATTAGAACAGAAGGTGACTTGGGTGTAGACATAATAGAGTCCTTGTCTTTTAATAGTCAGCTGTTTCCCACTTTCGAGCATTACCAAGTTGTTTTTCATGGTATAATATCCTTTCTTGGCCCACTGTAGAACTGTAACAAAGAGGGGGAAACCCTGGTGAGCATAAGCACAGCATGGCACATATTCTAACAGGAAATAAAGTTTAAGGCTGGATGTTGACTTCATGTGAGAATGAGTTCTCAAGGCACCATATGGACAACAGAAGCATGGGGAAATTATAGATACCAAGTTTACATGGGCTTCAGAGTTAGTGTAAGCTTGAAACCTGGGTTTTCTTTGAGCTTGGGCAAGTCACTTGATCTCCCCAAGCCTAAGTTCCTCAGCAACAGAATAGGGACAATATGAAAGCATAGTTTAGAGACATTGAAAAGTTAAATAAATTAGCAGGTAACAGGAAGCTTTCTCTCTTTAGAACCAATTTGCCCTTAAATTTAAGAAAAGTGCAAATGATCAGCCAGACATGGTGATATGCACCTAGAATTCCCAGACACTGAGGCGGGGAATCTTGAGTTTAAGGTCAATGTCATCTTTGGCCACATAATGACTTTGAGATCCGCCTAGGCTAAGTGAAACCCTGTCTCAAAACAGCAATACAAAAGGGACTGGAGAGGTGGTGTGTAAGAGCAGATCACAGAGACATGTTGGTATCGACCCTACGTGAGAAAACATGAGTCCCAGGTTCAAAGAAAGCCCCTGGTTCAGGAGAATAGGTCGGCAGTGATGAGACAAGAGTGCACTCTTCTGTTCTTTGTGTACTCCCACTACCATTCACTGAAGTATACATACACACAGACATACTTATGCAAACATGAATTCATGAACAAATGAATAAATGGTTTGAAAGTGAAGTGCTAATGTTTTCAGAATTATGCATTACAGAAAATTCTTGCTAATATGTGAATATTTAGCTTATCATGAGTTCTATAGTTGTCAGTCCACCTAGATTAGCGACAGCTCAGAGACAAGACCCTATGTCTTCCTTCTACCTTATGCTGTTGCAGGCCTGACCTGCCTCCCACGACCAAGCCTAAAATAGGCAAGGAAGTATGAAAATAAACCATGTGCTCATTTAACTGTGTTTTCATCTCTCCTTGTAGTGGGTGCCACCAACATGAAAGTACCCATATTCTTGTGGCTACAGCAGAGTCCCCACCAACAGTGTACCATTTTCTCTGCTGAGATGTTGAGTGGGTTCAAAGTCATGTGTGTACATGATTTAAAATCTCAGCTTCCACAGAGAGCTAGGTTTGATGGGGGCAATGGGTGGGAGGTGGGGAGAACTAAAAGTAGTGATATATTTGCTTTCTTGAGATTTTCCAAATAATTTATTTTGTGGCTTTACATCACCTACAGCATAAGATGCTTCTTATTCAGACTTTTTTTTGGGGGGGTAAGAAGGCATCTCACCACACCTGGTATTTCTGGGTACCTGACATTCTCCATAAAGGATGTTTGTTTTATGATGTTTTCACTTTTGGACGATTTGATTTAGAAAAAAAAAAGGAGCAGATTCTCTTCTGTTTAATGAATTGGGTCTTCCCTTGCATTTTTTCATTTCTAAGACAGGGCTTCACTACATATCCTTTGCTGGCCTGCAACTTGCTATGCAGACCAGGCTACCTGCCTCTGTCCCCTATAGCCCAGGTTGTCCTGGAATTTGCTTAGTAGGTTAGGATGATTTTAAACATCTAATCCTTTTTGCCCCACCCCTGAGCACTGAGATTACAGATATGTGCCATTAGGCCCCGATTTCCCCTTTTTAATTCCCTACTTCATTTAAGTTCTTTCTGGGGCATGTAGGTCAAGTTTATAGCATCATGTCCAGGAAAGAATGAGAAATTTGGAGCTACAGTGTCCTATACTATTTCCTATTTTGTCCTGTGCAGATAGATCTACTGTGATATAGACTGTGAGATATTTCACAGGCAGTGCCAATTCTAGTAGGCCTTTTGAAAAATTCAAAATTCCACTAAATATACCCAAGTCCCAAAAGATTTAGGTGGAACTTGATAAAGATCAGTAGGAAGTGATTCTAAGAGGTTTCTCTGTTATTATAATCTAATGCAAAAGTGAATATATCATGTGAATGGATTCCCTGGCTACAGCAATAATTGTGGTGCTTTTCTGTAAGCATATTTTTAGAGAATGCTATATGACAAAATTAATAAATATTATAGGAACAACTGGTCTCCATGAAGGACTTTATGTCACTTTCTGGATATTACAGTGAAGCAAGCTAAGTACTGGCACCTTACTCAGGTATAGCATAGCTTAATAATGTAACTCTTCTCCCACATTAGTTGATTTGATATCCAAAACTACTCTGGGAAGTATGTGAGAAAGAAAACTGCAACAGAATGAATGGGATTTGTCTAAAGACAATGAGTATGTGGTTATTGGCTCTAGAAACCCAGTGTTCATGAACTCCCTAACCAGGACTCTTACGTTTGTGCTGTGAGCCACAATATCATGTAGTATGTGCATCTGTGTTATACCCTGAGTAGCTCAAGTCACCTCAGAGACAAGATATTGTCTTCTTTGTTTTTCTGTGTTTCTCTCTCTCTCCCTCTCTGTCTCTCTCACACACACGCATACACAAACACATGACTTAGAAGTCCATTGTAGAGCACTCTGCTGAAGCTTTCAAATGCTGCTCTGATGCTCATGCCTTTGTATACATGGGGAGTTTATGCTAGCACACACGTTTCCATCCATCTACAGATGTGACACATTCTACAGCATCAGCTTTCACAAGGCAGAGATTTGGGGGAAAATATGGGCTAGGATGATGGTAGGATATATGTGGAAATAAAAGCATTCGGTGTTGAAAAGATCACGATATGCCATCTGTTGTTACTTCATTGAAAAATCTAACTTCTTGGCGCCTATTGATCATTACAAAATGATTTTTACCTTTAATTTCCCTGAGGTCAGCCCCACTGAGGCTGGGGTTAATCATACAGGGATTGACAGATGACAAAAAGACCTCCTGAGACCCATTTATGTACAGTGGGGAGGTCTTAGGAGGACAGATGTTCCCAGTGAGGAGGCCACTACCTGCCATTTCTTTTTATGCTTGTAAAATAATGGTTCCTTCACTCAGTCATTCATCATTTAGAATCAGCCACTGAGCAAAAACATAATGAGAACATCGGGACTCTTCCCCACCTCCTTTTGCCGCTCTAAGTCCCAGCTGTGCATTTGAGCTGACTTTGATAACAAAGGACAGTGTTTGAGAGTTATATGGGTAGGTTTGTAAATTGGTCCCTGGAGGAAGAGAAGAGCCTAATGATTAGGCTGCATAGCTTTGGAGTACCCCCTCCCCGTGCATGCAATACACACACACACACACACACCACACACACACACACACACACACACACACACACACACTCAAACACTTGGGTGGCTTTCACTCAGATGCTATGGGACTTACCAGATGCTGTTTTACTGTTGGCCTCACTCACAACATGTACTGCAATTTGAGGATCCTCATCACCTGAAGTGAAACCAAAAGCACACTGTCAGGCCAACGAAATGTACAACTGCACGTGGAATTAATGGGTACTGTTCTACAACTGTATATTAGCTAGAGCAGTTTACCTTAAAGGAAGGAAAACTGGTCTACTAATCCTTCCCACTGAAGGAAAAGGTAGTTTCTAATACATTAAAAAAACTTTATTGGCTATTTCCATTGATCCCTTTCTCTGATATTCAATACTCCATTCCACTTAACACGGAATGGACACAAGCCAAAACATTTGTCTTCAATAAATCTGTCTTGAATCTTACAAAAGCAAGAACAACTGCCATACACTGGAATGGTAGTGGACACCAAAGCTGTGGCTGGGCACTGAGCTAGTAACATGATTATCGTGTCTGATTTGCTCAAGTGACTATCCAGATTATCAAACTGAGCTTTCTTTCCCTTGCAAGAGCCTTGCTTCCCAATTAAAAGTGTTCATCTCCTAAGTATAGAATCCGTAGGAGCTTTCTTTCCAGTTATAATGATTTTGAGAACTTTGTAGGTATATTATGAAGGATGTTTTGATGACAAAACTATGCATTACCTGAAAGACCTACATCCACAGGGGCTTTTCCTTAAAAGCTCACTGCAATTAGCAGATAACATGGCATCACTGAACATGTCTCATAGTCACTGTGAGGATGAAAGCTTCAGGGGAATCAGATGAGCCTTGGGCATCAGACCCGTGGTTGAGACAGGTTCAGAGCACTCTCTTCACCTAAGGAAATCTAATTTCTGTCTTTATATGTATGCATTTCTTCTTGTACATTAGATTTCTGTAGCTGCAGCATTGTATTCAATAACTTTGCAGTATAATAGCTTCTGCAGCAGCACTCCTCCTTTTATACTAAAGTCACTCCACATATCATGGTTTGGGGGTGCTATATTCTCAAAGGACTGGGGAGAGTTGTGCTCAGAAGAGGAAATAGCTGGGAGAGGAAAGAGCCTTGAAAGGATCATAAAGGGAAGAGTGGAAGGTGCTGGGTATCTTTAGCCTAGATAGAAAAAATTCAATGGAAACTCGGGGTCGTGGTTGCTGTCTTCAGTAACCAGACAGCTTTCATATAAGGGAGTAATTATTCTATGTTTAGTATGGCCTTAAAGAACAGTAATGTGTCCAGTAAGGAGACATTCCAGGAATTTGAGGTAAGACTTTTTTGAATAGATGTTGACCTTAATATAATTAACAATTAGAGCTGTTCAAAAATAGTCCAAGTTGTCTTATTAAGTGTAAGGCATCCTATCTCTAGACAAGTCTGAGCAGAGGTCATTTGTTCAGTGATGCTTTTAAGGGGATTCATATTCTCAAGAGTGTACTGGGTCTGAGAGCCGTCAAGGCCCCTTTCTGACCCCTAGATGTCCAGGACACTCTCACGTCAAGAACAGGGCAAAGATTAGAATGTAGTATTGTGTCCATTGATCCCAGAGACCCACTGGGTACCATCCTCTCATAAAATAGTTATCATTGAATGATGAATGTCATTTTTTTAACCAAAAGATGACTTTCTTGTCATCTGGTCCTCTGAAGGTGGAGCCAGATTGTGTAATCGCTTGGATAAAGGTATTGGATGTGGGGTTCCTTCATATTTGATGTTACCAACATTACAGGAACATACCCTCATTGGTATGGACATAAAAAGCCTTTCTATCACTGAGGCCTGAGAGGGTACCTATTTGACAAATGTCTTTTCTTTCCAGGGCTAAATGTTCTCTGTTTCATGTGGTCTTACTCTTTAAGAACTTGTAGAAATAGCTAAATAGCAACATACCTTTTTGCATTTCATAGCTGTTTTCTTTTTTCTCTTCCGTGTTTAACTTTATATCCTAAAAGGAGAATCATTGCAAAAGATCAGTTGACAGAAGCTCTGATTTTGGGGTTTCAGGGTCTCATTCATTTGGCAACTATGTTGTCCGTGCCTGGTGAGGATTATAATATAGACTAAGATGCTGTCATTAATTCCATCATAGCAATTGGGAGTTCCTGGCTCTGACAGATGAGCTGACAGCCCAGAAAACTCAGGGGAGATCCTAGAAGCAAAATCCAGGCCTTATTATCTCCATTACAGTGCTCTCCCAAGACCAGAGGTTGTGATTCTGACCCTTTCTATGACCCTGACCTCAATGCCTGTGACAGATATTGATGAATAATGCTGAATGGGGCAATAATTCAACACTGGGAGCTGGCGTGTGGAATATTATCAAACACAATGTGGGGTGTGGGCCTGTTCAGATAAGGTTGCTTTGAAACCTCATAGGAAAATATTTGAATATGATCATGGGAGAGAAATCCAGACTTTCTCTTTGAATGTGCTTTTGTGGATAGCTATCCCGTGTGGCCTGTACTTATGTAGATTAATCAACATTCAGCAAATATAGGCCATCTTCTAATGCTGGTGATGGTGTTCAAAACACATAGTTTCTT